>NW_027509208.1:14520000-14890000 GCF_051911475.1 Siphateles boraxobius
AGGCCAGACAGAATCACGGAGGCGATTGGCACCACAACAACTCGCGTTTTATTCCGCATTCGAACTCGGGGCAACTGTCTGTCCACAGCGTTATCAAACAAACAAAACCACATAAAATAAAATGAGCAACAAACAGTGATTACCCGCATACATGGGGAAATCGAATCGCACGGTAAATACAATACCATACAGAGTGCAGAAAGTTCAACAGGGCGCGCGCAGCTCTTAAAGGGGCCACACCTTATTTCCACTCGTTACAAACTCTAATACACTATTAATTAAAACTCACAGTGAACAGCATTAAATATAAAAACACATGTCTTACCTTTTTGTTGCAGTGCCGTTTTTATTGCATAAGTGGGTAGCGGCGAGGCCGGAGCAGTGCGAAGTCTGTGACAAGCTCATCCAGATCAAAACATTTCACCAACTCTTTCTCCACAGAGATGAGCATTAAGTGGCTTAGTCTCTCATCACCCATTGTTGTCCTCAGATACGTTTTTACTTGTTTAAGGACAGAAAAAAAACGTTCGTTCGAAGCTGTTGTGATCGGTAGGGTCAGCACGATTTGAAATAGTTTTATTAACTCACTGTAGGCCACAGGTAGAGACTGCAACTGAATTAAATCTGACAAGATAGTGTTGTCATTGGTTGGTTTCTCATCACATTTAAAAAAAATCCTCGCAGAGCTGACCTGGGACTCAAGGATGACTTCATCAACATGTGCAGCGTAGCAATCAGCAAATGCAGCAATTTTCACTGAATCCATATACAAATTTGGTAAGCTTTTGTCAAAGCGCTCTAGCGAGTGTAAAAGGGCATCGTTGTCGCTGAACCGGGCGACAGAATTCGGCAACAAAACAATCAATAACAGAGAAGTACACTCTTTTCACACTGTCTGCTCCCATGGTCTCTCTGGATCCAGTGGTTGATTCAATGAGATGCCCACTCAAAAGTGATGACACTTTCTGTAGTCTTGCAGGTCGGGACTTGGATACCGTGGCTGCATACTCAGGTGCAATGCCTAGTGTGACAGCAAAGCTTTGTGCTTTTTCCAACACAGCCTCCCATTCATTGTCGGATCTGATGGTGTGAAGGTGCTCTTTGGTGCTTCTGATCAGAGTCACTGCTTTAAGGACAACAAGGCATGACTGCTGCAGCTGTTCAGACAGACCAAATGTTATAGCCAATACCTTTTCAACAATGTGAAGATTGACAATAAAAATGTATGACTCCAATTTTGTCTTAAGTCCAGCAGCCTCGACTGACCCATCCTTGTGGGCTGCAGCAGTTGCATCCAAAACAGCCATAAATGCCTCATAGCGCATTACTAGTTTTTGTACCGCTCTGTACCAATACAGCCACCGAGTTATGATTGTCCGTTCCAGCTGTAGCACTTTTTGTCGAAGGTGCTTTTGCGCTTCAATGAACATTACATGCCTTGTGTTACTATTTGCGATGAAAGTGTATAATGTTTGCAGCACATCAAAAAAGTCTGACAGTTCGGGAATATTCCTAATAGTGTTCACAAGAACTAAATTCAATCTGTGGGCATAGCAATGAGTATAAGCTGCATGAGGCACTTTCTCCTTAATCTTAGCCTGAACTCCATGGACTGATCCCCGCATAACACTGGCACCATCGTAACATTGTCCAATGCAAAATTGCATGTCTATACCAAACTCAGTTATCTTGTCAACAATAAACGTATAAAGTGAATCTGCATAAAGGTCTTGCATATGAAAAGGTCCTAGAGCACGCTCTTTTATTACACCAGAGTGTACGTACCGCAAAAGAACTGCAAGCTGCTCCTTTTTTGAAAGATCTTTGGTTTCATCCACTAACAGTACAAAAAACTTGGCCTCTTTGACTTCTTCGACAATTGTCTTAACAATTTTGTTCCCAAACACTGTGATGAGATCATTCTGACTCTCCTTTGATGTATAATGTCCGTATGTTCACTCCATTCTTGCTCTCATTGCACTGTCAATTTCTCCAAAAACATCAATTAGTTCACAAAAGTTTCCTCGGTTGTTTGACTCTTTCGTCTCATCATGCCCACGGAAGTGCAGACCTTGACGTCCCAGGTAACCTGTTGCACGTAGCAAAGTTTTCACTTGAGCTCGATTTTCATTCACTTCGGCAGATCTGTTGTTTGTAATGGCTGTTGCTATTGATGGCTTTTTACCTGCACATACATCCTTGTAATCTGCCCATGCCTTCACTGCATCTCTGTGTCGAGGCCGCTCGGTGTGTTACCTTAACTGTGAATGCATGTTCTTCCAGCATTTAAAACCTCTCTCTATGAATAGCCGAGCTCCACTTCTTTCTCCTGGCCCAAGTGACAAACCGGCAAAATGTCGACAGGCATAGCAAAAAACAGCATTGTCTGAAATGGAATATTCTATCCATTCATGAATTTTGTAAAGCTGTGACGAAAATCGTCTCCCATTTCGGATTGGAAAGTTTAAAAGCTGCGGTTGCCTCTGTGCTTCATTTTTAGTTTTGCTAATATCTTCCACCGTGTTACAGCTAATGCTGGCTGGTGGCATCTCTGATGTAGGATTTGCATCAGAAACTGAAGGTCCAGATGACATTTCGCTGACACTGACAGCACTACAGTCCTCATTTTTTAAATTTAATTTCTTCAATAAGAAAACATCCAAGGAGGATTGAATCGGCCTGTTTCTTTTCATGTTTCCTCCGTATGACTGACAGGCTAATCAAAAAGACGCGATTAAGTGATGCAATAGCTGCAGCTGCGCACACTCACTCCACAAATTAAAAAAATAATAATAATACTTTTGCAATAATCTAAACATATATCATACATTTATGTATTCATTTAAAATATTGTGTTTTCGACGTTGTTCAAATAATAATAAAAATATTTTGTTTTTTTCTGATCCAATGAGAGAAGTCGGCGTTAAGATCATAAGAACAGCGCTCATCGTGAGTGGTCACTTATCACGTGTTTTGCCTTCGGATTTATTATCAAATGAATAAATTAATCAATTTTTTTTAGCAACTTTATTGCACTGAAGTAGGAATAAGGTATGAAGTATAGCAAGAGTAGGAAAAGTCACAAAGTCTCATGTCGTTTGGATGAAAGGAATTTATTTATCATAAATAAATTAATAAATAAATAAGCCCAGATTTTACAGTGGGAATTTGGGAAACCGTGTTGAATTGCTCCAGCATCATATAAGGTAAACTACATTTATGACAAACAAAGAACTACACAGATATATGATATCAACGATTTATCAATAAACGCATGCACGCTGGTCAGCCTGGTTGTCATCTGCTTTTGTTCTGACGCTGACGCTGCGGAGATAATATTGGGAGGACCCGGTTTCATATGACTTTTAAAAGTGAATGACTGAGTGATCACGAAACGCGGGGGGTGGGGGGGTGGAAGGGTGGAAATTTAGAGGCTAAAAAGCCCTCCTAAAATCTTTAATGAGCATCACCATCAGCTGATGTTTTATCTAACCTCTGACTGCTAGGGTATGGCAATGGACATACTCTGCCATACGCAAACGCCGCCCCTGTGCCCGCATATATAAAGTTTTATCCATATGCTCTTAAGGCTACATTTGAGCTATATCTTCAAGATTATAATGATATGATTCTTGAGTCTCTGTGCTGTTCTTGAGAAGTATATGCAAGGTACCTATACCCTTGCAAGGTATAAAACACTGTGTTTAAGCTATTGAGTTTAGACTTGGATGAATTAGATTACAGCGATGCAACAGCGACTTCTCAATAAAGAATCCTGCTTAAGATACAACCCGAGTCTCCTGGTCTTCGCTTCTGAGTTTCTTACACTTAAGAAGAAAAAGTTTACAACAGTTTTGGCGCTGTGACCCGTATAGAGCTCCTCACCTGAATCCAGATTGAAACTTCAAGCTCAACAAAGATCTGACTTTCCAGTTCCAGACTGAATCTCTACTCGCCTGAATCCAGATTGAAACTTCAAGCTCAACAAAGCTGACTTTCCAGTTCCAGACTGAATCTTTCTGTACAACCAAGGGTTGGTGAATGTTACTTATCCAAAAGAACCATTAAGACCAGTACAAATGTGTTACCCTCTGCGCCGTCAGAGAAGAGTTAACAGACAGCTGTAGAGTTTGGTTAACTAAGTTATCCTCTAAAGTTTTTCTTTTAGAGGAAAGTTATCCTCTGTTTAGGCAGGGAAGATTAGCATTACATGTTAATATTTGTTTATCCTCTGTGTAGTCAGAGAATATTCATCCTCTGTTTAAATAGGGAAGGTTAACAACAGCTACAGTGTGTTAACAGTAGTTTATCCTCTGCTTTGCCAGGGAAGTGTTTTATCCTCTGTATAGTCAGGGAAGTTGTTTTATCCTCTGTCTAATCAGAGAAGGTTGTTTAATGGAATAGTCATCCTCTACATTGCTAGAGAAGGTTTATCCTCTGTAAAGTTAGGGAAGATTTATCCTCTGCTTTACCAGGGAAGGTGATATGTCCTCTGTGTAGTCATAGAAGATTAATCCTCTGTTCAACCAGGGACGTTTAACAACACTACCCTACAAAGGCAAAAGACCTTAACTCGCTAGAGTGTGGAACTGAGAAAAATGACTTTAAAGATTTTTAGTTGTCCCGCCAAATTAATTATAGGTAGGATACTGAAAATAGGGCAATTTGATGTTTAAGTAATGAAAATTATCTACATAAAAAAATCTTGAGCTCAAACTTGACTTTTGACCACTATTTTAAAGTTACTGTACTCTGTCTTTGTATTGTGAGCAAAAAGTGAGAATTCATGCCAAGGCAGAAGGCAGTAACTTCCACATTATCAATATTTGGTTGCTGATCACCATTAACAAAATCATTGTAGCAACACCTCTATAAAATCTAGTGATCATGGCATTTATTTTGTATGATTTACAATTATAGCCATCTACTTATTGCTATCCTGTGCTTTGGTTGCATTCTGGTGGCCCTATATTAATAGCCTACATTAAACATGACAAAATACCTCCATGGGATAAAGAGTATTTTCAAGTGGTACCGCGTGGCATAAGACTTGCTAAACATGCATTCAAAATGATCACAGTAAAAGAGATCATCGCGAACATTCGACCCGGAGACTGGTTTATAGCGGTGGATCTGAAAGATGCATACTTTCACAGGCGCTTACCGAGATTCGTGTTCGAAGGTGTCACGCTCCTCGTCCGTTCACGAAAATTAGCCTACGCAGTGCTTTCCCCTTGAGACTCAGTAGGGAGCACGTTCTGGACTACCTAGACGAATAATGCATTTATAATACAACCTTCTGTGTTTCGCGTCTTTTCAGTATGCAGTGGTTTCAGGTGGTGTACCCTCTGTTTGATCAGAGAAGTTTTAGTGTTTGTTTGTGTGGTAACAAAGAAATCCACAAAATGTTTAGGAAAGTGCTAGACTAATCCCCACAACTGAAAAAGGTGGTCTTGCTACTCCTTTGTGGTCAGATAGTGAATTCAAAACACTGTTAGGAGAACAAATGAACCTAATAGTCACTGATAAAGTTAGACAAGATCTAATGCAGAAATATGAGATTCATCCAGACAAGACTGGGTTGGTAGATGAGTGTAAAATGGTACTAGGAGCAAGTGTTCGCAAGAAAAATGTGGAAGGAATTATCTGTTGTCACAGAGAATTTGGTTTAGCACTTGCTACAGAACAGTCTAAACGCAACTCAGAGCTAGAGAAACAGATCAATGAGCTCCGTGCTAGAGTTTCCTCTTTAACCAAGAAATTGAACAGCAACAAAGCTATTGGAAAAACTAATGTAGAAGAAGTTAGTCAGCTGGATAACATTTACCCTGACTTAAAGCATTCTTTGAAACAGATGTAGCTTTCCAAGCAGTAACTGATGAGCCTGTAGATTCAGTAAGGGTATGTGGCGCTAGGAGAAGATCTCAGGGAATTGAGGGAATTGAAAGTGTTCCTCCCAACTCTTCTGTTTTCCAAATCCAAACTGTTGCCAAAGCACTAAGACCTAAGGATATAGATAGACTATCCCAGAGCTTACCCTCAGCATGCACAAATTTTTTTGAATTTAGAAGGGCATTGATCAGTAAAATGCGTCTCTACGACATGTCGTTGGCAGAAGTCACACAGCTGATGTCACAAATTCGAACTGAATCTGAATTCAACAGTTTTGAGTCTACTGTTACTTCTGAACTACAACATGCCAGAAAAGACGAATTGAGAGAGGGAGTTCTGAAAGCGTTAAAGAACATTGTTGGACTAAACATGGACTGGTCAAAGATCCCTAGTTATGTACAGAATAAGGATGAAAATGTTAGTGAGTACACTGAAAGATTTTGTCAGTCAGCTGCAGCATACAGTGGGATAGCTGACACTTCAAAGAAGGTACTAGAAGATAATGGCCCCCTAGTTTGCACATGGTTTTGCCTTTCTTAGACTTCACATGGTCCACTAGAACCCTGCAAAACAACTTGGAGAGGTTAGCTATTTGGGAAAGAGACTCTGATGTCAAGGCAAGTGTAAAAATTGCAGCAGCATCCCTTAAGGTTTTAACACAGAGAATCAACAGAAACGCAAATGTCCTAAGAGAGAGGGCAGTTGTTATTATTGTGGTAAACTGGGACATTGGGGAAAACAAAAATAACTTTAAACAAGTTAACAATGCTACTCAACTTCTACTCAGTCTGCTTGCTACTCTGAAGCAGCCCAGCCCCTCGTCATTAAACTCGTGGGGTAGCTTGATCAGGTGTTAACCATTTGGGCTGTGAGTGCTTAATTTCCCCAGTAACTTACAACAAAGATGAAAGACTTATTTTGTTAAATAGAACAAAAGGAAAGTGACTGTCTCAGCTTTCCTTTGGGCGACACTAGTTAAGTAGACTCACAGCCTTAAATGTTATGCTACAGCACAGGCCCTTCATCAGTAATGGTGTTCAGGTCATACTGTAAATGTAAAATGCCCTCATGCAGTGTCCACACTGATGAATGAAGCAAAAGAAACTTCTGTCACTTCCTCCCGTTCGGGAAATTGGTTAACTACCCTCACAGTTCCGGACATTGTTTTACAGCTTGCACCAGTCACGAACCCATCCTCATGTATGATGTCTGCAATGACTGAATTTGTGTTAGAGGATAAAGGAGAAATGGCTCATGATTGTGTTACGCTTACATACACACCTACGAGGGAAGTAAAAGAAACTCCCATGGAGAATTCAGAATTTGAGTTGTTTGTTGACGGTTCAGCTCAAGTAATTGAAAGTAATTCAGAAACAAGCCATTAGAGCCCATTGGACCACATTAAGTTATGTTTATTACAGTATTGTGTCAGGGAAAGAAAACCTGGACTCACGTGTCACACTGTAAAGTTGTTCCCCCACCTACAGGGATAGGATAGGACACGGAACAAATGAGGAGCCCAGGGAAGAACCGAATGCAACAGGCTTCGGGGCCAACCCCTGCTGTGAAGACTCTCTGATAGGCTTTCCCCATCCACTAGTCCATCCTTACCTCACTGTTCCTTAGGTGTCAAAGGAATTAAGAAATAGGGAAAGAGGGAACACCAATAGCAGACTCGGAAAAGTTTACAACCCTAGTGTTTGAACAAATACTGCTCTACTGTCTAGCAGACTCGGAAGCCACATAAGAAAAATCTAGAAAACGACTAGACCCACTGCCGAACCAACTATCACAAAAGGAAAAAAATACACAACGCAGAGACTCGCATACGAAAACTTCAGTCATCCATCAACATGATCAAGATTGTCGTACCAGTAACATGACGGACACCCTCGCTTTACACAAGATAATGATCTTACAGAACAGACTGGCCTTGGATTACATTCTAGCAACGCAAGGAGGAGCCTGCACCATCACCGGCCCTGAGTGCTGCACCGGTTTAATGAATCCAACAGAGAACTTGAACAAAATCCAACAAGACATTCTTGATCTTTCAGCAAAATTACACCAGATGACTGAAGATAATTCTTCATGGTTCGGAAACTTGTTAGGTAAACCGTGGATGTGGATCAAGGAAATAGCAATTCTGCTGATGTTTCTTCTACTGGCGTACTATCTATGCGTCCACAGTATCAAGTGTTTCATTCAACAAATGACTCAAGCCCCTCACGAAGAAATGACAGTTCCAAACAGAAAAGACTATTACCCTTAAGAGCTTCACAGATCCTAATTGCGTGTTTGTTTCTGTGTCAGCATGCAATTACAGAAAATCAACACAGAGCATGTGTAAGTGTCTAAATATGTATTTTGTGAGAGTTATTAGAACTCTCAAAGGGGGAAATGTATTGTTACAAATTTATTAAATGTTTAATTTAGGTTCAACAGTATTTTAACTGAGAAAGTTCACACAAGTGTTTACCATTTGGAGGCATAGATGATGACATTAACCTTTTGTTACTTCTCAAGAACAGCTGGGATAATGTTTCTGGGGAATTTCCGGGAACGGCTGACTACAGTCTTTTATTCCAGAGTGTCTCCACCTCTATGTAAATCCCTCCCCCTTGAAAGGTATAAAACACTGTGTTTAAGCTATTGAGTTTAGACTTGGATGAATTGGACTACAGCGCTGTGAGTCTTGATGACTGCAGCTACCAACAGCTCGTGTTCTCAGTAAAGGAACCTGCTTGAAAGATATTCCGTCTCCTGGTCTCTGAAGGAAAATTTTCCAACAGTGCCAAGGAGGTGGTTTAGAAACTAGTCAGATTTGGAAATGGAAATTAATTGGGCCAAACTGAAGCCAAAATCCTAGTTAAGCACCATTTGGGTATCAATAAAAGCTGGTGGTTGTAATGAATCTCACAAATGTATCTCTACGGGGCAACTGGAAATGTTGTCTGGAGCCCTGTGTTGACAGGGCCACATTATGGTCCTCAAACATTACTCATTAGGCCTGAAGAAAGAATCTGTACTAGATTTGGGAAATGAATGAAGCCTTCATATAATCATATTAGCATCAACAACACAAAAATACTGCCTATGACCCTGCTGACATCTGGTATTAAGATGCTTTTTGGTCGATCGGATCACAAGTGGATGACATAAATACAGGTGTAAACGGGGTCTAAAACGTTTTGAGCTTGTCCACTCTCGTCAACTCTCGACCACTTCCAGAGCTAGTCTAAAACGCATCAGACCGGATTGCTTTTGTAGTGTAAACACTCATGTGATTGAAAGCGTTCGGACCGCCTACTCTCCGCCTACTGACCAAATACATAAACATAATGTGAAGCGCACTAGCAAGACGGGATTTAAACTTTGGTTTGAAGACGAAAACCTTACCAAGCACAATGTTCTCTCACCATTCCTGATTTTTAACACACACTCACCGTATTCGGCATGGTCTTGTGGCTGTCAAAGCTGTGATTTTCCGTTGTCTCCTTTCACGTTCATGTGTAAATTGTGCAAGCTTATTTTGTCCATTAGATCAAAAGATATGAAAAACCCCACACATTTACCCGCCCACAGACCCTCCCCTTGAAGAAATCAGGACAGAAGTGGTCGAAAATGGACAAGAGACGGATTAAAACACCAGGTGTAAACAAGAATGTATCTCCCTCGTCTTCCTGTGAACCGATTGACCAAAACACATATTAATACCAGGTGTAAACGGGGCCCCTGATTTAAAAAGAAAAAGAAGAGCCTTGGCCTAATTGCACAAAACCTGTAACTTATGAATGGAAACATGATGGTGATCAGTTGGTAAGTGACCCTCACCTCTTCTGTCTCAAGTGTCTGAAGGATAATTAGGGTGCAAAAGAATCAATCTTTCCGTGTTATATTGTTTCCTCAAATTTGATCCCAATTTATGCAGAATGACAAGCACAAAAAGGTATCAGGCAATGGAAGGAGATTCAGAGCTTAATGAGAGAGAAACACACACACACACACACACACACACACACACACACACACACACCGAGGATGACCTTTCCCCTCTTGATTCCCTGACATTAAACCGCTGTCAGGCAGATCACAGGAACCGTAATTACACTGACACATTCAAAGAGGAATAGAGAGAGTGAGATAGCAAGAGAGTGACTGAGACAGAGAGAGAGAGTGAATGTCACTGGGAGCAGGTATTTTGGCTTTTATCTGGCCTAGGCTAATTAGAAAGCCTTGCAAGCCCTTTCAAACCACACACACACACACAGCTTTTAATTAAGGAGCCATGCATTGCCTATGGCGACCTTGTAACCCCACCTTTGGAATTCATCCGACAAAAATGTAACCTGTCATTGTAATAAGGCAACTTATCTTCGTTACTAATTTCTTCGCCTATCTACCCCTCCAATCCACAGTTTGGCTCTCTATCATTCTGTCTTCCTCCTGTCTTGTTCTGTCTGTGTATGTATGTGTCTCAGGTGCTGTTATATGGCTTCTGGATACCGTATATGAGTGATGGACACTGACATGTCCTTAAACAGCCTGTGTTCAGTGTACCAGGTCATTTTAAGTCACTCTGAGTTCCTGCTTGCTGTTTGTGTAGTGACTTTGTGTATGCAGTGTTGGGGAGAACAGCTAAAAGTAGCAATGTTTCTAATTTAACTAATTTTTTATCAGTACAGTGACAGTAGCTCAGCTGTTTTTTAAACAGTGTAACTTTTCTCATGCTTTTTCCACAGGAATTTTTGAAACTTATTGCACACTCAGCTTTACAGCCGAGCAAATGGCAAGAAACTAAAATATCTCTCTTGCATTGAGAATAGGGATGCCCGATCCGATCCACAGCATCTATATGTACTATGTACAGTGTGGCGAAGGACGGCCGAGGGACGTGAGAGAACGGCGCGAGGCTAGTGGTGCGATTGCTGTGTAGCACACTCGCATTTCTCACGGAGGAGCGGAAGGATAAAGGAGGGGCGACGACGTTGATGATCGAGAGAGGAACAGGCCTGTATTTTAGTTGTGTTGTGTTTTGATTTTGTATTTGTATTTTATTTGAGCCAGCAGTCGTCCGCGAGGGGCTGCTGGCGGTATTTTGGTTTGTTTGTTTTATTTTAAATAAAGTTTGTTTGAATGTTCGCCGGTTCCCGCCTCCTTCTTCCCTTAACATTGCTACATACAGCATGTACTATAAACATGGTTTTGCAATCCGTCTCCTCAGTTTATAAACCGTATGCTGTAAACTGTATGCTACACTGTACACAGGATTTTAATGCATATCCAAGCAAGGGTTTGTGCAGAGTGTGGAGTGCGAACTGCATGGCACGGAGCGCGGGCGTGAACACATCCGTTTTCCTTTCAACAGTGGAAACAACTTAAAATACTCTATCATTTCTGGTCATACAGAAAATAACTTATTTATATATAAGTTACGTCAACATTTTTTTTTTGCGCAGCTTTTGGTGTGCGTACAGTTCAAATTAAAATGTTGGTGTTCAACTTTGCGTTTTAAAAATACAACAACCGTTAATTTTTCGTTTTACGGGTTAAAAAGAAAAAACAAATGGACGCAAAAGTACACGGATCAATGGGTAATTTTAAAGCTTGTTAATGATTAACTTTAAACCTGTTGGTAGCTTTAAGTAGCCTACTGAAGTAGCCTGCCTGCCTGCCTGTACTTATTTTTTTTTTGTAGTGTTTGAATAAAGGGTGGCAGTCTTTCATAATCAACTGTTGTTTTGGACTATATACTGGAGAAGTATTTGTTCTCCATTTGAGTGAGGTTTTTAGGTTGCTAATTGAGCAAAGTGCTTCCATATATTTTATTAGGCCTAGTATTAGTTAAAGAATAAAATAGAATAAAAAAAAAATATCGGATTAATATCGGTATCGCAAATAGCCAAAGCTGCGGCATCGGTATCGGTATCGGAAGTGAAAAAGTGGTATCGTAACATCCCTAATTGAGAAGTTCTGTTCAGTTAGGGCATACATTTGACAACATGTGATACCGATACCGACAGTACCGATAATATATCTCACAACTAAATCTTCAACTTGTCAGTTAGACGCTCTACCAACTCCTTTAGTGAAACCAGGGGGTGATCCATTTAATTTTTATAATTTTCGTCCAATTTTAAATTTACCATTTATCTCTAAGGTAGTGGAAAAGTGTATTGCAATTCAAATTAATGAACATCTTTGCAATAATAACTTGTATGAACAATTCCAATCTGGTTTTCGTCCCCACCATAGCACTGAGACTGCTCTTGTCAGAATAACCAATAATCGACTGTCTACTGTCATCTTCTAATGGGATTACTGGCACTGCTCTGTCTTGGTTTAGGTCATATCTATCTGGACGCAGTCAGCGTATTCAATTAAACTGTTTTATATCAACAACATCTACAGTCACCACTGGTGTTCCCCAGGGTCCTGTTTTGGGCTTGCTTCTTTTCATTATACAGGTCCTTCTAAAAAAATTAGCATATCATCAGTATGAGTGTATCATCTTCGGTAACCCAAATGGTTCAGCGGTGAGTTTGGGGGCTCTGGCGCCATACCTTAAGCCAGCTGTCAGAAATCTGGGGGTTATTTTTGATTGCAACATGAAATTTGACAAGCAAATTAGCAATGTTGTCAAAATGAGTTTTTTGCCAGCTTCGTATTCTAGCTAAAGTTAAGCCTTTTCTTAACAAGCATGATCTAGAAAAGGTGATTCATGCTTTTATTAGTTCGAGGTTGCACTACTGTAATGCTCTTTATGTTGGTTTAAATAAAAGCTCCATTGCACGACTTCAACTTGTGCAAAATGCTGCTGCTCGGCTTTTAACAAATACACCGAAGCGTGCACACATCACTCCCGTCCTCTACAATTTACATTGGCTTCCAGTGCAGTTTAGAATAGATTTTAAGATTTTGCTGTTCGTTTTTAAGGCCCTAAATGCCCTGGCCGCGGAGTATTTGACTGAGATTTTAACTCTGCGTGAGCACAGCCGGTCGTTACGGTCTTCAAACCAGTTGGTTTTAGAAGTCCCAAGGGCAAAGTATAAGCGATGGGGTGATCAGGCGTTTGCAGTTGTTGCCCCGAGACTCTGGAACAAGTTACCCCCTGATATCCGTACAATTACGGATGAAACTGTTTTTAGGTCTAAACTTAAAACCCACCTGTTTAGAATGGCTTTTAATACGCAGTAGTGGTGTGACAATTTCACTGTTTTTGTTTCTTTTCAATTTTACTTTTCTTTTATGATTTTCACTGTTATATGTATTTATTGCATGATACGTTTTATTTTTTATGATGTGAAGCACTTTGGATACCTGACGGTTGTGTAAAGCGCTATAGAAATAAAGTTGATTGATTGATTGATATCATGAAAAGGGTCTCTAAGCGAGCTATTAACCTAATCATCTGAATCAACTAATTAACTCTAAACACCTGCAAAAGATTCCTGAGGCTTTTAAAAACTCCCAGCCTGTTTCATTACTCAAAACCGCAATCATGGGTAAGACTGCCGACCTGACTGCTGTCCAGAAGGCCATTGTCCACTGTGTTTTATCAAGGGCAGGGTCAATGCAGCTAGCTATCAGGAGATTTTGGAGCACTTCATGCTTCCATCTGCTGAAAAGCTTTATGGAGATGAAGATTTAATTTTTCAGCACGACCTGGCAGCTGCTCACAGTGCCAAAACCACTGGTAAATGGTTTACTGACCATGGTATTACTGTGCTCAATTGGCCAGCCAACTCTCCTGACCTGAACCTCATAGAGAATCTGTGGGATATTGTGAAGAGAAAGTTGAGAGACGCAAGACCCAACACTCTGGATGAGCTTAAGGCCGCTATCGAAGCATCCTGGGCCTCCATAACACCTCAGCAGTGCCACAGGCTGATTGCCTCCATGCCACACCGCATTGAATTTTTTAAGATAGGAATTTGGGGTTTTCATGAGCTGTATGCCAAAATCATCAGTATTAACACAATAAAAGACCTTGGTGTGCAATGAATCTAAAATATATGAAAGTTTAATTTTTATCATTACATTATGGAAAATAATGAACTTTATAACAATATGCATATTTTTTGAGAAGGACCTGTATATATGCTCCCTCTTGGTTCCCTTTCAGTCGATAACGTCGGACGTAGTCGACGCGACTGAAATGGGATCACGCTAGGGAGCCTATCATCTTCGAGTACTATTGAACGAGCCAATGTAATTGGCGTGCGTGATTCGCATCACACACTCCGCCCCCGCGGCGCGGGTATAAATACGGAAGTGGATGCACGCACTAGTTGCCTTTCGCTTCGGAGCCGATCGTTTGATGTCTCTGAGAGTGCTGTTGTCTACAACGAGCGAGTGTGTCGGTGTTCTTCAGGAAGACTCTCCCAGTGCTGGTGTTCTACAGCGCGAGTGCAGCGGTGATCGCGAGCTTTGAGCTCTCAACTGCTGTTTTAACAGCAACAAATTTCTAAATGTTTGTGTGTGTTGATGGCTGGTTAGAGGGCGGAAAAGTGAGTGCTTCACTGTTTCAGTTCTCTGTTCAGTGTTGCCGCGGTCATTTCCCTGTGTGCTCCGGCACTGGTGACGGTCCTATTTTCTGAAAGAGCAACACGGGTGCGTTTGCGTCTTTTTCAAGATGTCATTCCGCCCGTGCGTTTCTGGGTGCGGTCGTTCCCGGTCTCTCTCTGATGGTCACAACTGTTGTGTCACGTGTTTGGCTTACAGCACGCTGAGACAGCTTTTGTGGACAGCTCATGTTTTCACTGTGGGAACATGACTGTCGCAGTGTTGAGGGCGAGACTCGCCTTCGTTCGCGGAGAGCGAGTCCCCATTACCATGCCCCACCCTCGGGTGCTGTGTGGGATGGGTGACCGGAGGATAGTGTTGGATGTCCCGCCCGGTAACCATTCCCTGTGGGCTCCTCACTCCTCCCTTCCACTGCAACCACTGGAGCCTCCTGTGTTGTCTGCTGGTCCATCTGTAATGGGTGGGCCAGCGGTTTCACTCGGGGCTCCCCTGGAGGACAGAACGCCGATTGCAGCATCAGAGGGTGAGCTGACTTCTGGAGATGATGACTCGGCTGCATTGTCTCCCTCCGGGAGTTCAATGTTGCCCGAGCCGGATCCAGAATTATCAGCTATGCTGAAACGGGCCGCCGAGGCTGCCGGGCTCGAGTGGAACCTCCACCGTGTCCCGTTCAGTCTCGGTTGGAATCTGGAGTTTGGTATCTTGGGGCGGGCCGCGCTGGTTCTCAGCTCGCCGCCCCAGTGCCTTTCTTTCCCGAAATGCATGGAGAGCTTATCAGGTGGTGAACAGCATCTTTCTCTGCCAGAAACTGCCTGAATAGCTTTTCCCCCTCATTACCCTTGATGGAGGAACGGTGAAGGGTTGCGAGGTGTCCCTCCATTGGAGCGGTCTGTCGACACAGGTGCACCTGTGTCCGGCGGCCGCTGCCTTTTGGGGGGATCCTCGTCTCCCCCCTAAGGCCTGTGAGTTTCGTCCGTTCCGACGGGCAGAGCTTACAAAGCCTGTGGGCAAGCCCCTTCCTCTTGCGTGCCATGGCGTTGCTGCAGGCTAGGGCACCCATGGCATGCACGAGGGTAATCCAGACCGTGCGCTCATAGGTGAGCACCGCACTGCATCCGACCTCACCCTCCGGGGTACGGGTGTCGTAGCGTGCGTGATCGGTCTGGCGATGTCCACCTTGGTGGTCCAGTAGCGCCTTCGTTGGCTCAGCCTGGTTGGTATGGCGGATGCGGACAAGGTTCGGTTCCTGGTCTCCCCAATTTCCCAGGTTGGGCTGGTCGGCGACGCGGTGGAGAACTGCATCAAACAGTTCTCTGCCGCTCAAGCGCAGACGGAGGTCATCCGGCACATCCTGCCCCGGTGGCCAGCTGCTGCCTCCACCCGCCGCCGGTGGCAGCTCCTCCGCCTGCTCGTCGCCGTGGGCGTTCTCCGGCCGCCGCTCCTGCTGGCCCTCCGCAGCAGCCTCCACCCAGGCCTCAGCAGGGAGCCGGCCGCAGTAGAGACGCCCAGCCCGCTCCAGGCGCTGCCAAGCCAGGTGGCAAGCGACAGCGAAAGCATTCCGGAGCGGGCCGCCCAGGAATGGATGAGATGCTCTTGGAGTGGCACGATCACTCCCTCCCCCCGGGTGAGGGCCGGGTGGAGCCTTTGTTTGTGTGTGTGTCTGTTCCGCCGCTGGCTCCCTAAAAAAAAAAAAAAAAAAAAAGCGGAGCAAGCGGTACCCACACTTCAAAGAGAGAGCAATTTCATCTGTTCCTGGGTCCCAAGAGGGCCAGTCTGGCGGGTGTGACCCTGTATAGCCTTACACCCCTCAGCTCCCCCTTGGTCGCCAGCAGGCAGCTTGGTGCGTTCGAGGACCCGGTCATCCGCCTTCTCACGCGCCCCCTGCCGCTTGTGGAGACAGGTAAGTGTTGCACAGCACACTAACACCACTCTCTCTACTTTGCTGCCCCACCTCAGGCTCGGCTACCCCGCTCAAGTCAGTGATAGTCATCACATTAGGTGTTGAGCAGACGTGCTCCTGAAAATTCAGTGATATTCATCACACCGAGTGTTGAGCAGTGCTCCTGACTTGTGCGTGCTTATCTTATCCTGCTGGCGAAGGATTTGATATAGCCGCTCCTCCAGCCGGTACGAAGGCCAGTTGTAAACTCGTTCTTCGTGCTACTAGGTGGTGGGTCGTGACCATCTTGGCCCAAGATTGGTCTGCAGCTTTGACCTGAAAGACATGTGCTTCAGATCTCTACCTCCCGCACCGCAGGCCATCCTGTGTGTTGCGTCTAAGGGTGGAGTATCAGTACAGTGTCCTTCCCCTCGAGTGCTCCAGAGCCCGTTGGATCTTCAGGTCAACTGGAAGAGAGTAATCTCGCCCACGGGCTGAGTATCTCTTTTCTAGTTTTGGAGAGGTACTCGGTCCAACATGTCTCTCCAATGAGAATGTGTTCAGCTGGTGTTGAAGTGAGAAAGGGTCCCACTGAAAGAACTTTCAGAGGCTCCTGGGGTATATGGTAGTCGCAGCCTTTGGCTCCCTCCATATGTGACCGCTTCAGCGCTAGCTTCACGATCGAGTCCCGAGGTGACCGTGGCAGAGCAGCTCACCCTGTGTGACTATAGTTCATCCCGGTCTGCTGCCAAACCCTCTTCAACAGAGCGGCCATGTACAAAGGGCGTGTTTTAACGGGGGCCTGGGCGACCCCCGACTACACGGGCATTCGTGCCTCGAGTTGTTAGACATTGCGACCGTTGCGCAAGCTTCCCCTGCATGTCACAAACTCACCCGTCACCTCCTCCTTGGAGTCAGACGCTTCTGAGGGCGCCTTATTCCACTCCTCCCGCTTACTCAATCGTGCCGCCATCGAGCCTCACGACAGTTATAGCCAGGGCAAGTGGAGACTCCATCCCCTGGGTCCGGCTGGGTCATGACCATTCCGGGGCCGCTCAGTTGCCCCCCCGGTTTTATTTTTCCGCCAGTGTTTGGGTAAACCGAGCGGACTACCCTTGGACAAACACTGGGACTCAGCGGCCCCAGGGGCCCGCAGAAATGCGTTTAACCCCAGTGAGCCTTCTAAAAGTGACTGCGACTCATGGTCGCCTTGCGCCTGCAAGTCAGTGAAATCATCACTCTTCATGTTGAGCAGATTTGCTCCTGAAACTCAGTGAAGTTCATCGCACTCTGGTGTTGAGCAGCAATGCTCCTGTAGCTCAGTGAGTCCATCACAGGTAGCTCAGTGAATTCATCACACGCAGTGCTGAGCAGAAATGCTCCTGGTGCTCAGTGAAGTTCCTCGCACTCAAGTGTTGAGCAGAAATGCTCCTGAAGCTCAGTGAGTTTATCACACTCAGGTGTTGAGCAGGAATGCTCCTGAAGCTCAGTGAACTTGTCACACCCAAGTGCTGAGCAGAAAATGCTCCTGAAGCCCAGTGATCTTCACATGTTGTGTTGAGCAATGCTCCTGTCTTTTGCGCCCGTCACTTGCACCTACGTGCCATGTCAGGAGAGGAACAGGTCTTCATAGTTGCCCCTCATTGGCCCAACTAGACCTGGTTCCCTTCAACAGCCTTCCTGACTTCCCCTGGATTCGGGGACGGGGCACGATGGCACACGCGTTCTTCCCCCGGAGATTCCGGGCGGTCTTACATCCGAACGCGGAGGTTCAGGTGGCTATCACAAGAACATGTGTTAGTTACCATCACTTCTGCGAGCACCCCCTAGAATTGGGTAGCGTGCTTACGCCTTTAGAAGTGGAACCTAGTCGTTGAGTGCGTCTTCTCCCCTGAGGAGATCCTGAAAGCTTTCGATCACTTCAGTGCTCTCTTTCCTGCAAAATGGGTTGCAGTAGGCTGTTTTCCTAAATCACCCTCAAAATGATGTTGCCTCGGTGTTTAAACGACGCTCATCGTGTTGCAGAAGTATGCAGAAGCACGTTCTGATCGTCAGGTTCCTGAGGAGCAAGGTCTTGTAAATCCTTGTGTCCCTCTTTATCCTCTTGGGCCTTGTCCCTGGTGCGACTGCACTGCAGAGACCGCCCCTGAGCCACTGCGGGTAGTGAGTTAAAAATTCTGTTATATCAGTTCTCCTGCTCGCGTGGTCTCTACTAGAGGGTAGGGACTTGCTCGCTTTCGGTCAACGTATTGTGCCTGGAGTCTGGGCCGGCTAACTCTCACAAGCTGAGACCCCGGCTCGGATTGTGCCCAAGGTTCCTACCTCTCCCGTAATAGGAGCAGGTGGTGAGCCTGCAAGCGCTGCCCTGGAGGAGGCAGATCCAGCCCTGGCTTCTCTGTCCGATTCGCTTGGACGTGTACAGAATGCAAGTCATAGACCTCAGACCAGCTCTTCAAATATCTGTTGGAATTCAGCAGAGAGGGAAGGCTGTTTCCATGCAAAGTTGCACTTAGTGCTTGCCTTCATTTCGGCAAAGATCCGAGATGCAACATGTCCACTTAGGTGTTGAGCTCCTCTATGATGAGTGTAAAGTGCTCCGCCTGGGCGTTGACGATATACTTTGCTAAACAGATTCTAGAGTTGGGGGCTGGACGACACCTAGTTGAACCGCTGCTTCCCGTGGGCTCCCTTCTCATGAAGCCAGTTTCACCGTGAGCCCGGTTCAAGTGTCGGCTTGCTGCGCCATTCCCCTCCTATGGACTGGATACGTGCGCCTTTCTACTCCAGTTGAGTTCCCTTAAAATTGAACCCTGTTGAGTTCCTCCACACCCCTCCGACGTCGGACGTGCGGAACGTCTGGTGTTAGGCCTACCACTCGTAAGCAGTGTGGAACCTGTGTTAGGCTGGGTCCATATGTTGCGGTCCCTTCGGTGACCCCATATGTGTATTCTTCCACGATACGGCTCCCTGCGGTGAGCCCGTGTCTTCCCTCGGCAGAGTCTCTCTGCCGTCACTGTCCGGTGTGTCTCCCCCCGTCTTAGGCTGGAGCCACCCCAGTGACATTCCATATGTTAGACTGCCCGGTTTCCGCCCAGTTCATATGTGTATTCTCCACATTTCCTCCCTCGGGTTGGATGTGGCTTCCGCAGCGTCCCTTCCTTCCAACGTACGGGGAACGCTTTCCCAGTGGTCCTGTAGGAACAGCAGTGACTTCCCTGGCCTAAGCCCTGTCCTTCCCCGCCTTAAGTTTGCGGGGGCATCAGGAGGCTTTGGTTTAGGCACTGGAAGGTGGCAGCGTTAGTGGCGTGTTCAATGGTTGATCCCATTTCAGTCGCGTCGACTACGTCCGACGTTATCGACTGAAAGGGAACGTCCTGGTTGCGTATGCAACCCACCGTTCCCTGAAGGAGGGAACGGAGGACGTAGTCCCCTTGCCACTACCGCTGGACCACCGCTGACCCCGGGTTACTCTCGGCTCCTCAGCGAAAAGCAACTAGTGCGTGCATCCACTTCCGTATTTATACCCGCGCCGCGGGGGCGGAGTGTGTGATGCGAATCACGCACGCCAATTACATTGGCTCGTTCAATAGTACTCGAAGATGATAGGCTCCCTAGCGTGATCCCATTTCAGTCGCGTCGACTACGTCCTCCGTTCCCTCCTTCAGGGAACGGTGGGTTGCATACGCAACCAGGACGTTATATTTTGAGGAAATATGGTATTCATTTTCACTGCTATGCGGATGACACCCAACTTTACCTGTCTGGCACAATGGTTCTTTTCCTCCACAATCTTTGTCCAGCTGTTTAGCTGAAATTAAAGACTGGCTTTCAGCTAACTTCTTGAAGCTAAATGGCAACAAAAAGGAGGCTTTACTCGTTGGCACTAGATCTGTTGGTAACACTTTAGAATACGGTTCCTTCGTTAATGAATAACTACACAAGATAACACAAAATTAACAATCTAGTAACTATTATTAACTAACAAGAAACTCTGATTAACGAAGTAGTAAGTAATAGCGCACAGATGAAAGTGGTAGTTCACTATTAACTAATCAATAACTACAATTTTTTTTATGCTTCCCAGAGAACTACTGAAAAAGTTTATTAACAATCTAGTAACTACTATTAACTATTAACTAAAAAGAAACTCTGATTAACGAATTAGGAAGTAATAGTGCACAGATGAAAGTGGTACTTCAATAACTACTATATTCTTTTATGCTTCCCAGAGAACTACTGAAAATTTTCATAATTCATACAAAACTAATCAATAACCAATGCAGGATAAATGACTAGCACTACATTAACATTTGAACTGCTACCGTAAACGAACACACAAGGTTGTTTAATTTATCAACATGTAAGCTGTTAATAATTGGCCTATGCTGTCTATTTATCAACTGAATAATTGTAAAGAAATGGATTTTTAAATGCAGTTGTCGGGACTCTGGACCTTACTTGCCTGTGGCCAATTTTCTGGCATTCCTTTGGACTGGCATTGAATCACTAGAGTCACGGCGACGATTGGAACATATTGAGTCATCAGCCATCCAAGTACCATATAGATTGAATTTATTATTTAACTTACCTCACAAAAAAAATTGTTTTTATGTATGTCTCCTAGCATATATATATATATATATATATATATATATATATATATATATATACACACACACACACACACACACACATATATATATATATATATATACATATATATACATATATATGTGTGTGTGTGTCTTGTGAGTGAGAAGATTCTACACTTTATTGGCTTTTCATTAATCATGGGAACAAACTAGTAATGACTCAAGTGTTACTACATAGTTCTATGGAAATTACTAATTATTTGGATCCGTATTCTAAAGTGAAGATCATGGTAACTAACTAGTAATGACTCAAGTGTTACTATACTTCTAAAGAAATTTTCTAAAAGTATACTAAAGTTCACCAAAAATCTCAAACACTTGAAGTGACTTTTGTGTTTGGTTGCACAAATCATGACTAGATCATGTAGTAACACTTGAGTCATTACTAGTTAGTTCCCATGATCTTCACTTTAGAATACGGATCCAAATAATTAGTAATTCACATAAAAGTATGAAGTATGACCTTCATCTGTGCACTATTACTTCCTAATTTGTTAATCAGAGTTTCTTTTTAGTTAATAGTAGTTACTAGATTGTTAATAAACTTTTTCAGTAGTTCTCTGGGAAGTATTAAAAAAATAGTAGTTATTGATTAGTTAATAGTGAACTACCACTTTCATCTGTGCGCTATTACTTACTAGTTCGTTAATCAGAGTTTCTTGTTAGTTAATAATAGTTACTAGATTGTTAATATTGTGTTACTCATTGGTTCTTGTGTAGTTATTCATTAATGAAGGAACCGTATTCTAAAGTGTTACCGATCTGGGGTATCTAAATCTAATTGTTTTTCTTTGTAAATTGACAATATTGCAATCTGTCCTTCCTCACAGGTTAAAAGTTTGGGTGTCATCATGGATAGCACACTATCCTTTGAAACTCAATTAGTAGTATCACGCGGATTGCATACTTCCACTTGCGTAATATTAACCGTCTCAGTCCCTTTCTCTCAAATAATAATACTGCAGTTCTTATTCACGGACTTGTCACTTCACGTATAGACTACTGTAATGCTCTTCTCACAGTCGTTTCCTCCATATTGCTAAATAAGCTTCAGTTGGTTCAGAATTTTGCAGCTCGTGTTCTTTCTAGAACACCTTCTACTGAGCACATTTCTCCAGTTCTGGCTTCAAGTAAAGTATAGAGTTGAATTCAAGATCTTGCTACTTACTTATGAAGCACTTCATAATCTTGCACCCCAATACCTTGCTCAACTTCTCCATGTTTACACTCCTTCACGTGCTCTCATATCTTCATCTTCAATTTCTCTTGTGGTACCTCGGATTCGATTACCATGGGTGCCAGATCTTTTAGTTATACTGCCCCCTGCCTATGGAACTCCCTTCCCCTTGATGTTCGCAATAGCAATTGCTTGTTGACCTTTAAAATGCGTCTTAAGACATATCTTTTTATACAGGCTTATTTATAAAATGTTTTATTGAGTCTTTACTGCACTTTATCTGTATATGCGGCGTGTTTGTTCTGTGTTTTGTCTTATGTAGTGACCTGTACAGTATATTGCTTGTGAGGTGACATTGGGTGTTAAGGCGCCTTTAAATAAAATGCATTATTATTATTATTATTATTATTATTATAACTATCAGAAGATCAGCTTGACTCTAGATAAATTACGAGTAGCTTGTAGCTTGACAAGATACAGATTCAAAATTGTTTTCCCAACACTGGGGTGCATAAGCTGTTATCAGTCCACTAGGATACAGAGTCTTGTTTACAAGGTACCCAAGAGCTACACTGATACATACACACTGTGATGTTCGTTAGTGCAGAAAAAAAGGAGAAAAAAAGTCCAAACTGGCAAAATTCTTTTCTTTCTCTCTCTCTCTCTCTCTCTCTCTCTCTCTCTCTCTCTCTCTCTCTCTCTCTCTCTCTCTCTCTCTCTCTCTCTCTCTCTCTCTATCTCTCTCTCTCTCTCTCCCTCTCTCTCTCTCTCTCTCTCTCTCTCGCATTTATGTTTGTTATGTGTGTGTGTACTGGTGCGTTTTGTGTATTTATGTGTGTATGTGTATTTGACACTCTGCGTAGCGTGACCACAGAGCTCATCCAATCGATGCCCATTTTCAGAGTATGACCCCGTTACCATGCCACTAACAAACTGCCGGTCCATGGAGGAATGATGTGAGCAGAGTCACTCCACTGAACATTCACACTTTACCACACCAGCACACACTCACACAATCTTCTGTGAGGATATACATCTCTGGACACTGTAAGGTATGTGTGCAACTGTGCGCCAATTGGTGTGCCTTTCTTACTGTGTGTAATAGTAGTGCTTGCATTCATACTTTGAGCTGACACTTTTAGGAAAGAAAAAATGATTAAAGTGATTAATCATAAGGATCCAACAATATAAGCAGGGCCACATTGCAGAACAGTACAGAGCTCAGTTAGAAGTGTAACTGCAAAACTGTCAGAAAAAGAATAGACAAGAGTTTTTCTTTGAAAGATAATGCAGTGCCTTCACATATGGTTCTATATAACAGTTATTGGTAACACTTTTTTTAATTTACATTGTCCTTGTTATACATGGAGTTACTGTAGTAATAACTGTAAATTATGCATAATTACAAGCAACCAACACTAAACCAACTCCTATTCCTAACCCTAACACTATAGTAGCATGTAGTTAATTATTAGTACTCAGTACTTAAATATATAATTAAGCTGTAACACGGACACCTTCAAATAAAGTGTAACCCAGTTGCTGCTGGTCCTGTAATTCGATTGGCCAAATGGCGTTCCAAGGGTGCAGTTCAACATTGCAGACTGGGATGTTTCAGCTCAGTTTGTGAGCAGTGTTTTTTGACCAGCCGTTTACAGGCTCAGTGAAACATGCTGCTATGAGGAGACTATGATGCAAGAACCACAACTGAACCTGATAATAAAGACCCAAAGGGCAACAAACATATACAGTATTTGGTCAAAACCCTTGAGTCTCACTTAAACTTTCCCAAAAAGAAACAATCTGGAGTGCACTGTCAATAAGTTAGAGCACCACTGCCGAGACTATATAGGCCTCTAATGGCAAGATCAGAGGGGACTCTTTAGGGAGGTCCACACGGTCTTCAGGTATTGCAGCTAGTGTTCTTAAATCCTCCTACAGTGCATTCACTATCCGGTGGCAAATTACAGTGATATGTAACCAAACTGCATAATCTTCCAAAACAAAGACACTCTTCCATATAGAGCATATTGTGAATTTTTTTTCCAAGCATGTTTTTTTATCCAATTATTTAGTCTACCTAAACTCCGCCCCTCTGCAATCGACTGAAAGCAAGCAAGGATTTTTGATGGCAATGCCCACATCTCAAAATCCACTCAACAACTGATGGGTAGAACCAAGTCCCACCCTATTTTTAAAAGCAATTAACCTTTTTAGCGCCACTCACTGGACTAAACACGCTAAAACAAGACTCAGACTTGTAGAAGCAAGCTAAAATGGCATTAGTGAAATCTTTAAAAAAAAGTTGCAAAAGTTACAAAATTGAGAAATATTTTAATGGTGAATACGCAAAATGACTTCCTTTGCCAATCATATAAGAAGACCTGGCATGAAAACTCAAAACTGAGGAAGGTAAAAAATCTTCTTGACCTGACAGCATGATGGGTGAAATGTTCAAACACAGACACTAGAGCTGCAGAGGCTGTGCTCAAATTATTCAACCTTAGTTCAGACACAGCAAAATGAATCTACACAAAAAAATGAAGAAATCTTTGCATGCCTTGATTCGATTTGGCATGATGGATTTGCTAGTGGGTAAAGTTGGCAATCAGATCAATGCATTCTGACAATACAGTAAATGTGCAATAGAAACTAGTGACAAATGTTCAGAATGTACAGAAAAGAGTTTCAACTCAGAAGTGAAACATGAACATTTACATTACATACTGTATACATTAGCAGTGCGGAACAGTCTACAGTCGCTGCCCTCACTCTACAAGACAAAGAAAGCAGATTCCTGCTGTATGCAGATGAGTCTCTGCTGTCGGCGTCCATTCAGACTGCAGCAGCACCTGTGGCCTTCAGCTATTCCTATATGTTTTGATCTGTTAAGTGCTGTATAAGTGACTTTTAATCAACTCTTGTGCTCCAAACACCATATTAACACATCATTTTTCTTAACCGTATGAGAAGTAAAAAGAAGGGAAGTTTAATGGTGTTACAGAAATATTTCATTAATTTTTATTACCGTTCAAAATTTTGGGGCAAGGTCAAATTACCGTTGATCTGTTTCAGAACATATTAAATTGCTCAGAATTCACAGTACATTGTTACAAAAAAAAATCTATTTCAAAGAATCAAAGAATCATGAAATTTTAATATCAAATATAAAATATTAACAATAATATTAAGCAGCACAACTGTTTTCAACATTGATAATAATAAGAATTGTTTCTTGAGCACCAAATCATCATATTAAATTTTTTTTCTGAAGGATCATGTGACTGAATTTTCAGCATCATTACTCCAGTATTAATTTTTCCTTCACATGAACAAATTACATTTTAACTTTTTAAATAGAAATAATATTTTACAATACTAAAATTGTTATTGTACTATTGATCAAATAAATGCAGCATTGCTGAGCATACAGAATAAGACAACTTTCAAAAAATCTTACTGCCCCCAAACTTTTGAATGGTAGTGTATGTTTGGGGTCTCATATGCAAAGCTGGACTTAAAGCAATGGATTTTCACATGCTAAGATTGTCAGGCATTTTGATTGCATTTTTCTACACGCCAAAACTGCAAAAACATGACTATAGTGAATAACGGTCACATTTCTGAAAAGAGCATGTCTACTTTGTGGTTTAACAGATAGGTTAAAACTTCAAAAATATCTGCCTACAGTGCTTTTGAATGAATCAGAGAAATAACATAATTTAAAGGGCAAATAACAGTTTTAAAATTGTTTTTAAAATTATTTTTAAGCAAGCATCATTAACAAAGAAAGTAAAGTCAGTTCCCTTTCGTTGCCACTACGAGTTCCGTCGAGATGACGAATGGGGTTTCGCTTAGAAAGCCTATCAACTTCGAGTATACAAAACGAGCCAATTGCAAAGAAATGCCATGGGTCTGCGGGATTTGCATGGCGCAACTCCGCCCCACCTCGTGGGTATAAAAGGAGGACGCCGGCAACATGCAGATATGTTTTCGCTTCGGAGCCAAGAGCATCTCTTCACTCTACAAGCCATCTCTGATCAACTGTCAGCTACGAGACGAGCGATCTCCAGCGAGTGCACACTGCCTGCTGATCTGTGCAGTGGTCTGCAAGTGAGTGTGTTTATCCCTGGGCGCTTCAACATCCACAGAGTTTTCCTCTCATAAAAGAGCTTTGCACGCGGTACGTCTTTTTAAAGATGCCTCGCCTGTGCACTTCCGGTTGCGGTAGACTCATTTCTGGCTCTGATGGGCACGATCGCTGTTCTGCATGTTTGGGCATTGATCATGTAGAGTAGCGCTCGTGGGTGACTCGTTCTCTCTGTGGGAACATGACCATTGCATCATTACGGTCGAGACTCAGTGATCTCGCAAGAGTGAGAGTCCCCTCATCCACACTCCGATCTACTTCCTCCATGAGAGGTAGTACTTTGACTGGTGGCCAGGGTGACCTGAGGGTGACGGTGTGGAACAAGGCGCCGACTATCTGTCCGCGGCCCGCACCCCCCTCTTCAGTGATGCAAGCCGCGAGTGTTCAGGGTATTCCCGCCGGACTATCAACAGATGCCCTGCGGGTTTCCTTTGGTGCTCCAGAGGAAGATGCGATCTCTATCGCAGCAATCAAAGGGCAGGCCAGATTCGTCAGGAAGTGAAGATTCGTCAGTGCTGCCACCTTCAGGTGTGCATACGGTATTGGTATACGGCAAACGGCAGTCGGATCCTGAGATGATGGCTTTGCTTTCCCGTGCCGCCGCGAGCATTGGGTTAGAGTGGAACCCTACACCCTGTCCCGAGGGCTCGCGGCTGGATGATTGGTTTTTGGGCCCTCGTTGGTTTTTGGACCCCCATCGGCGTCCAACCCCAATACATTGCTTCCCGGAAGTGCACTAGGAGATCTCAAAATCCTGGAAGACTGCCATGTCTTCCCGCGATCGCTCGCTGATGGGGCCGCTGCCCATGGGTACACTGGGGTCCCCCAGGTTAAACGCTCTGTTGCGATGCAACTGTGTCCTCAGAGTGCTTCTTCTCGCGGCGATCCTAAGCACCCGTCCAAAGCCTGTAGGTTTTCGTCTACGCTTGTGGCGAAATCCTATAGAGCCGCATGACAGGCAGCCGCCTCTCTGCATGCCATGGCTATTCTGCAGGTCTACCAGTCCCAGATGCTCAAGGACATGCACGAGGGTAGGACAGACCCAGGGCTCTTTGATGAGCTGCGCGCCGCCACCTACCTCGCTCTCCGAGCGACTAAGGTGACCACACGCTCCCTGGGTCTGGTGATGTCCACTGCTGTGATCCAGGAGCGACACCTTTGGCTGAACCTGGCCGATATACGGGATGCCGAGCGGTCCCGGCTGCTCGACACCCCCATATCCCAGGCAGGCCTCTTCGGCGGTGCGGTTGAGGACTTTGCCCAACAGTTCACGACCGCTCAGAAACAGACTGAGGCTATCAAGCAAATTCTGCCCCGACGGCCTGCTGCTGCCTCCAATCAGCCGCCGGCGCAGAATCCTCAGTCTGTTCGCCACCGAGGGCGCCCTCCAAGCAGCAGCCTTCACCCGGGCCCGGTCGCGGAGGAAGCCGCAGGAAGGCGCCATGGAGGCATCACTCTCATCCCCCTCTGTCGCCAGACCCCTGGCAGAGCAGCCCCCCGCGGAACGCTGGTCCTTCCCTGGCCTCCTCTGTCAGGTTGCGTTTAATGACCATGCCCCCACACCGGACCGCTATGCTGTCCACGTCCGGGCCGGTCATTCCGCTTCGCTGCACCACCGAGGGGACGTCTGTGGTTAGCATGACCTCACTGGCACAGTTCTTGGGAGCCTGGCTAGAGCTTCCCAACCTGTCCCGCTGGGTTGCACGAACCATCAGGCTCGGCTATGCGATTCAGTTCGCATGGTCTCCTCCCCGCTTCAGAGGAGTCCGCTCTATAATGGTTGGTGACAATGCCCCTATCATGAGAGCAGAGGTTGCTACCCTACTGGCGAAGGGTGCGATCGAGATTGTCCCTCCAGCCGAAATGAGGTCCGGGTTCTACAACCCCTACTTCATTGTCCCAAAGAAATCCGGTGGGTTACGGCCAATCCTGGACCTGCGCATCCTGAACCGCTCCCTTCACAGCCTGCCGTTCAAAATGCTCACGGCAAAACGCATCTTCGAGTGTGTGCGGCCGCAGGATTGGTTTGCAGCGATCGACCTGAAGGACGCCTAATTCCATGTCTCCATTCTCCCTCGACACAGACCGTTCCTGCGGTTTGCTTTCGAGGGGCAGGCATACCAGTACGCAGTTCTCACATTTGGGCTAGCCCTGTCTCCTCGCGTCTGTACGAAGGTCGTCGAGGCAGCCCTTGTTCCTCTACGGCAGTGGTTCTCAACCTTTTTTGAACAAACGCCCCCCAGATCCTCTTCATGATCCTCTTTTCTAATCTTGGGTGTAATAAGGAACACAGCAGTCATTTTAATGTACCTAAATCCGAACCGCTGAAGACACAGTGGCTTAGTTTGTTCTCGAAGGGAATATTCCCCACGATCAACGTAAATGCTTTTATGTTTGCACGAATCATTTCACACACCAGCCTGCTTTATAAACGAGGAGGGTCAGTATAAAGCTGGTTTTGCTTTATATTTGGATTTTCTTTATCTAAATAGAAAAACATAGAAAGTACCGAGATATACCTATTGCCATATATATTGCCATTTAACCAAAAAATACCGAGATATGATTTTTTTGTCAGAAAGCTGGGCTGAGTTGAGTGGGGGATGGAGGGGGGTGACTCTGGAGCGCCAGAATCACTGTCGAGCCCTCTTGAGGTGTCGTGGGCTAGTCGACGAAACACTGAGGACGGAAGGTGCCCACTTGAAGACCCTAGAGATGTTCCCTACTCAGCTCTATCCAGAGCGTTGTTATGGGGAGACTGCACTGTGGTTGCAGCTGTTGTGTGTGCTGACGCACAAAATACACTGCAGCTATTAACAGCAGAAAGAAGGAGATTCACATCACCATATGGAAAGAAGCGTAAATGGATGGAGAAGCATAGGTTACTGTAAAGCTACGTCTTAGTTTGTGCTTATCTTGGCGAAAACCAAGTACAAATCAGCTTGAAGTTTTACATCTACTCTCGTGTAATGGAAATCAAATCATTTTTAAAATTTCGCTCATCCCTTTTTGACACTGAAAAAAAGAGACGCTTTGTATTTGAATTTTTTAAAGGACACATGGATGTCAGCTTGAGCCAGAGTGCGCCTGAGGTAACCAAACTGGGGTGGCTGCGTTACTTCGTCTGCATTTGCAAAGCAAAATGTGCTCCTTTAGACGGGATGGTTACATTGCCTCGTTAGAAAAAACCTGCTGACCAAGCAGGCACTTCGGGAGCTGGATGTTCATGGGTGAGGCACATCTTGTTTTCCGCCATGATGTTTGAATGTTTTTTGAGATCAAAATTGTTTTAACCTACGTAATTGTGGTTTTGTGCATTTTGATTGGACACATTAACTTACTCTTAAACCGCAAAGCTTGTGCACATTTTGATTGGACACATTTATCTTATCTCAAACCGCAAAGCAGAGTTGGGAGGCTGCTGTCAGACCTCAGCGGCATTCACACTGTGACAGCTGCGGCTGCGGCATTTGTTTTTAGGCGTTGCTATGGAGATCATTTGCCGGTAACTAGCCGGAAAAGTCTGAGTGGGCTACTAGCAATTTTAAATATTAATTCATTAATTTGCACAGACATACTTTTATTTTACATTCAAATGAACATTGTATGTGTTGTCAGAGGCTTAAAAGTTGTGATGAATAACAGTGAGTACGCCCCCATTTATGCCTGAGCGCCCCCCTCTCTGCTGCCTCGTTCACACCGCCCCCCGACACTGTCAAAACGCCCCCAAGGGGGCGGTACTGCCCCCGTTGAGAAATGCTACTCTACGGGAACACGGGGTTCACATCCTGAACTATCTCGACAACTGGCTGATACTAGCTCACTCTCAAGACCAGGTTTTCGAACACAGGGACCTAGTGCTCCGGCGCCTAGCTCGTCTGGGCCTTCAGGTCAACTGGGAGAAGAGCAAACTCTGCCCCGTGCAGAGGATCTCTTTTCTCGGTATGGAAATCGACTCGGTTGCCATGTCCGTGCAGCTTACGAGCGAGCGCGCGCAGTCACTGCTGACTTGCCTGAGACAATTCGAGGGCAAGAGTGTGGTTCCACTGAAGTTATTTCAGAGGCAACTGGGGCATATTGCATCGGCTGCCGCGGCAACACCACTCGGATTGCTTCATATGAGACTGCTTCAGCTCTGGCTTCACGACCGAGTCCTGAGGTGGGCATGGCAACACGGGACCCTCCGAGTACCAGTTACTCCGACCTGCCATCAGACCTCGACCCTGTGGTCGAACCTCAGCTTTCTACGGGCCGGAGTGCCCTTGGAATAAGTTTCCAGGCGTGCTGTTGTCTCAACAGATGCCTCCACCACGCGGTGCCATGTGCAATGGACATGCTGCCGTGGGCTCCTGTACAGGACCCCAGCGCCGTTGGCATGTCAATTGCCTCGAGTTGCTGGCAGTACGCGTTGCTCTGCACCGCTTTCTTGCATTGCTCAAGGGTCAACACTTACTAGTCCGATCAGACAATACTGCCACAGTAGCGTACATCAACCGTCAAGGTGGTCTACGCTCCCGCCGTATGTCGCAACTCACCCGCCACCTCCTCTTATGGAGTCAGAAGCATCTGAGGTCGCTTCAAGCCATTTATATCCCCGGAGCCCTGAACTGTGCAGCCGACGAGCTCTCACGGTTTCAGCCCCTCCCTGGAGAATGGCGACTCCATCCCTAGTCGGTTCAGCTGATTTGGGACCAGTTCAGGGACGCACAGGTAGACCTGTTTGCTTCCCACGACTCGACCCATTGCGCCCTGTTTTACTCCCTGACGAGGGCATGCTAGGCATGGACGCACTGGCGCACAGCTGGCCACGGGGCCTCCGCAAATATGCGTTTCCCCCAGTGAGCCTTCTTGCACAGACCCTGTGTAAGATCAGGGAGGATGAGGAGCAGGTCATTTTGGTTGTGCCTCACTGGCCAACCCGGACTTGGTTCTCCGAACTTGTACTCCTCGCGACAGCACCTACCCGGCCTATTCCTCTGAGGCAGGACCTCCTTTCTCAGGGACGGGGCACCCTATGGCACCCTCGTCCCGATCTTTGGAACCTCCATGTGTGGCTCCTGGACGGGACGAGGCAGGTTTGAGTACCCTATCACCAGCGGTGGTGGCTACACTCACTTCCGCTGGAGCATCGTCCACGAGACATGCCTACGCGTTGAAGTGGAACCTCTTCGTCAACTGGTGCTCTTCTCACCGGTAAACCCCCGGAGAAGCACGATTAGTCTCGTGCTTTCTTTCCTGCAAGATGGGTTGGAGTGAAGGCTGTCTCCCTCCACCCTGAAAGTATATGTTGCCGCTATCACCACACATCATGACGCTGTTGAGGGTAAGTCCGTAGGAAAGCACGACCTGATCGTCAGGTTCCTGAGGGGATCGAGGAGACTGAATCCTCCTCGCTGTCCTCTCGTTCTCTCTTGGGATCTCTCATACCCCTTTTCCACCAAAAAGAACCAGGTGCTGGTTCAGAGCTAGAGCTAGTGCCGGTTCGGAGTTGGTTCGACTGACGAGCTTTCAAAGAACCGGTTTGCCTTTCCACAGGCTAGAGAGCCATCACAGAGCCAGATCTTACGTCACTGTATACATCTCATGTTGCCCAGCAACGCTAGCGCGGCACACACAAACACACCAGGCTTCTTCGAGATGGTTCGACACTTTGAATCTCGAACTACGAGAGCGATCCAAAAGCAGAAGGAGTCGTATGCTCTCCAAACACTCCCGCAGCTCCGATCAGTCCATGCCGCTCCGATGCATCTCGAACAAGCCTTCCATCAACAATGGCGGTCGTTGTGTTACTATTTATGCTCATGGCTTTGCAAACCTACATCGGTATCCAAACACGGCGAATCCAGCACGTTCGTGCAGCTCGCCGTAACTTGCATTAACGGAGATTACAATCGAGCTGCTATTAGCACGATTAGCTACTATTTAAAAAAATGACGGTCACAAGTTTCTGTTTGTCTTGTTGGTCATGGTAACCCCACCCCCAGCCGCTGACGTAAGCGGTTCTTACTTCTAGACCAGCAATGATTTGGTGCTACTTAAGAACCACTTTTACTGGTTTGGAGCTGGTGCTTTGGTGGTCGAAAAACAAAGAACAGATTTGAAACTAGGCTCTGGCTCTGAACCAGCACCAGCTCTGCCTTGGTGGAAAAGGGGTATCAGTGGTTCTAACTGCCCTGCAGAGTGCTCCCTTTGAGCCTCAGCAATCAGTGGAGCTTAATGAAATTCCTGTCAATGAAGACAGCGCTCCTAGTTGCATTGGCCTACATCAAGAGGGTAGGGGACCTGCACGCATTTTCTGTTGGCGAAGCGTGCCTGGAATTCGGGCCGGCCTACTCTCAGGTGATCCTGAGACCCTGGCCTGGATATGTGCCCAAGGTTCCCACCACTCCCTTTCGAGATCAGGTGATGAAGCTGCAAGCGCTGCCCCTGGAGGAGGCAGACCCAGCCTTGGCAGGGCTCTGTCCAGTACGCGATCTCCGCGCCTATGTAGACAGAACGCAGTGTTTCAGGACCACTAGTTCATCAGACCAGCTCTTTGTCTGTTATGGAGGGAAGCTGAAGGGAAAGGCTCTCTCCAAGCAAAGGTTGTCTCACTGGATAGTGGACGCCATTGCTTTGGCATACCAGCAGCAAGGTCGACCATGCCCTCTTGGTGTGACAGCCCACTCCACCCGGAGTGTGGCTTCCTCTTGGGCTCTAGCGTATGGCGCCTCGCTAACAGACTTCCTGCCACTTCTGCTGTACCGCGGGGATCGCCTGAGTTCAGTCTTGGCTCCTCAGCGAAGAAACATATCTGCATGTTGCTGGCGTCCTTCTTTTATACCCACGAGGTGGGGCGGAGTTGCACCATGCAAATTCCACAGACCCATGGCATGTCTTTGCCATTGGCTCGTTTTGTAAACTCGAAGTTGATAGGCTTCCTAAGCAAAACCCCATTCGTCGTCTCGACGGAACGTCTCCGTTCCCTACTCAGGGAACGAGGGTTACATACGTAACCGATACTTTCTGTTTTTATATAATAGATTTGCCAAAAATGTGTTATTGACAGTCATGTCATGCTTTATATTTCAGTTATCCATTTAAAGACTGATGTTCAGACCACTTAAGATAAAAGATACTGCAGAAACACACCGTAGCTCAGTCAACGACAATGCACAGTTGTGTGTATAAAAGAGAAAATTTGAATTAGTGTAAGCGTATGTGCTGCGTGTGTATTGCGGTTGAGGGTAGATGCACTCTAGATGAACATTTCAGCTCATTTCGCATGGAAATCTTCAGCTAAGCTATGAGAGAAAACCTGTCTGCCTGATTACCAAGCATTAAAAAACAGTTTGTCTGCATGCTCTCCTCTCCTGGCCAAGCTATGGCTCAAAGGGAACAGCACACTCCCTGTTGACTCATGCCTCATGCTTTCACACTCACACACACACACACACACACACACACACACACACACACACACACACACACACACACACACACACACACACACACACACACACACACACACACACACACACACACACACACACACACACACACACACACACACACACACACACACACACACACACACACACACACACACACACACACGCACACACACACCTGCTCTCTATAGATAAGTGAAGTCTCTGGGCAGGCCTGATTCTGATGGAATTCTGGTCAGCCTGTTTGCCAGAGCGCTGCAAATGCTGCCAGCTTACACTCATCCCCCAACCCTCTGAGCTTTTCTCTCTCTGTCTCCCTCCTGCGCCTCATCTCTTCATTCTGTTCCCCTGTCCATCTTCTAGACCTTATTATAGAGTGTAGGGTTGAGAACCTTTCTCGAGACAAGCAGGATCAGAGGCCAGAATTACCTTTTTGGCCTTACCTGCCACTGGCAGGTGAATTGAGAATTTTTCTTATTTCGCTTACTATTTCTTAACGGTCATGAAACTGCATTTTGGATTTTGCTCCCTGTGACAGTGGAATTGTTTAGCTTTTTTTTTTATCTTTGCCTATTTGTGACAAAGAGTTTATTGTGTCACTCATATAATGATTTTAAAATGTAAATATATTTGCTAAAATAAAGAAGATATTTAAAGAAAAATATAATAAAACATTTTATTATAAATGTATTTAGTTTATTGAATATAAAAACTTCAAAAATGAAATGCACGAATATAAAGATATTTGTACATAAATAACAAATGGAAGCCTTAAGAGGCCATACATTATTATTTTTCTATGTCTTGTTTACTTGTGATCTCGACCTAATTTTCTCGACATAACAAAAGTTGTTTTCTCGTGATTTCGTTTAATTTTCTCGTCGTCATGTCGACATGATAAAAGTTGTCTTCTTGTGTAATTTTAACTAAAGGTTTGATATAAACCAATGGTAAAGTTAGTTTGATATTAGACATTCGTAAGACATTCGATCTTTTCTTCAACATTAAATTATTTGTGTGATCACATGCATGTAAAGCATAATTACGAAACTAAATAGGCCTACACACCTCATCAGGGTCCAAGCACCAATGGCCCATGTCCAAGTAAATTCTTTGTGGCGAGCAGGACGAGGCCAAGGGACGTGAGAGAATGGCGCAAGGTCAGTGGCATGAGTGTTAATCATAGACTGTAAAAACTATGGACATAGTGTCCATGACGTCACTCGTAGGTTTCTGAAGAGCATTTTTGAAGCCTAAAGTGGGCGGAGTCGGCCGTCGCCATCTTGGCAGCGCGTCACCGTGCGTCACTCCCAGGTTTTGGGTGGAGTTGATGTGCCTGGATGCTAAAACTACACCCACCTAGCTCGACGTGATCGAGTTTGCTCAGGCTAAGGAGCTAATGTGCTACTGGCCTCGCGCTAAAGTGACAGCTGACTTGAAGAAGTAGGCCTAAAGCCAATAGTTAAAGTTCATGTTTTTGCCCTTCGAAATACTATAATATTAAAAGACATAACTAAACGTGAGACTATGTGTATTGTGATGCATTATTATTCTGCTAGATAAAAATATATTATCATGCAGTAACTCACAATATTTGCTCTGAGCCTGTGTGTGAGACAGTGATTCATGCGCATAGGTTACATGTCAGTCAGTGCGGCATCGCACGCCAAATTCGTAGAGAGCTTTATTCAGTCCATTTTAAAATCTGATAGATATTACCTAAGAAGTTCAAGTAATGCACTAGAAATCCACGCTCATTTAAGGGACGGAGAGAAAGCACTGACACCTGCAGGATTTCATCTGACGGTACTTTTTATTTAACACTAAAAAGTTAAATAAGCATTATAGTCTATCTGTTCCGTAAGATCAAAGGTACCGCAGAACGATTGTGGCCTCTATATCTTAGACGTTTTTAATTCTGAACTCCAAAAAGGAACGAAATTGTCAGACATCCATGAGGGCATGTTCACAGAGGAAAACATCTGAAGAACACCGCTGGTTGTTCTTTCGATACTGGACAACAACGAAATCCAGCGGCGTGGGCGAAGGTATAAGGCGTGTATAAAATTTTATGAAATAATCCCAAAAGAAGTATAAACACGGCAGAGATGGCAAGTTCAGCAGCTAGAATTAGCTGAGGTGACATGACGCTAACAGAGAGCAGACAAACGGCTAGACAGCAGCTCAATCCACCTGTCACTCAAGTGGCCACGCCCTTGATTATGCAGCATTTTAAGGCTTAATATAATTTGAGCGGATGAGTTATAAAAAATTCACCTCCCTCACAGTTGTCATGAAGGGCAAAATTAGCTGTATAGACCAAAACAAGAGCGCAGTCTCGTGGGTACCCCTCGGCCTGCGAGGGGCGATGGGGGTATGTGGCGAGCAGGACGAGGCCGAGGGCCGTGAGAGAGCGGCACGAGGCCGGTGGCGTGATTAGTGATGAGCGACACCTGCGTGACGCACCGGTCTCGTATCTCTCACGGAGGAGCAGAAGCATAAAAGGTGGAGCGACGACAGAGGAGATCGAGAGAGGAGCAGGCCTGAACCTGTTTTGTTTTATTTCTGGTCTGTGTAGCCAGCAGTCGTCCGCGAGGGTCTGCTGGCAGTTACTTTTGTTTTGGTTTTATTTTATGATTAATATGTTTCAATGTTCGCCGGTTCCCGCCTCCTTCTTCCCTGAATCATAAACATTGCTACACACTTATAATAAATAAATGTTTTTTTTATTAAATATTTTAGCATATATAATAAAATAGTATAATACTGGAATGCAGAATTACTTTACAGAACAAACTGTCATATAACTTATGACAGAATGTTAATAAAAAGTATAGGCTAAATTGTAAAACCTGGTGTCAGGTGGTTAAACTGTACGAGAATATGCTGTCTTTATGACTAATGCATGCAGTTTAACACTTTAACATGTGTCTGGCAATCAATTTTAATAAGAAAATAATACCGTTATAGTTTCCATGTAAACTACAAAAACATGAATTTGTGAAAACATCATGCAGTCTATAGGGCGCGTAGTGTTTTTTTTACAAAGTTACATGGCCAACTACTGGCCTGACAGCATAATACAGAGTTTTTAATAGTTTTTGTGGATCCATGTGAACGGGGGTCATTTTGACAACCTTGTCTATACGCGAAAAAACGTTTCCGTTTTTAGTACATTGTTGGCGTGTAAATATACCCTAAGCTTGTTGCTTAGATTTGTTCTCCAGACAGATTTGAATCGCTCATTTCGCTTCCATCAGCGAGGATCTGATTATCATGCTTACAGTTCCACTTGTGACTATTATTTTGCAGTTCCTAATTACCAACCAACAGGCGAACAATCCCATTAACCCACCAAAGTCTATTTTTACTCATGCTTGCGGGTGTTCATTTTTGTAGCCTGAGCAGGAATGAGTTCACTGCTCTAATACTCTGTAAACCTTGATACAGCATTCTTTTACCCCAAAGACAGAATTCATACTGGCAATTCATACTGCAGTCAAGTAGCTGCTAATAGGAAGGCATGCATGATTCTGTCAACTAATGCAATTTTGCAAATATGTAAAGTAGCACCAGTACATGAGTATATTGCTGGTTTCTATTATTGCTACACCACTGCTTAATAATCTGGTTAAGGAGCTCAAGGAGTCTGCATCTCATTACTGTGGCTTTTATGAAGTGCAGGGCTGGTTTAATTATTTGCCATCGCAGGGCTTCTTTTATGATTCGGGTAACCTGCATGCTTAACCTGCAGGCTTGCGATCACAGGGGATCCTGATCGCTTTCATCACCTAGAAAATGAAAATAAATAACTAATAAATAAAAGACAGAAAGTGATCAAACCATTTCCAGTTGCAAACCCAAACATGGAAGCTTTCATTCCAAAGCTTTGATGAGTTGTTGGCAAACACTATTTTCTCCTTGCACTCTTGAGTTATTTATATTCTGTTTGTATCATTATGTGTGTAGTATTTCCCTCATTATTTTCACATTTCCATGGTGATCCGTGTGCTTTTTCTTTAAACTCTTTAGGCCAACATATATAGGAGAATTAGAAAAACATGTTTCTAATTAGATTTTTGCAATACTCCCCCCAAAAAACGTACCCATACATTCATTTGTTATATACATTCATTGCAGTTTACAGCTAAAATGAACACCAGTAATAGTAAAACACCAAAAACTTGTATTCTTTTTCATGTAAATCATGATTGCAGGGGCAGATTTTCGATTAATAAAGAGTAAAGAATTACTTTCACGTAGTTCCTTGCAAAATACTATGCTTTGACTTTAAAACACTTTGATCAGTGCATGAATTGCAACACATAACCACATTAATATGTATGGATTTTCTACTTTGCTCAGTTGCTCACCTGTTACAGCATTGCACTTGTGATGTGAAGTGCTTGTGTACGAGTCCTGTGAAATGTGATTCATGATAAAAGAGCTCAAAGACTTGTAGAAGTAAGCTAAAACCGAATGGAATCTTCAACAAATGCATTTTCGTTAGGTTTAGGGCATATGACACATAATTCCCAAACGCAATCAACATTTTAGCACCACTCACATTTCATTTCCAGACTGCTGCGATACGTACAACAAACAACGCAATAAAACACTGGAAAATTCACGTTCATCTGTTTCACACAAAATTGAAAGCACTTATAGTGCCACACACTAGATATTTCACACAAACAACACTCGGTCAAGGAGTTTTAAAGACTTGAATTAAAATGGCATGGTAGCTTTAATGAATGCCTTTTCATCTTGCATTTGCTTTAGGTTAGGTCAGGGGTCGGGAACCTTTTTACCTAGAAGAGCCAAACAAACAAAACATTTAGAAAAAAAATTCAAAAGAGCCACAGCAAAGTTTACACTCGTGTATTAGAAATATTTGTGAATTTCTATGTAATTACAACAGCAGTAGTATACGACTTGCACTGGTAGAAGTTCTGGTAGTTATATACAACACCAGTAGGTGGCAATAACATTTTTTTTTTCACTCAGTGACACCCAAGCTAACTGTAGGCTACTACACACAAAACTACATAAAAAGCACTATATTTTGTTCACTGACATTGTGCTGGTTTCTAGCAGCAAAAGGACTGCTGCTGCTGCTGCTGCTGTCCAGTTTCCACTCTCCACTGAAGCTCAGCGCAAGCTTTTTTCCTGCATTCCCCATTGGGATATTTTGCGGCGAGTGCTAAATGGTGCGTCTCAAAATGTCTCATAACATTTGACTTTTTGAGCGACGCAATACGTTCATTGCAAATGAGACACTGCGGACCCTAACTTCTCCACAAATGCAAATTGATCCATCCATTCGGGCTGGAATGAACGTAATAGTCGTCTTTTTTTCTTTTCACCATCTTGCTCTCAATGATGATGATTTTTAATTTAGCTAGCTATGTAGTTGTTTATCTTGATCTGGACATGACGAAGGCCTAACCATGTCGTCCAATTAAAATTCAGCTCTCTGAGGCCCCATCCACACTACTACGTTTTAGTTTAGAAACGCAGACCTTTTGCTACGTTTGCACCTCCCGTCCACACTAAAACGGCAAAAACGAAGACCTGAAACGGAGAAGTTTAGAAACGCTGCCGACCCCGTTTTGCGTTTTGAATCTCCGGAGGGCGTTTTAGTGTAGACGGGTCAAAACGGAGGACTTTAGAAACGATGACGCAGAGGCTCACGCTCGGCTCTCTGATTGGATGTCATACAATGAAAGAAAACGCACAACAACAGCCTGGACTACCAGTTACGTTAGTGCAAGTAAATTCTGCATTTCACAATGCTATAACTGCCTACATGCGCCGGAGGCAAGCTATTATTCCAGCGATCTGTGACAGTTCCCATGTCCAGTGGTGGCATCGACCGTACATGGAGCGTCGGTTTTGGGTTAAGCCGGGAAGAACAAGCGTATGGTAGGATAATTTTATCAATTAAGTTGTAGTTCCTGAAGAATGGGGCGAAAACTTTTGAATGTCCAGATCGGCACTTATCAACCTCAGCGAAATCTGAGGAATAGTCAATCTGTTTCTTGTTTACACCGGTACGCGCATTCCCAGTGTAGGTGAATGGTGACGTGATCCGCGATTTCAGTCATTTTAATGTGGACGGATATCAGTTCTAATACGCAGTGTGGACGGAGATCGTATTCGTTTTAATTCTCCGTTTCTAAACTAAAACACAGTAGTGTGGATGGGGCCTGAAAGGTAGGCTAGCTACAGGCCAAACGCTGTCAATCATATTAAGCTGCGAGTCTCTTACCTAAATATTTTGAACACATTTTATTTTATTTTACACATTCATAATTATACATTAATCAGGTACGCTAATAGTTTAAAATTAATTTTATCATCATGTTCGAGGGTGTATTTTCAGTTAACATTTGAAAATTGGAGAGCCATATAAAATCCTGAAAAGAGCCATATATGGCTTGCGAGCCATAAATTCCCGATCCCTGGATTAGATTTAGGGTAGGGTTCAGTGTAGGTGGTACATTATTTTCAAACACGATAGTGCATTAACCTTATAGCTCCACTCACTGGACATTTAATGTCAGAACTGCCATGATAGTACAACAACCAAAGTAATAAAAGGTTGCCAGATTCACATTCATCACTTTCGTATAAAACTGGACGCATAGTGGCACTCACAGAGGCAAATTCAGGCAATTCAATGTCATTTTAGAGAAATGTTTCCACAGACATGTTTTTCCAAAGAGCATGGGTTGCTTTTGGCGGATCTTATCTCCCCCTTTTGCCAACATCAACTAACTAAACTGCAAAGCACATGACTCTTTAAGTTTCAAGGTTTAGAAAAAACATCACTGGAGTATTCAGGCATAAATGCTTCAGACTACAAAAGAACAAAGAACTTAAAGATACCGATCAATGACCTGGGTGCTTGAGAACCTTGTTCTATTTAATTGTGGACAAAATTTGATGTTGTTCAAGTCCATGCATATGTGTTTCCAGTTGTGTATGCAGGCTGCATTCTAGATAAAGCCACCCCGCTTACACTTGTCCTTTTAAATAAGCCTCTGGTGGACTTATCGTTCAGTCAAGTCCGTCTCCTAATACCTTATCTGAGAAAATAAAACGGTCCACAATTCAGCATCTTCCTTAATCCCTTCTGAAGGCCCACATAACAAATCTAAACATGGGCCCTAGTAAGTGAGGTATGTCTTCCTATATGGAACGGTACTGTATAGTTAGAAAGATCAGAGGGTTACTCTCAAATTGGTAGGTACAAGCGCAAGTCGTGTGTGTCTGTCTGAGTGTAAAGCGAGAGATGAATGGTCAGATAATAATAAGAGAGCCCAGATAATCTAGTCCCATTGGACTCATGACTCCCCATGGCGTTCTAAAGCCGCAAGCACTGTAACCATGGGGACAAGCTCTGTACTCGACAGAAAAACTTCTGCTTCCCATCACTGAAGCCCTCCTGCCTGCCCTAGTCGCCCCTTTTCTACTTGTCCTCGAAAGCTCTGTCAATAAATCCCCCATTTCTCCTGTGGAAGTGCACACCTCTACTCCTACTGCATCTTCTCCACTTGAGGAGATGAGTGTCCTGCTATGCACTGCAGGAACCTAATATCAGTGTTCTCTCTTCTTCCTCTTGCAGGCTTTTGCTCTCTACTGAACATCATTTTCTGTCTGGAGTACAAAAGTGATTATCCTTGGCTGAATGGCTGGTTATGAGGGAGCGAGCAGGGCGAGATATATAGGAAGGAGGAGGAGGAAGAGGACCGGGAGGTTAAGAGCTACTTCCCTTACTTTCTACCTTGTCTCTGCTGTTAAGTCCAATCAATGAGCACATTAAAGATGTCTATAGGGGCGGAGATAACCTAGTTGCCAATTGAAAGGTAATAGGTTTGAAGCCCAGGGCCTAGGACTCAAGAACATGAGTCAGCAAATGAAGAATTTGCATTCAGGTCTGATGTTCATTCTATTCATTTTTAAAAGCAGATTTATCAATTTCTTTAGGCTATATATATATAGGCTATATATATATATATATATATATATATATATATATATATATATATATATATATATATATATATATATATATATATATATATATATATATATTATATAAACACACACACACACACACACACACACACACACACACACACACACACACACACACACACACACACACACACACACACACACACACACACACACACTTATAGTTTTCTTTAGGAATTAGGCCAAATTCCTATGTAATTGGTTCCCCTTGCCAAACCAGTTTGGAACTGTTCTATTACAAAGAGCTGTTAATTAAGTTATTGAGTCAAATCAGTTAGTTTGTGAACAAACCATTTGGCCCAATTTTGTAAACTGGATCAACATATTTGTTGAAAAGATTTTACTTAAAATAATAATTTGTTTATGAATCTGAGATCGCCACTTCACTGCTAAAAACACCAAGGAGAACAATAAAATCAACATTTTAAGTGAACTTCAGAAAACTTATATAGTACATTTAGTACACAGTGATCACTTTTATGGTACTTTTTTGTCATTTTGTAAGAGCTTAAAAGCCCCTTTTCTCTTTCACTTTCACAACATTGAAATAAGTGGCCATTCATGGATATTCTTCAAATATTCACTTTTGGTGTTATAAATTAGATAAGAACAAAAGATATAACCTTTTGGATATTTTTTTTCCGAACTATTCTTTTAAAACATAAAAGTATAATAAATCATTCAAAAAGGAAACCAGATGACAATGAAAGATACACAAAGGTAAGAACTGAACATTATTTAAACTTTAAACTGTCAGATTGTGATAACCTGCCCTATTGGTGAAGACTAAAGGCAATAAAGTCTGTATCCCATAAATCCTTTGACCTTTGGATAAGGCAGCTCGTAGTTTGGGGCATATTAGATATGCCTTTATACATGGAGTGGAGTTTGAACACCACAAAAAGACTTTTCAAATGAATTCTAAAATGATTATGAAGACAAACAAAGTGTAAAGTGAACTCTCTTAGCCTTCCTTCTGGCATTCATGCAGCATTAAAGAAGTCTAGTAATAAAGGCATTCATCAATATCTCTGTCTGCTTGAGAGAGAAATGATTGCAATTTAACAATGTTTCTTAGATACATTAACACAGCTGTATAAATGTGTGTGCTGGGTATTTCTAGCTTGTTTCATCTTTAAGACAAATGCCCTTTTCAGACTGCCATGTGTGTATTTGGTAGGTGATGGATGGACTCTTGTCTCGCTCGCAGGTTTAGATCAGATAATGACTTCAGTTGTGTTCTGCATGGCCTGTCTCCCTGATGGATAATAGCGTAATTAAAAAGCATTCGCACTAGCGGGTGGCATAAATGCTGCGAAAATGACTGCGGTGAAGGTAGGGCATGCGGTAGAGCTTCTCAACCTGCACTGATTCTTTAATGATCATTTTAATGTTGTCCACACAAATTTTTCTCCTCACAGCCAGTTGCTAACATGCTATGCTAATGTAGGGTTACTTCAAAGTGGTTATTTTCTGACTGAAACATTGAAGAATGTCAATGAGGGAGTTCATGGGTTTAATATCAATGCCTTCATTAGCCCTCAAAGTCTTTGTTTTCTTTGTTTAATAGTGGAATGAATTGATCCCAGCTTATTCAGTCTAATTAAACAGTTTTCTGTTTGGAGGTCTTTTTATTTTCATCACCAGAGCTGGATAATTCTTGCAGAAATTAAAAATCTGTCATTGTTTACTCACCCTTATTTTGTTGCAACCCTTTTCTTTTATGGACAAACCACAAGTTTAGCAGAATATCCAAGCTGTCAATGAAAGTGGATGGGGATCATGGGCTGTAAAAGTCACAAAAGAACAAAAATGCATCATAAATATTTGATATCACTCATATACTATTTTCTAAGTTCAGATGATATTTGAAGTTATTATTCTTTAAAAAACGTACCTTGTTTTTTAATTTTAAAGCACAGAAAAATGTATCGATAATTGATAATTATGTGAAAAAATTACAAATATCGGCCGATATAATGGCACTGGCGATATATTGAATATATAACTTTCTTTCTTCTGTGAATTCAAATGAGGTCTGGAGTTTACAAGCTTCAAAAAGGACATACAAGCTGCATTAAACTTTCATAAATGTAGTCCGAAGGACTCATGCACTATACTCCAAATGTTATTTAGTTCAATATAAATCTGATATATTTGTGTGAACAACAGAGCAAAATTGTAATCTTTATTCATGGATAATCTTCTAATCCAGTGAGCTGTTAATTAAGCCATTGTGTCGAATTGAGATTTAATTAAACTCAAGAACTGAATCAGTTTGATTTCTGAAGAAATCATATGGACCAATTTTGTCAAATTTCCAGATACATTTTTGCATTTACCAAATGCTTTTTTTACTATTGTAAAGTATTGTGTCAGGGAAATATTCGTGCAGCCAAAGGAAAAGTGGTACAGTTGTAGACACTTCAAATATGAGAGGAGAATGAGAGGAGTCTGTGCAAGTTACCAGCCGACATTTTAAAATACTAGGCTTATTAATGCTTTATTCCTTTAATGCTTTCTAGAATACTCTGAGTGAAATACATAGATGCTTACTTTTTGATGTCACCATGGGGAATAGGCTGTCTTTTCAACACGGTTTATTTGCATTGAACCGATAAATGGGGTCATTTTAATACACTGATTTTTGGTAGTTGTGAAGGCCTCCTTCCCTTTACCTCTGTACTGATAAAACGTTGTTGGGATAATTCCGATTCACATGGCTACACGGAAGCGATAAAAAATTCTCAGAGCCACCAGGCACTGTTTTATGCAAATCAGCGGCCGGATCGCATTAAAGAATTTTCTGTTAGAACGGTGTCGGGTTAGTCTAAGTTAATAACTAATGATCGTTGCGACGGAAGTGAATCAATCAAAACTAACTTTAGCTGGACAATAACTTTATTCTAGATCTGCTGTAAAGCCAAGACAATCTCTGTTACTTTAATTTCCTATTATCACTGTAAAGCTGGTTTGAAACAGTCCATATTGTTAAAAGTGCTATATAAATGAAGATGACTTGACTTGACTTGACTAGTTATTAGTGTATTGGTAAGCATTGTAAACGTGCTCAATATTTACTTTCACTGTATGGAACATAGCAACTTGGAAATTCTACAAAAAACTCCCTTTGTCTTTTACTGAAACAAAAATGCTCATGCAGGTTTCAAAAGACATGAGGGCGTGTAATGTTAGAAAATTCATATTTGAAAAAAAAAAGAGACCCAAAAATATCAGATTATTGGCAAGAAATTATGTTTTATTGACAAAGTTCGGGAGGAGCACGCACAGATAATTAACACAAGTCTAGAGCACTCAGTTATCAACAATAAGAGGTATATATACTCAGCAGTCTCACCTCAATTTATTGACCGTTTAGCAGCATCTTGGCTCGCCGTTTTGCTACCATGTCGCAACACCAAAGTTCTTCATCTGACGAGGAAACAAACATCCCCAGGGATCCACCATTGCATTTCGCCGGGCCTAGGATAATTCCTCCTATGCTGGACATCGCACCTCAGCCACAGGCTTCTTCACGCGGCAGCACGCCTTCCAGAACAGCCCTGCGCTCGCCAAGACGTCAAGGCCAGTCTTCGCCGCCCCCGGCAAAAATTTCATCTTCCTCTCCGGCCTCCTCCTACCACTCGGCCATCCCGACGATCTCACCTATCGGGAAGTGGACCGTAGCAGGAATGAGGCAAGCGCTGGGTAATTCGGACGTACAGGCTTCGCGGAAAATGAACAAAGCGGAACTGTATGATCTGTACGTTACCTTACAGTCAGCCGATCTCTCTCCAAAGTCCACAACAACTCTCAAGATGGTTGACAGGCAGAGCAAAGCCCGCAGAGTCCAAAAGCCGCCTCCACAGACACCACTGTCGTCCTCCCGGACAAGATCCGGCTCGCTTTGCCCATCGAGCCGCAGCAACAGGCCTTCAGCGAGCCTGGGCCCAGATTTTGCCATGGCAGGTCCACTCCCACCTCTCGACGAGGCCCAGCCCTTCACCGCGGCTTCTACGGCCGCAGCGCCGCATGCAGCCGGGCCCAGCGGCCTCCCCACAGCCTCTCAGTTTTATACCTCCGCTGTTTATAACCCTTTTTCTTTTCATTGGCTTCCAGCTCCCGTTGCAGAAACTAGCGCGAGGCTATCACTGCTAGCACTACAGGCCCAACCATTTTAATAGTTTTACCCAACAGGTTATAACAGCTCCAGTAGCTCAAATAAGCGCGAGCCCGCTTCCGCTTGCAGCACAAGCCCACACTTCATTCTATCATCCTTCCTTTCATTTCTATCCTCCAACTAATTTTCCTTTCCAAGCCACAAAGGGTAATCTAAGCGTGAGGCCGCCGCCGACATTCGCAGCCCTGGTTTATACCCTTCCCAGCTCTCTCATTCAAACTAAACCACAACATTCTCTCTTCACAGCAACATCGATGCTCGTTCCGTGCAACGCCGTCGCCATGGAACCACTACCAGTGTCTCAAAGCATTCGCGCTCAGATCCTCTCAGAAATCCAGGACGCTGGCTCCAGAGGCGGACCAATTCCCAACTCCAGTTCCTCGCTATTCAGAACTGATATTCCCATAACCCCCCCATTAAAACCACTCCTCGACGCATCACTCGACACCATCCTCCAAGCAGTTTCTCCCAGGACCCTCCAATCCTACCTGACCGCTTGGAGATGTTTTAAAGCATTCCATTTCTCTTATAACATGCCATTCCCTGATTTTTCTCTTCTTTCTATCACCTCATTTATTTCCTAAATTAATAGCGTTAAGGGCCCACAAGTCGGGTCCATCAAAGGTTACTTGAGCGGCGTTCAGTTTTTCCATAAAATGATGTACGGAGCTCCCTCCTCTGAGATAAACAATTCACAAACCTCCCTCCTGATCGAAGGGATTCAAAGATCCCAGCCCACCCGTCCCGACGCCAGACAACCCATAACGCTAGACATTCTCACCAAATGTATTCACACCCTTCGCACAGGCTACCAGCCCCTCAATACCGCCCTCACACTTGGCACTATGTTTATCCTAGTCTTTTTTAGTTTTCTTAGATCCTCGGAACTCGCCATCACTTCCAAATTCGACAAAAATCCGCCCCACCATCTCAGACTTGTCAGTACTAGATGGTGAAACAATCTCATATTTTGATTAAGCAAAGTAAGACCGACCAAACCAAAAAAGGTAATTTCATCTACATTTTTAACCTCTCATTGCCAATCCAACCATACCAGTCCATTCTGGCATATATGCAATGGAGAAGTTCTCTGGCCAAATCTCCTCTGGAACCCCTGTTCATAGACGAATCCATTAAACCCGTGACACGCTTTTGGTTCCAGAAACACCTCAAATCTGTTCTACAACAGTCAGGAATTCCAGCAAAGAATTTCTCAAGTCTCTCCTTCCTTATCGGGACAGCAGCTCAAAAAGGGCTCTCCCAACAGCAGATCCAAGCTCTTGGGAGATGGTCTTCAGATGCTTTCCAAAGCTATATCAGTACCAACCAGTTCCACATTAAAAAAGCCCACCAAACCCTCATTGATTAAAACCCCCTGGGTTGTCCACCGGGGGTCTCTCTCTTTTTGTCCAGCGAGCATTTGGTCTCACAGTGGACGCAGCGAGAACTTTCCCGGTAGAGCATTTATGTTTTCTCTTTCGTCGAGCAAGCATTTGGAAAACCTCCGGGTCGTGTAATCATGTTCCCCTTTCCTGTTTTCTCTTTTTGTCCAGCGAGCATTTGGTCTCACAGTGGATGCAGCGAGGTCTCTCCCGGTAGAGCACTTATGTTTTCTCTTTTGTCCAGCGAGCATTTGGTCTCACAGCGGACGCAGTGAGAAAATCTCCCGGTCAAGTACTCATGTTCCTCTTCCTGTTTTCTCTTTCTGCTTGCGAGCCTTGGTCTCACAACGAGAACTTTCCCGATAGAGCACTTACGTTTTCTCTTCCGTCCAGTGAGCATTTGGTCTCACAGTGGACGCACTGAGAAAATCTCCCGGTCAAGCACTCATTTTTCTTTTTCCCGGTCAAGCACTCATTTTTCTCTTTCCTGTTTTCTCTTTCTGTCCAGCGAGCATTTGGTCTCACAGCGGAAGCAGCGAGAACATTTTTTCCGGTAGAGCACTTAAGTTTTCTCTTCCGTCCAGCGAGCATTTGGTCTCACAGCGAACGCAGTGAGAAAATCTCCCGGTCAAGTACTCATGTTCCTCTTCCTGTTTTCTCTTTTTGTCCAGCCAGCATTGGTCTCACAGCAAGAACTTTCCCGGTAGAGCACTTACGTTTGCTCTTCTGTCCAGCGAGCATTTGGTCACACAGCGGACACAGCGAGAACTCTCCCGTAAGCATAGAGCATCTTTAGTCCGGCGGCTGTCTTCTACTCTTTAGCCTTTTGGGGAAAGTACTCTGGGTTCGGACCGAATTCCGGGCTCGAAGCCCTCCCCCCGGACAGCACGCCAAATATGCATTAAACTTACTCCCTCTAATTGTATGTAAGTGTGAACTAGTGAAATTATGTTTTATTAACAAAGTTCGGGAGGAGCATGCGCAGATAATTAACATGAGGGGAGAGCACTCAGCAATCAACGATAATAGGTATATATACTCAGCAGGCTCACCTCAATTCATTTATTGTTTAGCAGCATCCCTCCACCACCCCTTCTCCACACTTCTTGTCCTAACCATTTACATACGTGGGGAAGTACTCTGGGTTCGGGCCGAATTCTGAGCTCGAAGCCCTCCATGACCCAAACATATTCTAAGTTGAGCAAAACGCACCAGATATAGGCTAAACCCGTATTCACAGAACTATGACAGGGGAGCCACTGATAGGAGAAGCTACATTGCATTGGATTTGTCATATAACCCATAAAGCCCATGAGACCTCATTCTCCGGGTGAAAAAGCTTTAACCTGGAATTCCCAGACATTTCTAAACCCTCTTCCTGCCGCCCTCCATCCCACCTCATCCCTTCTCTACCACCCCGGCTCATCTTATCTAGCTGTTGCACACTCGTCTGCTTTCGAGGATGGGCGCTAGGATGGCAGTATCCAGCGAAAGGGATTTATTTGGATTCATTTTGTCTGTGTATGACAGGGCCGAGCTGCGCCTGTGGAATCTCACGATAACAAATATTAGATAGTTCACAACAAAGACTTGCTATTCTTGCAGGGTGAAAAAGCGAGAGTGAGAGAGAAAAAGAGAGAGAAGAATGATAAAGGCAAGCAGGGGTCATCTATTTCTTCAGCTTCGGCGTGCACACATGCGCAGTAAGAACCATCAGGGCTCTCGTTAGTATGGGCTAAATCTGCCCATCTGTCTCATTCAGGGAGGATTTGGTTTGACAGTGAAGTGTGGCTGCACTCTACCCTGTGCTGTTAAATAAAACAGCAGGCGAAAGTTAAACCTGTCAGCCCATCTTTACAACCTCAATGACGACTTACTCATTTATGCCTCCCTCATCGGTAAAGCTCAACCATAGACAGCAATCTCATATCCTACATTTACACAGAAAACACACACATGTAGAGAGTATCCTACAGTCGAAGCGTTTACTATTTTCTAATGTCTCGGACCAGATCAGAAGGCTACGTTCACTCTTGAGCTAGCATTGCAGCAAGACAAGGGAAATAATCACAAAAGACAGGTTTATAGTTGAAAAGGTACGTATGTTTTTCTTTTATACTTCTTTGTATTCATTTGTTTACAACAACAACAAACAAACAGGAACCCCCCTTTAACTCAATAACCTTTGTATTCACCCTTTTTCAGAAAAATTTCAATAAAAGATGGAAAACACACACCAATGGAGACAATAAATTTTAGGTAAAATGTCCAATGACACACCGAATCAGAAATGACTCAAGCAAATAAATAGGAGTTTATAGCTCAGTTTAGTGTCCTTTATACTCATGTTTCAGTGTTTCAGTTATAAAATGCAGATACGCAAACTCCGAGATGAGACGAGTGAGAGGAAGAAAAAAAAAGTTATTGTTCATAGTTGCGAAAAAGGCAAGGAAAACATTTACATGTGTGGTCCTACCACTTTGATGAAACAAAAAATATTGTCCAAGTTCAGGAAAAAACAGGTTGGCCCGCCAGTTTCCACCAATGTTCTCACGAGCACTCCTCGTTGATAGCAGAAACAGTTCTAACTTAGAACTCCTCGTTCACTTTCAAAAGAGAAATATCAAGGACAGGAAACACACAAAATAAAGATAGGAGGAGAGAAAAAAAAAAAAACTTTGCGAAGACAAGGCAATTAATTAAAATTAAATCTCTTTAAACAAAATTAACACTTCAAATGATATTTTTTTATCACAACTAATCCTTCAAAATTAATATATACACATTTACCAGTGCGTATTACCCTTTTTAACCCTAAGAAACAACTATTGGCTAAAAATGAAGAAAATGACGTCTTAAAATGATGTGCACTCAATTAGCTTATAGCTCGTTGCAAGAGCCCACATGGTTAGCAAAAACTCCACGTGAGCTACGTTACACTCATAAGGTTAGTAACCATACATAAACTCTTTACAACAGCAAATCAACAGTTAACTTATCAGTTCAATCACATTTTCTAAATGTATTTCTCAAGAACTATACAGCACAGTTTCATTTAAGACCACAAAAGACTGAACAATAAACAAACTATAACTAATTAAGGTAGTTTATTGGCGCTTTTCCAGCTCGACTCGACTCGACTCGCCTTTGTTTAGTTTTCCACTGTGTAAAAGTTGTACCTGTACCTGCTTTCGGGTACTTTTTTTCGTATCACCTCCGACGAGGTTATAAGCGGCCTGAGGCGATACTAAAATGTGACATGAAAACACTGCAGACTGCTGATTGGTCAGAGAGAATCATCACTATTCACTGCGTCATCATTGCATGTGCCAGACGGAGCTGTTTTTTTCAGTAGTGTTTCGTTTTGCTGTCCCAGCCTCTCCTGAAACAACGTTTGTCTTCTTGCTGTGACAAATAGCCACATCCCGAGGATCAAACACAGCATACACTCAATTTCCTCCATTGTCCTGTGTGTGTGTGGGTGTCGCGTAGTTCCTGTTGTGTCGCTATGACGACCAGGTACTGGAGTACTATCTGTAATGGAAAACGGAGCGAAAAGCGAGCCGAGCTGAGTCGAGACGAGTCGAGTTGAGCTGATAATGGTAATGGAAAAGCGCCATATGTAAGTTGCTCACTTACCAAAAATAAAGTGCTAATGATAAAATAATCTCAGATGAATCAAGAAAATCTGTTCGAAAGCAGTTTTCGTCAGATGATGACAAGCATATCACTTCTCCAGTGGTCATTTCATTTCACTCCGTGATGAGACTGAGAGACTCTCACTTCTCTAATCCCCACTAGTAATGATGCAACCCATTAAGGGCGGAGATAAGTCTTCATAGGTTTGATATGAGGATTAGTAACCTTGGTTACATAGACACCAAGGGCCCTATCATACACCCGGTGCAATGCGGCGCCAGGTGCGACGCAAGTGTTTTATGCTAGTTTCAGCCTGTCGCAGTCATTTGCAGCCATTGACCAACTGAAACCTGGTCTAAAGTCAATGACGCAATATTTTTTTTTGTTATTTAAAAAGCTCTGATTGGTTTGTTCCATGTTACGCCCAAAACACCCTTTACTCATTAAGAGAATAGGGACAACCGTTTTAGACCATGCGCGCCAACCATTTTTCCATTAAACTAGCAAAAGTGGATTAGGACAAGCCCTAAGTGCACTTGCGGCCTGCGCTTTAGTCCATGCACTTAGATCATTAAAATAGGGCCGTTAAAATATTTTTTTTTTAGTTACAATTCTAGGTCCATCAGCTAGTCCAGCATCAAACCAGTGCTGACCATCATGTTTAAACAAACATTAAAATTCTGAAAGATTGGAAGATGTCCCATTTATTTGTTGTTCTTAGTGTAAGCTAATAATAATTGCTAATGTACATAACAGCACTGAGCCTAACCTTTTGACATTTTAGATGTGGAATAAAATTATGTGTGCCTTTATGAAGCTTTTTATGATCAAGGACAAGTTTGTTAGGGGTTTCAATTTTCAGAACTGTAGTCCTCACAAGAATTTGCAAAATCACTCTAATTAGTCATTTAGTTGACAGTTTATTCAAAGTGATTTACAGTGCACTTATTACAATGACATTTCCCCTGGAGCAAGGTGAGGTGAAGTGTTCTGGTCAAGGAATCAATGGTCAAACTATACATGAATCAAGCCTTGATTCATGTATTAGGGCATCAACTGAGGGGTTTGAACCTTAGCCTTTAAGATTTCAGCCACTACAGTATACACCTCAACATTCAAGGAGGAATACAAGAATAAAAGGTTCTTACTGATAGCGTTATGTTTGTTAGTTGTTTCTCACTCAAGGCAATATGTATTTCTTGCACTGACAGATTAGAACGATCCAGACTATTACAATATCCAGATGGATCTTAAACTCTGCCTATTTTCAGTGGCTGCATGAAAACGCCTCGGTTACGACTATAACCTCGGTTCCCTGAAGAGGGAACGAGACATTGCGTCGATTGACACTAAGGGAACGCTTTGCGTGTTGATGTATCGAAGCACATGTAAAATCAGTCCAATGGCGTGACGGGACGTCAGAAGTGGGTGACGTCATGAACCAGGAAGTATATAAGCCGGTTCAAACCCAGCCGCGACAGCTTCGTAGGGTCTGAACAAGTCGCGTACAGCCACGTAGGAGATATGGCAGGTGACGCAACGTCTCGTTCCCTCTTCAGGGAACCGAGGTTACAGTCGTAACCGAGGCGTTCCCTTTCGAGGGAACTCGCGTTGCGTCGATTGATGCTAAGTGAGCGTCTATACCAACGCCACAATAGAGAGAAGTGCCTGTCCAGTGTGAAATCAGGGCGACCAGCACTAGGACGAGAGCACTCGGGACCTTGGTGTAGAGTCCAAGTCCAGAGCATAAAATCTAAAGAATGTGTGAGGTGAGGACCAGCCTGCCGCATCACAAACGTCTTGAAGAGGTACTCCTGACAATAAGGCCTTAGAGGCTGATATATTCCTTGCTGAGTGAGACCACACCGCCAAAGGTGAAGGCTGTCCGGTCGACTCATAAGCAAGTGAGATAGTCTCAACCACCCACTTGCTCATTCTTTGCTTAGATGCTGGTGACCCCTTGTTAGGGGGTCCAAAACAGACAAACAACTGTTCGGATCTATGCCACAGGGCAGCTCTGTGGACATAAGCATCCAAAGCCCTAACCAGGCGTAGCAAATTGTGCTTTTCCTGGTCCGCCTCCTGGAACGGAGGAGGACAGAAGGCCCGCAGCACTATAGATCGGGCCACATTAGTGTTGACCTTGGGAACATAACCCGGCCTAGGATGAACCATGCCGGGAGCAAATTCCAGGCACGAGGGTGCAACCAACAGCGCCTGAAGATCTCCAATTCTCTTGAGAGACGAAATAGCGAGGAGGAACAGAGTTTTCAAAGTCAGAAATCTGGCAGGAACCTCCTCCAGGGGCTCATAGGGAGCTTGGGAAAAGGCCTTGGAGGACAATCGCCAGGTCCCAAGTCGGAACCCTCGTGCGTGCAGCAGGCCTCTGCCTCAAAGTGTCACGTAAGAAACGAGATACCAAGGGGCCTTTACCCAAGGACATTCCACCCAAAGGAGTGTGGTAAGCACCTAAGGCCGCCACAAAAACCTTTAAAGTGGACGGGGATAGACCTGCAGTGAACCGCTCCTGCAGGAACTCCAGCACTGTACCAACCGGGCAGTTAACTGGGTCCAGCTGATGAGCACTACTCCATGAAGTGAAAACCTTCCACTTCAGGGCATAAAGTTTACTTGTGGAGGGAGCTCTGGATAGTAGAATGGTCTCCACAACCTCGGTTGAGAGACCTGACCCTATGAGCTGGGCCCCCTCAGAGGCCAAGCCACAGGTTCCACAGTTCAAGACGAGGGTGAAATATAGAGCCCTCTGCTTGGGATAGAGAGTTTCTCCTGACGGGAAGCTCCATAGGAGGCCCGTAGAGGAGAGACAATAGATCTGGGAACCGTACACCGCGGGGCTAAAAGAAGTAGGCGCAGATGGTCCCTGCAAACTCTCTCCAAAACTCCCGGGAGCAACTTTATCGGGGGGGAAGCATACAAACGTAGCCTTTGCCACGTCTGTACCAACACATCCAGTCCGAGAGGAGCTGGATGTGTGAGGGAGAACCAGAGTGGACAGTGAGACGTCTCTCGAGACGCAAAAAGATCCACTTGAGCCTGGCCGAACTCCCTCCATATCTCCTAATCCCCGGGCCTCAGCCGCTCTCTCGACAGGATGTCTGCTTCTAGATGACTTATATAGGTGACCACCGATGTGCTGTCTGTGTGAACCCACACATGGTGGCCCCAGAGTTCTGGTAGGCCTTAAATCGAGCGTCCTTCCAGGATCGCTACCCAGGCCGTGAGGGAGGCATCTGTCGTTAGCATCCTACGACGACAAGAAGCTCTCAACATGGGGACCTGGGACAGGAACCAAGGTTTCTTCCACATAACCAGGGCACGTAGGCATAGCCACGTAATCATGATCATGCGAAAGGGGTTGCCCCTCGGGGAAAACCCTTACCCTGAACTGAGCGTACTTCCAGGATCGCTCCCCCAGCCCGTGAAGGAGGCATTTGTCGTTAGCATCCTGCGACGATAAGAAGCTCTCAACACGGGGAACTGGGACAGGAACCAAGGTTTCTTCCACATAAACAGGGCACGTAGGCATCGCCGCGTAACCCTGATCATGCGAAAGGGGTTGCCCCTCGGGGAAAACCCTTTGGTCCTGAGCCACCACTGCAAGGGTCTCATGTACAGCAGGCCAAACGGTATCACGCTGGACGCTGCTGCCATCAAACCCAACAGCCTCTGAAACCGTTTCACAGTGAGTGACCGGCCTAGCATTATTCTTTTCACAGCTGACAGGATGGACTTTATGCGTGCCGGAGACAGGCGCGCCCGCATCAACATAGAATTCCACACTACCCCTAGAAAAGTGGTCCTCTGTAATGGAGAACATACACTCTTCTTGGCGTTTAGCCGTAACTCCGCCGGACTCCCTCCCTCGAGCCTCGCTCTCGCCTTTTCCGTCTCCCCTCACAGACGTGCAGCTGCCGCTCACGAGCCGCACTGCCGTCATTTTCTGATGCAAACGCTCACCGGAATGACTCCCTCGAGCGTCCATCTCTCCTTCACCGCCGCAGATGGGAGTTTTACTGACTCAAACATGTTCTGAGGGCAGAAAGGAAAATGATTGGTTAACAGATTCAACCAATGAAACTGAAGCAAAGGCGGGGTCAAGACGTTTGAACGTGCGGAGGGATTAGTCCGGAATACAAGACAAACAGATGTTCGTGGGAGAAAGCTTTTATTGAAAGGTAAGTGATGTTACTATATTTTGTTAAAATTCATAATCTTTTAATATTCAAATCACTGTTTTTGTAGTGTATTACGTGCTGCTCTCAGGGCAGGAGCACTCAATAGATTAAAATCGCACTTATTTTAGTGTATTACGCGCTGCTCTCAGGGCAGGATTGCTCAATGGATTCAAATCGCTTTTATTTTAGAGTATTACGTGCTGCTCTCAGGGCAGGATTACTCAATAGAATCAAATCACAGCTATTTTAGTGCATTACGCGCTGCTCTCAGGGCAGGAGTATTCAATGGATTAAAATCGCTGTTATTTCAGTGTATTACGCGCTGCTCTCGGGGCAGGAGTACTCAATGGATTCAAATCGCTGTTATTTTTAGTGTATTACGCGCTGCTCTCAGGGCAGGAGTACTCAATGGATTCAAATCGCTGTTATTTTAGCGTATTACGCGCTGCTCTCAGGGCAGGAGTACTCAACAGATTCAAATCACTGTTATTATATTGTATTACCCGCTGCTCTCAGGGCAGGAGTACTCAATAGATTAAAATCGCTCTTATTTTAGTGTATTACACGCTGCTCTCAGGGCAGGAGTACTCAATAGATTAAAATCGCTCAATTTTAGTGTATTACGCGCTGCTCTCAGGGCAGGAGTACTCAATAGATTCAAATCACTGTTATTTTAGTGTATTACGCACTGCTCTCAGGACAGGAGTACTCAATATAGGTTCAAATCTATGTTATTTTAGTGTATTGCACGCTGCTCTCAGGGCAGGAGTACTTGATAGATTCAAATCACTGCTATTTCAGTGCATTACTCGCTGCTCTCAGGGCAGGAGTACTTAATAGATTCAAATCGCTGTTATTTTTAAGTGTATTTTTGCTTTCCAGGCGCACCAAATTTACGTGAAGCATGTAACAATATAACTGTGACCTTAGTGCTATTTTGTTGTATGACTTGTCAAAGAAATTGTCTGTTTTAGGGGCATTATAAATGTCTTTTATGTGGCTGCATTGGTAACACTTTACAATAAGGTTTCATTAACATTCCTGGCACTAAGTTTACTCCACAAAAGAAAGTATTCCAGGAAGTATTTAATAATGAGGATTTTCATTGTTTAATATCCAACCAAAACTGAAGTCTGCAGTTGAAATACATTTTACGTTGTTGTTTTTTAATGACTGTCAGTGTACATCTGGTTTACAGTGTAAACCAATCATTTTCCTTTCTGCCCTCAGAACATGTTTGAGTCAGTAGAACTCCCACCTGCTTCGCTGCCCCCCCTCCCGGACGCGCAGCCGCCGCCTCAGGGGACGAGGCGCTTGATATGGATTAGGATGCGCCCGTGTTCGATCCCGGCTCTCGCAGAGGATAAAAATGATGCTGCTCTCCTCAGCGAGCTGCCGTATTCAGATCCGGCTCACGAGTCCGTGCCCACGCCTACCTTCTTCCCACTCTATCACACGGCCATCAAAACTCATATCAGTCAGAATATAAACGTAAGTCCTGTGCCCGCCCACGAGCGTTCACGCTTACTAACACACATCTCTCTCCAAACGCTGCCCGCGCATTCCAGAGTTGTCACAATACGCCGCCCATCCCAAGGGATCACGGCGCCACACATAACTGTAAGTCTCGTGCCTGCTCACGCTTACTTATGAACACTTTGCCCAAAGCGCTTTGGGCGCGTCTCAGGGCTATCATAAAACGCTCCCCATCCAAAGCGATCGGGACGTAAAATTTATGTGTAAGTCTCGTGCCTGCACAAAAGCGCTCACGCTTACTAATAAACACTCTTCCCAAGGCTCCACTCACGCATCACAAAGTGATAAAGGGCGCTTCCCATTCACGGAAATCGGGATGCCTCTTATGTATCAGCCTGTCAAGGCTGTCAGCGAGCTGCCGCTTGCAAGCACCGAGGTCGCGCGCGCCGCGCCCACACCTCCGGTTCAGTTTCTCGACCCCGCAGAGCGCGGCGATCAGAACCTGGAGACCATTCGCCCCCTAGCTACATATAAAAAGCATGGGAAGCCATTCCAGGGGTTTCAGAATGGGTGCTGAGCACAATAAGGCACAGCTATTCGCTACAGTTCGCTCGACGTCCTCCGTGCTTTCAAGCACGAACTGCGACAACTGTGAATGCAGAAGTAACACATCTACTTTGCGCAGAAATAGCGAAGCTGCTGTGCAAAGGGGCCATAGAATTGGTACTGCCGTCTCTGAGCGAGTCAGGCTTCTATAGCCGTTATTTTCTCGTACCCAAGAAGGACGGAGCCCTCAGACCCATCTTAGATCTGAGATGTTTGAACAAGGTGCTTATGAAAAGACCGTTCAAAGTGCTTACAACCAGAAAAATCCTCGCGCACGTTCGCCCGAGGGACTGGTTTATTTCTCTCGATCTGAAAGATTCAGATAATACCCCGTCACAGGCCATTCTTGAGATTCGCCTTCGACGGTCAGGTTTATCAATACTCCGTCCTGCCGTTCGGCCTGTCCCTGTTACCCCGTACATTTACGAAGTGCATGGACGCAGCTCTCGCCCCCTTGAGAAATCAGGGTTTGCGAATTATGAACTATCTGGACGACTGGCTGATTTTGGCACAGTCAGAGACAGAACTGCTATCTCACAGAACTGTGCTCCTCAGTCACATGGAGCTTGGGTCTCACGGTCAACTGGACCAAGAGCTCATTACTGCCCAGTCAGTCAATTTCCTTTCTAGGAATAGAACTGGACTCTTTGGCCATGACGGCTCATTTATCGACACAGCGCGCGCCGTGTTCGACACCTAGCCGCATCTTTCCGGAAGGGCAGCATCATTCCTCTGAAGACATTCTAGAGGAGGCTGGGCTGTATCGCCTCAGCTGCAGCAGTGGTTCAGCTGGGCTTACTGAGCATGTGCCCGCTTCAATGCTGGCTCAATGCTCGTGCATCTCGCCAAGCTTGGGCTGCTGGCTGCAAAAGAATCAGAGTGACTCAGACCTGTATTACGGCTCTGCAGCCCTGGTTAACAGCCGACTGGTATCAGCGGGGTGTGATGATGGGAGCGGTCTCGTACCGAAAGGTCATCTCGACAGATGCGTCCAACTCAGGTTGGGGTGCGCTCTTCGAGGGCAGACCGGTCTTCGGCCTGTGGTCAGACCAGGAGAAGCTCCTTCACATAAACGTCTGGAAGTGTTAGTGGTCGAGAACGCGCTGAAGCGCTTCCTCCCGCTCATACAGGACCACCATGTTCTATTCTGATCAGACAACATGTCAGTTGTTTCCTACGTGAACTGTCGGGCGGCGTCATATCCAGGAACCTCTGCGATCTGACAAAGCACCTCCTCATGTGGTCTCAGCATCACCTGCGCTCGCTGAGAGCTGCACATGTGCCAGGCCACCTGAATGACGGCCCAGACAAACTATCCAGGGACAACGTTCCCCCAGGGGAATGGTGCCTGCACCCCCAAACAGTCCAGAAATTATGGCGCCTGTTCGGCAAAGCGGAAGTCGAACTATTTGCATCAAAAGACAGTGCTCACTGCCCAATGTTCTTTTCGAAGAACAAGGACGCGCTGGCCCAAGTCTGGCCCAGCCGCCCTCTGTATGCCTTCCCTCCGATCTCTCTGCTACCGCAGGTAATCAAGAGGATCAGGGAAACCCGCCACTCGGTGCTCCTCATAGCCCCACGTTAGGAGAATCAGATTTGGTTCCCGGAGCTGACGCGGCTGTCACTGACAGCCCCGTGGCCGATCCGGTGGGAACGGATCTCCTCTCACAAGCTTGCGGCTCCGAAAACCGTGTATATACTGAATCAAAAACTGTGGTGGCTCCTCCGGTAGAGCACCATTACTCAGTACTGCCATGGGTCCCCGTACACAATGTCCAAACACTAACTGATTGGGACTAAAACCCAGACTCTTCTGGATAACCTCACGTGTGGCCAACAACAACCAAGGTAACCCTTCCTCCCAATCACCTTATAACTCAGTGCAATATGCCCTCAACAAAGATTTAAACGTCTGGTGAAAACGCTCTAGGGCACCCTGACTTTCTGCATGGTACCCACCTGATTTGTTGTGTCTAATGCCAAGCTGCCGCAGCACCTCTTGGAAAATGTTAGATGTAAAGTTTGACCCCTGATCACTCTGTACAACTTTTGGAATTCCAAAAATAGATAAACTGGGACAAGGCTTTTACAACTGATCGTATGGTGATTGAACGTAAAGGAAAAGCTGCAGGATATCGAGTGCTCTGACACATCACGGTCAATAAGTACACGCTGCCAGACTTCGAAGGTGGTAAAGGCCAAACACAATCCACTAAAAGATGATGAAAAGGCTGTTCCATAACAGGTATGGGATACAAAGGCACAGGCTTAATGGTTTGATTTGGTTTTCCCGTCAACTGACAGGTCGAACAAGTCTTAATATACCGCCTTACATCACTCTTAATACGAGGCCAATAAAAATACTGCAGCAAATGTTGGTAGGTCTTATTTACAGCCATATGTCCAGACACCCCACCATGAACCGATTCCAATACAGAATTTCGCAACGAAACAGGCACAATTATCTGTATAATGGTTTCAGTCAAACCTCCCTCTGCATTAGAAGTCCACTTCCGTAATAGTACCCCATTTTCAATGAAGTACCCATTAACAGAACTCTCTGCTGCATCGGGAGATAAAACAGCATCAAATAGCAAGTTCGGAGATGAATCCTCTTTCTGAGCAGACCTTATGGGGAATAGAAGGCAAAGCAAGGAGACCACGCACTACCCTCTTAGAGTTTAACAAATCCTTCTCATTCCGTTCTGCATCAGCTGATTGCTTACGCATTGCACGCGTGAGTGCACACGACACAAATACCTCTGGGTACTGATGGGAAAGATCGGCCTCACCCATTGGAGCAGGACAAGTAGCAACCACAGGTTGAGGTGGAACATCACACCACACACGATCACCTGCCAGATTATTCCCCAAAATCCATGAAATTCCTTTGCATTGGAAGCGAAGGACGGATTCCCATCACAACTGCTCCATTTACTAAATCAGAATGAAGGAACAAGTTATGTAGAGGTACAGACAATGTTTGCAAACCAATGCCGCGAATCAGCACACTGTTTCCTGTATTAGTCTCCTGACTAAAAGGAAGAACAGATTGCAAAATAAATGATTCCGATGCCCCCGTGTCTCGAAGAATCTTAACAGGAACCTTCTTAGTACTTCCAAGCAATGACACAAAGCCTTCAGTAATGAAGGGAGCATATCCAACATTGCAAAGTACCACTGGTTTCTCCAGATTCTGTAACATATAAAGACAACAGTCAGAATTATTATTATGCCTGAACAGATGAAACAGCAAGAGCAAACTTGGGTTCAGATTTAACACGTATCAGTTTTCCTTTAAGAGATACACAATCCTTTTTCCAGTGTCCCTTTAAATGACAATAAGCACACCGGTCATTTTTATCATCGTAACTTTTAAAATTCCTCTCACCCTTACCCTCAGGCAAGGCATGACGGGCGGTTACGCCCTCTGTTAATCTATCACTAAACTTTAACCTACTTTTCTTGACTTCACATTTATGAGTGAGTACATACTCATCCGTGAGAATGGCAGCATCTTCCGCAGATGTAACATTTCGATCAGTCAGAAATATGGAAACATGCTCAGACAAAGTGCTTTTGAACTGTTCTAATAAGATCAACTCATAAAGATCTTCAAGACTAGTTACACCTGAAACAACACACCAGCGATCTAACTGGATTTTTAAGTCTCTCACAAATTCACAATAAGTCTGTTCTACAGGTTTTCGCATGTTCCTAAATTTCTGTCGATAGGCCTCTGGTACCAGCTCATAAGCTTTCAGTACTGCCTCTTTAACCTTATGATAGTTTTGGCTATCACGAACACTTAACGAAGAATAAGCTTTCTGTGCCTTACCGGTTAACACACACTGTAGCATCAAAGTCTGTTCGGTATCTGGCCATTTCATAACATCTGCCAAGCGCTCGAACAAACTGAAGAATGTGTCTACATCAGTTTCACTAAATTTGGGTATCAGTTTAATATTATTGGCTACATCCGACCCTTTTTTAACAGAACTGGTTGAACCAGTTGCACTGTCCCCCAGTTTACCCTCTCCAATTAGCTGAAACCGCAAAGCCTCGACCTCCAATTTACGAATTTCAATTTGACAGTTCAATTTCGCCTTTTCTATCTCTAAAAGCATTAATTCTTTACGTTGCTCAAAAGAGAACGTGGAAGCAATAACGGAAGATTGCTCAGCGCTATCATCATCATCATCATCAAAACCAATAGGTTTATCAGAATCAAAGACCTCTAAATTAGAGCGGCTTTAACAATTTGCGCAACAGACTCTTTTAACTTTTTTTCTTTGGTGGTAAAACAGATCTTATACTTAGTCGCCACCTCCAACAACTGTTCTTTTGTTAGTTGGTCAAACAATTCCTCACTAGGAGACTTAAAAAATAAGTCCAACTCAGTAGCCATTTTTATTTTATTCAGCAGAACTCGTAGCCTAATTGTTCATTCTAATTTACAAGCACAAAAAGTGATCATTCTCCATACTTTCTCTCCCCCCCACCCTAAAATAACTCAACCCTAGTCTTCATGCATTCACAAAGAGTCGAGTATCTTTAAGCACTCAAATACCGTCAGTTGTAAAAACTCACGAACAAACCAGTGAGATATACAATATGGCAGCGCTCTCAACTCAGCGTCAGCACAAAAACAACAAACTTAAATAAAAAATATCAACGCAGTGCGTTGCTATACTTACCGGGAACCACACTATTAGTGCAAAAACATACAGAGTTCACTGATAAATTATCATTCAGCAATATTAGATTACCGAGCAGAGTACTAACAGAGTAAACACAGGCCTACACATCAAAATCCTGCCAGAGCTACACTATATAGCCTACTATCAGAAAACAAACGTTTTTACAAAGGGAAATCTTCAGAGAAATCAATACACTTACCACATTTAATATGGTCTATTTCAGTTTCCACTTACTTTCTCTTCAATTGAGCACAACGATGAAGAAAATCCACAGGAAAACTCTTGCGCCCATTTCTCAATACCGAACAAAACATCCACTGTTTGCTACTAGCGCTAGCACGCCAAGCCAAACCCAGGTGAATCGAATACCAGTCCAATACGGTCCGCCTACACATACACAGGCGCTAGCGAAAATTAGCAGGCAATACGTTTTTTTTCTTTTCAATAGAAGCTGGACCTTCCAACCTCTAAAATAAAAAAAAGAAACTTTGAGGACGAGCCCCCAATTGTTACCTTCCGGCTCAAGGAAGTAACAAAAGAAAGGGATCAGAGTCCAAAATATATTAAACAATATATTTAGTTAAGTCTAGGGGTTAACTAATAAAGGAAATAAATGTCCAACAGTGAATAAGCAAACAATTAAGAAGAAAACAATATGAAGGTCCAGCCCCTGAGCACAACTACAGGATGGGTATAAGAACACTCCTCCCACAAAGGACAGGCATCTTAAATACGTTCCCAAATTCGATACAGGTGTGGATCCTTAACTGGCAACCTATAAAAAGACAGAAAGAGAAGATAACATAATCCCAAAACAAAAGTGAGCCGTAACACTACTCTCATGTATACTAGCTCTTCTGGTTGAGCTGCACTATTGGGTATGTGCTATATGCTTATACAGACCGGCCACGCCGCTCTGTATTCCCTATGAGTTCTTATGTACAAGTGCTGGCCCGCGTTGCTGGCCACCTTATTTCCCACTTATTTGGGTTCCCCGGAAAGCCCTGGGACTCATTGTGGATGCTTGGCGCGCACAGCGTTGACAAAGGGTTCCCGTAGCGTAAGCTAATTTACGCAATACGAGAGAACCTCTCGTAAGAGAACGTATCGGTTACCTAACGTAACCTCGGTTCTCTCTAGAAGAGGGAACGAGTTTTGCGTAACCTGCCATGCTCGAGCCACGAGCGTCTTTCGCTTCAGTCGATGAAAACCAGTGAATACAGCCTACGAGCCCTGCTTATATACGCTAAGCCACGCCCATACTGGCGGGCTTTGACGCTGTGAAGGCGCGAACGCCCTTCATTGGACGTTACGTCATGTCGGGCTCAGTGGTAGGCTGCTGCAGTTCCCGCAGGGCAGCCTATGAGCACGCTAGACAGCCTGCTCTAGGTCTGCTAGCTGCTGCACTGCGTTGACAATGGATACAAAAATTAAGGATAATTTTTTGGCTTCAATATCTCGAAAATATGAATCTTTCCCGTAGCGTAAGCTAACTTACGCAATACTCGTTCCCTCTTCTAGAGAGAACCGAGGTTATGTTAGGTAACTGATACGTTACATGATGGAAACGTACAGAACTTTAAAAATCAAAACGGGACGCAACACCCCATCCTTCTGAAAAACGGCTGAAAAACCCGGTGTCCCTGCAGGACGGAGGTACATATTCTATGGCCCCTATGTCCAACAGGATTTTCACTTCTTGTTCCATTACCAGAACCTGCTCAGGGCTCACCACGGTGAGATGAGAGCCCCTTTTTTGTCTGCAGGACCTAACGAGAAATATTTGGCAGTAGCTTCCGCGCTGCCAAGAATTCTACTAGAGGTACCAGCCTCTCAAGACTGGTTTCTGGATTCAGTTTTTGTTGAGCAATCAGCCCATCGCCCTGTAACGGCGAACTGGCAGGGAACGACTGAACTGACTGCTCTAGGACCCTCCTCGGAGGGGGGGGCATCCCAGGGCCACTACGTTTCCGGATGGCCCCTGAGATATGTGCTCGCTGGAGACTGCTGCGCCTGTAACACACGAGGTGGCAGGGTTAGCATAACGGTCCCCCGAGGGCACCGAAGGGAGACAGGCACCGTAAAATGAGGTGTTAACCGCTCTGCTTCGGAGGGGAACAGCCCTCGATGGCCTGCGCCCTCGGACGTCAGGCCTTTTCTTTGCAGCTTTCTTGGATATAACGACGGTCCTCAGATCCGTCTTATCCCTTGAAGGCTGCTGTTGAGCGCGCTTTCCGTGTCCCCAGTCTTTTTGTGGGGGGACATGGGAAGCCATGCTCTGTTTTTGCGTGGCACGGTTTTTAAAAGTTTGGGGCTGCTCCCGCTCAGCAACCCCGGAGACATGAGACTGGCGAGGGAGAAGTTTTTGGAAGCCAGCTGTTTCTTGTATGGCTGACTCCAGAACCCTCTCAATGACCGTGTTCACTGCGTCGCCGAAGAGGCCATATAAAGAGATAGGAAAATCCATAAAATTTTTTTTCTCATTTTCTTTAATATTGCTCAAATTGAGCCAGAAATGTCTCTCAGTGGCCCCCAGGGCTGCCGTAGACCGGCCGATAGAAATAGCCGTCTCCTTGGCGACCCTGAGAGACAAATCTGTGGCTCGACGCAGTTCGCAAACTGCTTTCGGGCCAATAGCCCCGCCCTCAATGTCTCCTTACATTTCAGCCTGGTAAGCCTGCAGCAGCGACATTGTGTGAAGACATGCTGCAGCCTGACCAGCCGCTAAATAAGCTTTACCCCCAAAGCTGAAGTTATTTATTTATTTATTTTTTTCTAACTGGCTTGGTGGGTAATAATGTGGTTTTAAGGGAAAATGCAGATTCACGGGAGAGATAGCTCGCGAGCGTCTCTTCCACCTTCGGCATTTCCCCATATCCGTGCTCTTTATATTGTGAAATAGAAGAGAGTGTAATGATTGTGCACTGTACATTCTATATGACACATGTTTCTTCCACAATCTCGACACCTCAGTGTGGAGATCGGGAAAAAACGCAAGGCTCAGGCGTTGAGATTGTGAACGAGAGGACAGGAAGCGTTCGTCTAGTTTGCTTTTTAAACGAACGTCCTGCTTATCTGCCGGCCAATCGATATGTAATCTTTCAAACGCTCTCTTTACAACCTCAACGAGCTCCTCAAAAGCATGAGACTGAGGTGGCGAATCCTCAGAATCATGAGCATAAACACTAACAACATCCAGTCCCTCGAAACTGGATAGCTGTAGTGTTTGTGCCTGTATCGGGGTGGAAGAAACCGCAGCGCGTGCTTCCGAACTCTGATACGAGGCATTAGATCTGTCAGGTGAAGTCAGAGACAAGGCAGAACCCGTCTCTAACCCCGCTGACAGGTCCATTTGCGAACCCCAAGACTGAAGTCTTCACTGTGCCTCGGCAGCAGCGGGACCTGAGCCTTGGGGAACGCGAGCCTGGGAGTCCTCGTTAAAAAACCCCAGGCAGGATGGGAGTGTCCACAAGGGAAGCACAATACAGTGCTCAAGGTCAGCGCCCTCGAGCGCTGACCGTGCATGCTCCTCTCCCAAATAAACAACACATAAAGTGTGTGTGTGTGTCCACCCCATTAAATAACGCGGGCAGGGGTGCACACACACTCTAAACTGCTGCTTGCTTGCCGTAGTCTATATATATATATATATATATATATATATATAAAACAGACAACACCAAATAACAAGGACAATTTCACATAGAGCACTTGTGAAGACACAAAAAGCTGTTGCGGCTGGGTTTGAACCGGCTTATATACATCCTGGGTCATGACGTCACCCGCTTCTGACGTTCCGTCACGCCATTGGACTGATTTTACATGTGCTTCAATACATCAACAAGCAAAGCGTTCCCTTAGCGTCAATCGACGCAACGCGAGTTCCCTTGAAAGGGAACACAGTGCTTCCTGTCCTAGACTGCGTTCTGTTGAACTAATGCTGCGTTCCAGAAGCTGGCAATCACGAGTTGACCCCATTCCAGTAAACAGGTCAGAAAACTAAGTGGGACGCAGTCAGGCAAACCTTTATTTTGCTTGCTCTTTTGGAATACAAACTATTAAAAATCAGTATTTTGCACAGATAATGCTGAAGTACCACAAGTAAAGGTTGAATAGTACTGTGTGCACGACTGAATTTATTGAGGCATTTACTACTGTTTCACTACATTTGATGCTCTGAGCAGCCATATTGGATTCTGAAGTCAGGGGCTGTTGTAGTTCCCGAGTTTCCCCGTTGTAACTCAGTTTAGAGTTTCTACTGGTAAAGAGGAATTTCTGCAAAGCTTTTTGATTCCTGCAAAGCTTTTTGCAAGCGTAGGTCCCTTACTGCTAAATCTTTAGCGCAATGGCAAAATAAACAATATTTTACCATATTTGTGGTAAGTATATGTATGTAGCTACCGCAAACTAATGGTAAGGAATGTCTACTGAGTTAAACTTGCGGGCAGTTTGCAAAAACAAACATAAAACGCAACTGGTCATCTTTTGAGCTGGTTCTTTTTAGTGATTCAACAACATCCAGCACAACCTTGTAGCACGATTCACGAACAAAAGACTCTTATGATAGGGTTCTTTTTAGAGAACCAAAAACATTGATATATATATATATCAATTTAGAGATATAACTTACAATTAGCAGATGATTTTTTTCCTATGTGAACAAAATCGACAGTAAAATATCAATGAATCATTATAAAACTGAAATGAAACAAGAACTTGTGAAATGGAGACTAATCGAAACTGGAACCTACATAGATAGCCGTCTCTATTATTATTACACAGCGGCTTCAGAGTAAACCAGATTGTGGGTGGTTAGTGAGGCTGGTTTTGCACTGAAATACAGCTGTTTAGAGACTTTCCCCATCAAACAATTAAACTCCACAGGCCACAGACAACACACAGAGATACTCTGGGAAAACATATAGTCACACAGGCTGCACTAAAGGACATGAATTAATGAACCTAGTGAAGTAATGAGGTTGCATGGACACACACACACAACTAATCAAACTTGGTGTGGGTGGAATGCGAAAGATAGAAGGAATGAAGTCATTATTTTCAACTTCTCAAATAAACATAAGCTGAGAGAAAAGTGTTTTAATAAGAACTTCTGCACGCAGTATATTACGTGTTGTGTGTCCGGCACACAAAAACACACACCTCCACCCGCAGTTCATTAAAATGCATCTTAGCTACCTCAATAATTGATAGGAAACTATAAAATGGAAATGTGTGTTTGGTATTAATTAATCATTCTCAGGCCTTAGCTAATCAGCACTTTTCACGGTGGGTTTAGAACACACACACACACACACACACACACACACACACACACACACACACACACACACACACACACACACACACACACACACACACACACACACACACACACACACACACACACACACACACACACACACACACATAAACAGCACTGCAGCTTTTTGACAGAAAGTTATATAATTCTTTGACAAATATTAAATGACTGATATTACCATATTAATGAGTGGTACTCAGACTGAAGTAGAAGGATTAAAACATTGCCATTGTTTGCAGGATGTGGACATTGTTTCTCAGGTTTTAAGCATAGCAAAAACAGGCACCTTTCAGCATTAGTACAGCACTGGCTGCTTCTCGTCCACCAAATCTCTTAATCCTGAAGTTGCTGTTTATCTGCCGTCCTTAGTGAATTCAAAAATTGCTACACACACACACACACACACACACACACACACACACACACACACACACACACACACACACACACACACACACACACACACACACACACACACACACACACACACACAGAGCACTCCCACCCTCTCCATGGCTGATTACTGTTTAATCACAGCTCTAGGCAATACATGCATAGTTAGTGAGCGTCCTGGACTGTTCCAGTATCCAAAAACACTTCACCCCTGTTTTAAAATGATGCATAACATCATTTAAAATATGCAATAATGCCACTGATAACTGTATTTTGCTTAAGGGAATAGTTCACCAAAAAAAATTATTCTGTCATTATTTATTTGCCCTCTTCAACATTCGTCTGTGGTACACAAAAAGAGAAACGTTTATGCCGTCATTCAATGAAACTGAAAGCTATGTGCTGAGCAGTGGCTGTCAGACTCTTTCAAACACACACACACACACACACACACTCACACACACACACACACACACACACACACACACACACACACACACACACACACACACACACACACACACACACACACACACACACACAAAATAGAATAGATTTTAACAGCTAAAATAGATTTTAAGTTAATATTTCAAAAAATGTAATATATTTTCACATTTTCATATGTACACAATTCTCTAATGTTGATTAATGGTCACATGACATGCAAGAAAACAAATACAATATTTTATATTTAATTACAATAAATAAAAAATAAATAATTATATATATATATATATATATAGTTTTATTTTTTTTAAATTATTTATTCATTGTACTTTAACATTTTAATGATTTAATTATAATTATTTTTCATCAGCTTCAAAATAGCCTGCAGTTCCTTCCCAAATATCGGTTTGTGAAACCTTGCTCTATATGATTGGGTAATTGAATCATTCACTCAGACAATTTGTTCAAAAGCGCAGATTCATTCAGTTTCTCAGAAGTGTGCAACGGTTCAGCTTTGGCTTTTGCAAAGGTAGACGATATTGTGCTAAAATGTAGCTCACTTGTTGTTAACTTTTTTTCTATTGAACTGTTGTATAAAATCAGTCTCACATTTTGAATTGTGCTTATATTTCGGAAAAACAGCACTTTTGCTTGTGTGATATTGCTTAACTATTATTCATAATTCATATATGTATCATATAAATATATATTACCCTGATTCCAAGTCGTCTTATGGCAGATAATCACTGATAATTTTTTTCCAAGTTTATTTTTCTTCCGTTTTCAAATTAAGTTAATTATTGAGTAGATATTGCAACATAACCTAATTTTCCTGCAGTCCCAGATTGGTTTGTAAAATAATTTATGGCTCTGGTTCAAAACACCATGGCAGCAAAAGTAAGTGCCCCTGCATGAGCAAAGATGGAAGATTTGACATGCTTTGGAGGATCCTGCACCAGCCAAACAACTGCCATTGAGATGAATGGAAATGCTAATAGTTAGCTTTCTTCGGTTATTATAGACCTTGTTGATCTTTTAGATGATTGGGAAAGCTAACAGACAGCTTTCTAAAGGCATTAAAGACGTCTTTGGAAAAAGGCAAAATAACAGCATAGAGGTGAGTTAATTTGACAGCATTTACATTTTCCCTGAACTATTTCTTTAATTTCAAAGCATTCTTGAGGACAACATGTTTCAATTAGGCATCTAAAGCTTTGTTTGACTCACTGACTGGAAGAGAGTTCAGGTCGCTGTTCTGAGATCAGTTGGCAGGCGCACTGAAGAGTAGTCAGCCTGACAGCTGCGCTCTCATTTCCCATCCTTGAGCTCAACCCAATCGCTGGCAACACAGCGTCTTACAGGGAGATCTTGCCATCATAGGAACTTTTAACTGGGGAGAGAGAGAGACAAATTCACAGGCTGATGAAACAGAAGAATCGATGCGAGATGAATAAGGATTTAATTTTTCATCCTTCACTCACTCCCCCTCTCTCTCTATCACTCACCCGCTGTCCAAAAAGCCTATATACCATCTCTCTCGGTAAACATAACTTCAGGTGGGCCATTTGCAGTGTCTGTTGAACTCCGGTACAATCCGCTGATGCGCGGCGCTCACCCACCCAACCCAATACCTTGCCTACTGAGTGTGTGTGGACGATACACTGCTTGTAACCCTGTGATATTGAGTTTCAGTTTGTTGGAGAGCATCTGAGGTGAGAGCTTGTTCTCTGTAATGGGATTTATGCCCAAAAGTGCGGAGCACCGCATCACCCATGTCCTCGGCTGAGGCCAAACTCAACCGCGGGACAAGCGTATAATGCACTCAGCTACTGTAACGCAACTTAGAAATCGACCGTGCTGTCTGAGGGGAGATGACAGAGTGCTTTACCATGACAAAATACATTTTCTTAAACTAAATTCATTGTTCTTCAATAGTTAATTTATTAGGTATCAACTAACAATGAACAAAATGTACAGCATTTATTAATCTAGGTTAATGTTAATTATAGGACATGTACACATCTTAATCATTTAAATTTTGAAACATAAAAAATATAATTCTATTAAAAATTTAAGAAACTTACTGACCATGACACACATTCATGAGGGTTTGCAGGGTCCTCTCTATGATATAATTTCCTGTTTAAGAGTATTTTTATTGCATGTTTCTGAATGTTGGTCGGACCAAATTATTTTGTAGATCTTTGATTCTTGTGGCCAAGAAATCAAACAGGTTTGTTAAAATTAGTGCTGTCAAATCGATTCATTGTAATTAATCGAATCTAACAAAAGTTTTTCTAAAAAAAATTTAAAAAAATAAATTTATATATATATATATATATATATATAAATATTTTTTTTCATAGCTATATATTAAAAAATGCAAATGCAAAAAAAAAAAAGACTTCCGATTCATAAGACTCTAAAAGCCACCTGTCAGGATTCAGGCTCGGAGACAGAGGTAAGTGATAAACATAAATGTATCTTTATTTAACTCAAAGGTAAGTATGCAGGGTTTCGGGAGTTCAATGGTGATCTTGAAGAGGATATATGTGGCAGGAATGCATCCAGGTGAGTGAATCCTCTTCTTAAGGAATAACGTGGCGGGTAACACAGATCAATAACTTGAGTTTTTCTCTCTTTTCAGATCGTTCGTGGATAGGCGTGATTCAGGAAGGATTCCAGGTGAGTAGATCCTTTGTAGTGCACTTGACAATGAGCTCACCAGTTTTTATTACTTTCCCTTTCTCTTGCAGCTCATCCAGTGGGAAACGGGACTCGTGGCGGATTCCAGGAAACGGAGAACATGAGTCATGGAGCGGATCCTGGGAACATCAGAACAAGGACAACAAGGTTAGTTTCTTTCAGGTAAGTATACTTTACGTCCGTTGCTGAAGGATGGCTCAGAGTGAGACAAGTGGTGACTGGTAAGGGTCGTTCCTGTTGGAGGCTTGACAATGACTGGGAGTGAATCAGGTGCTTTTGTGCTGGCTGGGAAGTGAGTGCTGAGTGGAAACAGGGGCAGGTGATCAGTAATCTGGGGACAGTGATCTTTGCGTGGTGACATGTGAGGGATCTGATTGGCTCCTGACAGTACCCCCCCCCTCCAGAGTCCGCGCCAGCGGACCTTGGACCTCGACGTCGTGGGGGTCTGCCTCTGGGTCGTGGTGCAGGTTTCTCGGGATGCTGAGCATGGAATTCTAGGAGCAGACTGGGATCAAGAACATCATTACGAGGTACCCAACTTCTCTCTTCTGGCCCATATCCCTCCCAATCAATGAGGTATTCTAACTGACCTCCCCGACGTCGAGAGTCCAAGATCTCCTTGATGAGGTAGATGGGCTCGGGTTCAACGGGTGGTATCGGGGGGTTTTCTTCGGGTTCGACCTCGTTGACTGACTGGGGAATCTGTGGATGATGGGGTTTCAGAAGTGAGACGTGAAACGTGGGATGGATACGGTATTCTGGGGGCAACCGGAGCTGGTAAGTGACTGGGTTGACTTGCTTGATAATTGGAAAGGGTCCGATGTACTTGGGATTTAATTTCTTACATGACTGGCGCAGTTTGATATCTCGAGTGGAAAGCCAGACTAGTTGCTCAGGTTGGTATTCTGGCGTGGATCTTCGGCGGGTGTCAGCGAACTGCTGTTGTCTATTCACAGCTTGTCGGATGTGCTGATGAGTTTGGTTCCAGACCTGTTCGCTCTCCTCAAACCATTTGTTAACCGCGGGCACTTCTGAAGGTTCACCGGACCATGGGAATAACGGAGGTTGGTAACCAAGGATACATTGGAATGTAGTCAATTGAGTGGATGCTTGTCGGAGGGAATTCTGTGCATATTCTGCCCAGATGAGGTACCTACTCCAGATGTTCTGGTTGGAGTGGCAGAATGTGCGCAAGAACCGACCTAGATCCTGGATCTTTCTCTCGGTTTGTCCATTGGTTTGTGGATGATACCCGGAAGACAGACTCACTGTCACATTCATGAGAGTGAAAAATGATCGCCAGACTCGGGAAATGAACTGTGGCCCTCGATCGGAGACAATGTCCTCTGGCAGACCGAAATTTCGAAAGACATGTTCCATGAGAAGCTCAGCAGTATCAAAGGCGGTTGGAAGTCCCTTTAATGGAATGAACTTGCATGCCTTCGCGAACCGATCGATGGCTACTAGGATGCAAGTATTTCCGTCAGAAATCGGAAGGTCAGTAACAAAGTCCACTCCGATGTGGGACCAAGGTCTATTTGGAATGGGCAAGGGGACCAGTTTCCCCACTGGCAGATTTCTTGGGACCTTGGAGATGGCACATGGGATGCAACCTTGAATGAACTGAGACAGGATTCCTCCAACCCCGGTGGTGGAGGCATCGACTTCCACCATGAATGGTTTTTCAGGGTCTGGATGGTGAAGCAAAGGGGCACTGGTGAAGGCAGATTTCAGAGCATGAAAAGCTTTCTCAGCCTCGGGGTTCCACTGCAGGATCTTAGGTTTTCCTTTTAGCAAGGAGGTCAATGGAGAAGTGAGAAGACTGTACTGGTTGATAATTCTCCTATAGAAGTTGGCGAACCCGAGAAATCTCTGAAGCTCCTTCACGGACTTGGGAGTTGGCCAGGACAGGACGGTCTCGGTCTTTTGTTGGTCCATCTCCACTCCTCGATCGCTGAGTATGTATCCCAGGAAGTCGATGGTGCTTTGATGAAAGGTACACTTCTCAGCTTTCAGGAACAGAGTGAATTCTCTGAGACGTTGTAGGACTAGAGACACATGTCTCTGGTGTTCGATTGGATTCTTGGAATAGATCAAGATGTCATCGATATAGACCAGAACAAACTTCCCTAGAAAGTCTCTGAGGATCTCATCCATGAAACTTTGGAAAACGGAAGGAGCGTTGACCAAACCATATGGCATGACAAGATATTCGTAGTGGCCAGCAGGGGTTATGAAAGCAGTCTTCCACTCATCTCCTCCTTTGATACGGATTAGATTGTACGCACTCCGTAAGTCAAGCTTGGTGAACATCTTTGCCTCTCTGAGTTGTTCGAGAGCAGCAGGTATGAGAGGCAAAGGGTAGCTAAACTTCACAGTGACTTGATTCAAGGCTCTGTAATCAATGCATGGTCTTAAACCACCGTCTTTCTTGGCCACGAAGAAGAAACTTGCGGCGGCAGGAGATGTGGAAGGTCGGATGTAACCCTGATCTAAAGCTTCGTGGATATATTTCTTCATGGATTCTTGCTCTGGAATGGACAAGGAGTAAATCCGACCCTTGGGGAGACGTGCATCAGGGATCAGGTCTATAGCACAATCCCATGGTCGATGAGGGGGTAACTTGGAAGCAGTGACAGGATTGAAGACGTCAGAGAACTTAGAATAACAGGCTGGGATATTAGTTGACAAGTTTTCCGTGGGACTCTCTATGGACGTGGAGTTAACTTTGAGCACTTGGGTCCTTGGGTTACTGGATGAACGGGATACTGGATCGTTGATCTCTGGACATTGACATCCCCATTGCAGGATTTTCCCAGACGTCCAATCAATGGTGGGTTGGTGATGGACGAGCCATGGCCGACCAAGGATGAGATCTGTTTGGCTGTTTAGCAACACAAATGGTTCAAACCACTCTTGGTGCGTCTCTCCCACACACAATTGAATAGGACCAATCTGGGTAGTAACGTTCGTCTTGTTAATTAACTCACCCGTTACAGCGTAGATGGCGTAAGACTTGGGAGTGTTGATCTCTCGCAGACTGAGCCTCTTACAGAGTTCTCCAGAAATGAAGTTTCCCGCGGACCCTGAGTCGATGATAGCTGTTACAGAGATGTGTTTTTCTTGAATCTTTAATATCACAGGAATCGGGAGTGGTGCTGAGACAATGGGTTGATTAAAGACTGAGCTTACCATCATTTTCCCCGGTCGAATTGGGCAGTTAAGTCTGAAGTGACCCTTGGTACCACAGTACATACATAACTTCATCTCTCTTCGACGAACACGTTCAGCCTGAGAAATTTTTGAAGTGTCGACTTGCATCTCTTCAACTTGATTTTCTGGATTGAGATTCTTGGGATTCTGAAAAGACACAGGATGGTGATGAGACTGATCAGCGTAACAACTCAAAGATCGTTGATGGACTCGCTTGGCTTGCTGAATGAATTTCTCAATTCCTAAGCTGTCATCATAGATCGCCAGTTGGAGGCGCAAAGCTGGGTTTAAACCTCGACGGAAAACAGAAATCAGAGCTCTCTCATTCCTTCCACTATTTGATGCAAGTGTGCGAAATTCCATGGAATACTCAGTCAATGACTTCTTTCTTTGACGTAATTGTAGCTGTTCTCCAAATGAGGAATCATCCGCGGGTCGTCCGAAAACTTCCTTAAAATGTTTGACAAACTCTTGAACTGACGCAACCACTGTGGATTCCTGCATCCATAACGCCTCTGCCCACCTCAGAGCTGCTCCAGAGAGTTGCTGAATGATAAATGCCACTTTCGATCTCTCATTGGGATAGAGCATAACTTGCTGTTCCAGAGCTAGCGAACACTGGAGTAAAAATCCGTTGCAGTCCTCCGCCCGGCCAGAGAAGGGCGCTGGGCGCGACGGGGGAGTTGCAAAGCAGGTAATCGAAGAAGCGGCGCTCGCGGAAGTTCTCACTGGAGTAAACATGGGTTCTGTCGGAGGATCGGTGGTAGGTGTGGAGCTGGTAGCAACAGCGGGCTGTCCGGAATCCATCTCTCACCTCTTTCTGTTGTTAGGTCAAGCCTTCTGTCAGGATTCAGGCTCGGAGACAGAGGTAAGTGATAAACATAAATGTATCTTTATTTAACTCAAAGGTAAGTATGCAGGGTTTCGGGAGTTCAATGGTGATCTCGAAGAGGATATATGTGGCAGGAATGCATCCAGGTGAGTGAATCCTCTTCTTAAGGAATAACGTGGCGGGTAACACAGATCAATAACTTGAGTTTTTCTCTCTTTTCAGATCGTTCGTGGATAGGCGTGATTCAGGAAGGATTCCAGGTGAGTAGATCCTTTGTAGTGCACTTGACAATGAGCTCACCAGTTCAGTGATACTTTCCCTTTCTCTTGCAGCTCATCCAGTGGGAAACGGGACTCGTGGCGGATTCCAGGAAACGGAGAACATGAGTCATGGAGCGGATCCTGGGAACATCAGAACAAGGACAACAAGGTTAGTTTCTTTCAGGTAAGTATACTTTACGTCCGTTGCTGAAGGATGGCTCAGAGTGAGACAAGTGGTGACTGGTAAGGGTCGTTCCTGTTGGAGGCTTGACAATGACTTGGAGTGAATCGGGTGCTTTTGTGCTGGCTGGGAAGTGAGTGCTGAGTGGAAACAGGTGCAGGTGATCAGTAATCTGGGGACAGTGATCTTTGCGTGGTGACATGTGAGGGATCTGATTGGCTCCTGACACCACCTCTGTCAAAAATTTGATGATAATTGAGTGAATGCTCTCTGCACATAGTATACGTTCATCAAATAGCCTACTTTACCTTCAAATTCAGTAAAGCCTCAGACCATTCAAAAATGTTGGGGTACATGCGTAGAAACCTATAGGAGCCTGGTAATTTTTTCTTTTTTTAAATATTAAACAAAAACTAGACGGACTTAGAGGCTTTTGCATCTGAAGTCTTTATATATAGGCTATATATATCCTATATAGGATTATGTAAACAAAAACTTTTGTTGATTGATTTGCAGCACTATAGTTAAAATATATATATTCCCCAAGAAAAAAATAATTCAAGATTATGCAAAACTTCTTACTAAAGTTTTCTTTTGTGGATCTGTTTTTAGATCATTTATAGTGATAGTTTTTTCTTTATCATAGAATTATCAAACAATAAATATCTCAAAATGATTTTTAATTCAGAAATGAACAACATGCTCATCATGTGCAAATAACATTTTTAATGTTATCTTTTGAATAAATGAATAAATCTAGACAAAAAAAGCATCACCGCGTTGACTCATTAGCAGACTCTAGCTTCACAGGATTAAAGGCGGGGTAGGTGAGTCTGAGAAACTAGCAGAAAACTGCTGGATTTTGAAAGTATCCAGAGAAAATCCCACCCCGTTCCTTCTGAGCTCATTACAAAGCCACGCCCCCAAAACACTTGAACGTGCAATGCCAACCGCTCAGCTGGAGGACGCGTTTACCAGTGCATAGCAGAGAGGAACGCAGTGCGATTGAGCGACATCATGTCAGAATCACAGGTAATAAAATACCTTTTTGACTGCTCTTTCTCTGCCATAATTGTGAGACTTCGTGACTTGCGGACAGTACACGCCTCTCCTCTTCCGAAATGAGCGAGTCAACCGAGTGCGCGCATGTGGGCAGCTCCTGTTGCAGAAGGGCTGATAGCCATAGCAACGAGGGAGAGTGACAGTCACCAGAGCACTCTCCGAATGGAATAATGAGCTGTGTTTATTGCAGCCCTGAGAGGACTACAGACACTCTATTTTTATAAACTCTTTTTCAGAGTACTTACATTTTAGATATGTATTGGTATATAAAGACAGTTCCCCTTCAGGGACTACCGCTGCGTGTAATCGCAGTGGGAACGCCCCCCAGCGTAGCGCGTCTGAAGCATGAATGAAATCAGTCAATGGAGCGTCACAGCGGGTGACGTCACCGACCAGGAAGCTATAAATATCCCCTGAATACACAAGCCACCAGCTTCTGTTACTTCAGCAGCGCTTTGTGTGTGTCTGATATCTTTCGATTGTGTTTGTCTGATTTGTCAGGAGTTTTCACTATATATATATATATATATTAAAAAACCAAAATGAGCGAGCAGTATAGAAAGTGTGTTCCCCCCTGTACACGTTACATCACGGGTAGGGATTCTCACGAGTTATGTGTAGCTTGTTTGGGAGTTCAGCATGCCCAGTCGGCTCTCGAGGGAGTCGATTGTGAGCATTGCGAGCGTTTTCCTTTGAGAACTCTGCGCTCGCGGCGATCGCTCTTTGAGGAGAGTGGTTTGTTGCGAGCTCCCCAGGGCTCGGGTCCCGCTTCTGTTGAGGCAGAGCGGCGGGGCTTGACTTGGGGTTCGCAGATGGATCTCACCGGCGACGCTGAGACGGGCCCCGCCCTATCTCAGCTTTCTCCGGCGGGATCCAGTGCCTCTCACCCGGCTCTGGAAGCACACGCTGCGGCGGTTACTTCTGCCCGGGTGGAGGCACGCGATGATGTGGAACTTAGATTATCCAGTTCTGAGGTTTAATGGATGTGTTATCTCGGGCTGTTGAAAAACTCAGTATTGAATGGCCAACTGATAAACAAGAATCTAGAAATAAAAGCAAACTAGATGATAGATTTCTCTCTGCACGTCCTCAGCCTTCTCGCCGGTGCTTACCATTCTTCCCAGACCTTCATGCTGAGGTTTCAAAGACCTGGGTTAGACCGGTTTCGAGCAGAATATATACCAATCAATCCAATGCTTATGGTAATATTTTTGGTGCAAAGTCTGCTGGATATGTGACGATGCCGAAGGCGGAGGAGACGCTCGCGAGCTATCTCTCTCCTGCCTCGGCATCTTCGCTTAAAGCACCGGCTCTTCCTTCTAGACCACTGAAAAATACTTCTGTGCTGGTGGGGAAGGCTTACTCGGCGGCTGGGCAGGCGGCTGCATGTTTGCATACAATGGCCATTATGCAGGCTTATCAGGCTGACCTGCTCAAAGATGTGTGTGAGGGGGGAGAAATTTCGGCAGATATGATCAATGAGCTCAGGCAGACTGCTGATCTCACTCTCCGGGCCACCAGGGAAACAGCTAAATCTGTTGGCCGGTCTATGGCAGCCATGGTGGCCACAGAAAGGCATTTATGGTTGAGTCAAACCTCTATGAAAGAAAAAGATAAATCTCTCTTATTAAATGCTCCTGTTTCGCCTGCGGGCCTCTTCGGTGACGCTCTTCACTCTGTCACTGAGAGGTTCCAGGAAGAGAAAAAACAGGCGGCTACTTTTCATAAGTTTATCCCTCTCAAAGTCCGCGTCACTGGGGCTGCTGAGCGAGGGCAGTCCCAGCCGTCGAGTTCGTCTTCTAAAAGAGCACAGCAGAAGCGGAGTGTCGCGTCTCGTGCCCCCCCGCAGACAAACTGGAGGGACGAGGCGGGGCGCTCTCCGGCGCGGCCTTCTCGGGGCAGGACTGATCTGAGGTCGGTCATTGTCGCCAGGAAGGCCGCGTCGAAAAAGTCCTGACGGGCTGAACGTCAGGACTCTGAGGGTGGTCCCCATCGGGAAAGACTTGAGTTCGCCGCTCAAAAACACGGCGCCCTGTCTTTCTCGATGCCCTCAGGGGTCTGTTCTACTAACCCTGCCTATACAGGGCGTAGAGAGACTCGGCGAGCGATTTCCCGAGGGACGCTCGCCCCCTCCGAGGAGGGTTGTGGAGTGCTCAGACCAGCTGTTTCCTGCCAGTATGTTACAGGGCGCTGTGTCTGTCACTCGGGATGTTCATCCAGAGGCCAGCCTCGAGAGGCTGGTTCCCTTAGTAGAGTTCCTGGCGGAATGGGAAATGCTTCCCAATGTTTCTCAGTGGGTCCTGAATATTATAAAGAACGGGTACGCTATTCAGTTCAGAACGCGTCCACCTCGGTTCAGAGGGGTTCTGCCCACGGTGGTGGGCCCCGAGCAGGCTCTGGTATTAGAACAGGAGGTAGAAACTCTGCTGCACAAAGGGGCTATAGAACGGGTTCCTCCGCCCAGCAGGAGTTAGGATACTACAGCCGGTACTTCATCGTTCCGAAAAAAGATGGAGGGCTGCGTCCCATTCTAGATCTGCGTCTCTTAAATCGCACTGTAGGGAAGCTCAAATTCAAGATGCTCACTCTCAAACAGATCGTGTCACAAATCAGATCCGAGGACTGGTTTGTCACGATAGACCTAAAGGACGCCTACTTCCATGTATCCATCCTCCCTCAACACAGGAAGTTCCTGAGGTTCGCTTTCGGGGGCGAAGCGTACCAATATCGGGTTCTTCCGTTTGGCCTAGCACTGTCACCCCGCACGTTCACGAAGTGTATGGATGCAGCTATAGCCCCGCTGAGGCTGCAGGGCATTCGTATTCTGAACTATATAGACGATTGGTTAATTCTAGCTCAATCAGAACAGCAGGCGGTTCGGCACCGAGATGTCGTTCTTGCTCACATCAAGAGGTTGGGGTTGAGGCTCAACGCCAAGAAGAGTGTTCTTTCTCCATTACAGAGAACCACTTTTCTCGGTGTAGTGTGGGATTCGACGACGATGCAGGCACAGTTGTCACCTGCTCGTGTTGCTTCGATTCTCGCCGCAGTAGATCAGGTCAAGCTAGGCCAGTCGTCCACTGTAAAACAGTTCCAGAGACTGTTAGGTCTCATGGCATCTGCGTCCAACGTGATACCTTTTGGCCTCCTGCACATGAGACCGTTACAGTGGTGGCTCAGAACCAGGGGATTCTCCCCGAGGGGAAATCCGTTTCGCATGATCATGAGTTTGCGACGATGTCTTCGCGCCCTGGTTATGTGGAAAGATCCTCGGTTTCTTTCCCAAGGCCCGGTGTTGGGAGCTCCTTGTCGTCGCGTTATGCTAACGACATATGCCTCTCTCACGGGGTGGGGGGCGATCATGAGTGGTCGCCCAGCTCGGGGTCTGTGGGGGGACCATCACCGTCTATGGCACATAAATTGTCTAGAGATGTTGGCAGTGTTTCAGGCTCTGAAACACTTCCTCCCAGACCTAAGGGGCCACCATGTTCTTGTTCGAACAGACAACACATCGGTGGTCTCTTATATCAACCATCAGGGGGGTCTGCGTTCTCGCCCACTTTACAAACTGGCACGTCAGATTCTCCTATGGTCCCCGGGGAGAATTCTTTCTTTGAGAGCTATTTATCTCCCAGGGTACTTAAATCAGGGGGCAGACATCCTGTCGAGGCAGGGGCCGAGGCCCGGGGAATGGAGTCTTCACCCCGAGGTGGTGGAGCTCCTATGGGAACATTTCGGTCGTGCCGAGGTAGATCTATTTGCTTCCAGAGAGACATCACATTGTCCACTGTGGTTCTCTCTCAGCCTGCCAGCCCCACTGGGGTTGGACGCGATGGTACATCCGTGGCCGAGGTCACGTCTGTACGCTTTTCCCCCGATCGCTCTGCTCCCGGGAGTTCTGGAGAGGGTTCGCCGGGACGGGCTCAGTCTTCTGCTAATAGCCCCGTTCTGGCCGGCCCGAGTATGGTTTGCGGACCTAGTGTCTCTCCTCGACGGCTCTCCCCTAGAGATACCGATCAGGAGAGATCTACTCTCTCAGGCGAGTGGGTCGATCTTTCACCCCCGCCCAGAACTATGGAGGCTGTGGGCTTGGCCTCTGAGGGGGCCCAGCTCATAGATTCTGGTCTCTCGACTGAGGTCGTTGAGACCATCCTCCAATCCAGAGCTCCCGCCACAAGGAAGTTATATGCCGCGAGGTGGAAACTTTTCACCTCTTGGTGTGGAGAGCGCCAGCAGGACCCAGTTAACTGCCCGGTTGGTACAGTGCTGGATTTCCTGCAGGACCGGCTCTCCACAGGGTTATCTCACTCCACACTGAAGGTGTATGTGGCGGCCTTAGCTGCTTACCACGACCCTTCGAGTGGAGGTTCTCTCGGGAGACACCCACTTGTATCTCGCTTCCTTCGTGGCACCTTGAGGCTGAGGCCTGCAGTCCGCACGAGGGTACCAGCTTGGGATCTGGCCATCGTCTTGGAAGGTCTCTCCCTAGCTCCTTTCGATCCCATCGAGGAAGTTTCGGAAAAGTTCCTTACACTAAAGACTATCCTTCTTCTTGCTATCTCGTCTCTAAAAAGAATTGGAGATATTCAAGCACTTTCGGTGGCTCCCTCGTGCCTGGAATTTGCTCCTGGTATGGTAAAAGCTTTTCTCTGTCCGAGACCAGGGTATGTTCCTAAGGTACCAACCACTTCGGTTAGACCTATAGTTCTGCAGGCTTTCTGTCCTCCGCCTTTTTTGACGTCAGACCAGGAGAAACTTAATTTGCTGTGTCCTGTTAGGGCTTTAGATGCGTATGTCCACAGAGCTGCCCTGTGGAGGAAATCAGAACAATTTTTTGTCTGTTTTGGGTCACCTAAGAAGGGGTGTCCAGCATCTAAGCAAAGGATGAGCAAGTGGGTGGTCGAGGCCATCTCGCTTGCTTACGGTTCGGCCCATCAGCCTTCACCTTTGGCTGTAAGGGCTCATTCCACCCGGAGTATGGCTGCTTCTACAGCTCTTCTTTCAGGAGCTTCTCTTCAGGACGTTTGTGATGCGGCAGGCTGGTCCTCACCGCACACTTTCGTCAGATTTTATTCCCTTGACCTTAGCTCCACTCCCGGGGCTCAGGTTCTCTCGTCGGCTTGTGTCTCCTTATGACACACGACGGGGATTTGGTCGTATGGGGATGTGGGTATTGCGTTCCCACTGCGATTACACGCAGCGGTAGTCCCTGAAGGGGAACGTCCCGGGTTACGTATGTAACCCTAGTTCCCCGAAGGGACGGACGCTGCGTGTCCTGCCATACTCTCGGCATCCCCTTGGATCGCTTGCTTCAGTAACATTAGAAGCTGGTGGCTTGTGTATTCAGGGGATATTTATAGCTTCCTGGTCGGTGACGTCACCCGCTGTGATGCTCCATTGACTGATTTCATTCATGCTTCAGACGCGCTACGCTGGGGGGCGTTCCCACTGCGATTACACGCAGCGTCCGTCCCTTTGGGGAACTAGGGTTACATACGTAACCCGGGACGTTTAAACAAATTTGGCAAAAAGTGTTTTAGAAACACATTGCCTACCCTACCTTTAATAAAAGCTTTAAAAGTATTGTTCATTGTTTTTTTTCACAGAAACAATAGTCATCATTCCAAAACTGCAAAGCACAAAAAAGAAACACAGGCTCATTGGAAAAACGTTCAAGTGGAAACATTTTTGCAAACCACAAAATAGGCTACGTAGCCTACGAATACATACAGGTCCTTCTCAAAAAATTAGCATATTGTGATAAAGTTCATTATTTTCCATAATGTAATGATAAAAATTAAACTTTCATATATTTTAGATTCATTGCACACCAACTGAAATATTTCAGGTCTTTTATTGTTTTAATACTGATGATTTTGGCATACAGCTCATGAAAACCCAAAACTCCTGTCTCAAAAAATTAGCATATTTCATCCGACCAATAAAAGAAGTGTTTTTAATACAAAAAAAAAGTCAACCTTCAAATAATTATGTTCAGTTATGCACTCAATAGTCAATACTTGGTCTGGAATCCTTTTGCAGAAATGACTGCTTCAATGTGGCGTGGCATGGAGGCAATCAGCCTGTGGCACTGCTGAGGTGTTATGGAGGCCCAGGATGCTTCGATAGCGGCCTTAACCTCATCCAGAGTGTTGGGTCTTGCGTCTCTCAACTTTCTCTTTACAATATCCCACAGATTCTCTATGGGGTTCAGGTCAGGAGAGTTGGCAGGCCAATTGAGCACAGTAATACCATGGCCAGTAAACCATTTACCAGTGGTTTTGGCACTGTGAGCAGGTGGCAGGTCGTGCTGAAAAATGAAATCTTCATCTCCATAAAGCTTTTCAGCAGATGGAAGCATGAAGTGCTCCAAAATCTCCTGCTGGCTAGCTGCATTGACCCTGCCCTTGATAAAACACAGTGGACCAACACCAGCAGCTGACATGGCACCCCAGACCATCACTGACTGTAGGTACTTGACACTGGACTTCAGGCATTTTGGCATTTCCTTCTCCCCAGTCTTCCTCCAGACTCTGGCACCTTGATTTCCGAATGACATGCTAAACTGAGCAACAGTCCAGTGCTGCTTCTCTGTAGCCCAGGTCAGGCGCTTCTGCCGCTGTTTCTGGTTCAAAAGTGGCTTGACCTGGGGAATGCGGCACCTGTAGCCCATTTCCTGCACACGCCTGTGCACGGTGGCTCTGGATGTTTCTACTCCAGACTCAGTCCACTGCTTCCGCAGGTCCCAAAGGTCTGGAATCGGTCCTTCTCCACAATCTTCCTCAGGGTCCGGTCACCTCTTCTCGTTGGGCAGCGTTTTTTTGCCACACTTTTTCCTTCCCACAGACTTCCCTCTGAGGTGCCTTGATACAGCACTCTGGGAACAGCCTATTTGTTCAGAAATTTCTTTCTGTCTTACCCTCTTGCTTGAGGGTGTCAATGATGGCCTTCTGGACAGCAGTCAGGTCGCAAGTCTTACCCATGATTGCGGTTTTGAGTAATGAAACAGGCTGGGAGTTTTTAAAAGCCTCAAGAATCTTTTGCAGGTGTTTAGAGGTAGTAATTAGTTGATTCAGATGATTAGGTTAATAGCTTGTTTAGAGACCCTTTTCATGATATGCTAATTTTTTGAGGCAGGAATTTTGGGTTTTCATGAGCTGTATGCCAAAATCATCAGTATTAAAACAATGAAAGACCTGACATATTTCAGTTGGTGTGCAATGAATCTAAAATATATGAAAGTTTTAATTTTTATCATTACATTATGGAAAATAATGAACTTTATCACAATATGCTAATTTTTTTAGAAGGACCTGTACATATCACTGCAGTTTCTAAAAGAAATGAACACTAGAGGCAGTAAAACACTTTTAATCGCTTTCACACACAATGATGATTACAGGGGCAGATTATGGATTAATAAATACTTGTTTTCACGCGGCTTTTTGCACAATTATTTTATGACCTCAAAACGTCTCGGTTACGTATGTAACCCTAGTTCCCTGATAGGGAACGAGACGCTGCGTCAAACGCTGCGGGAACGCCCCTGCGTTGTGCGTCATGAAGCACGTATGGAATCAGCCCAATGGAGAGATGAAACGTCATAGGCGGGTGACGTCATCGACCAGGAAACTATAAAGCACCCCAAAAACACAAGCGCATTAGCTTCTGATAGGCTTGAAGGAAGCGCTAACGGGAGTGCCGGGAGTATGGCGGAGCGACGCAGCGTCTCGTTCCCTATCAGGGAACTAGGGTTACATACGTAACCGAGACGTTCCCTTTCAAGGGAACTTCGAGCTGCGTCAAACGCTGCGGGAACGCGAATACCCACGTCGCCATAGGACCAAATGACCGTCATGTGAGACTAGCGCACAGAGGACGAGAGCACCTGTGCCCCAGGGGTAGAGCTTAAGTCTAGGTCATAGAACTTAATAAAAGTATGCGGTGAAGACCATCCAGCCGCATCACAAACATCACTCAGGGAAACCCCCGACAAAAGAGCTTTAGAAGCAGCCATACTCCTGGTAGAGTGAGCTCGGACAACCAAAGGTGAAGGCTGGCCAGCCGACTCATAAGCAAGTGAGATAGCCTCAACCACCCACTTGCTCATTCTCTGTTTAGACGCCGGACACCCTTTCCTGGGTGGCCCGAAACATACAAAAAGTTGTTCTGATTTCCTCCACAGGGCAGCTCTGTGGACATAAGCGTCTAATGCCCTAACAGGGCAGAGTGAATTAAGTTTCTCCTGGTCCGATGACATAAATGGAGGAGGACAGAAAGCCTGCAGAACCGTAGGTCTAACAATATTAGTAGGAACCTTAGGAACGTAACCTGGTCTAGGATGCAGAAAAGCTTTAACCATGCCAGGTGCAAATTCCAGGCACGAGGGTGAAACCGACAGAGCCTGCAAATCTCCGATTCTTTTTAGTGAAGAGATAGCAAGCAAAAAGATAGTCTTAAAAGTGAGAAACTTCTCGGGAACTTCTTCGATAGGTTCAAAAGGAGCTAGGGAAAGACCTTCTAATACAATGGCCAGATCCCAAGTCGGCACCCTCGTACGAACTGCTGGCCTCAGCCTCAAAGTGCCACGGAGGAAACGAGTTATAAGCGGGTGTCTCCCAAGAGAAACTCCACTGAAAGGGACGTGGTAAGCAGCTAGTGCCGCCACATACACCTTTAGTGTGGAGGGGGATAACCCTGTGGAGAAGCGCTCCTGCAGGAATTCCAGCACTGCACCCACTGGGCAGTTAACTGGGTCCTGCAGGTGTTCTCCACACCAAGAAGTGAAAAGTTTCCACTTCAAGGCATAAAGCTTCCTCGTGGATGGAACTCTGGAGTTAAGAATGGTCTCAACAACCTCGGTTGAGAGACCGGAGTCTATGAGCTGGGCCCCCTCAGAGGCCAAGCCCACAGTTTCCACAATTCTGGGCGGGGGTGAAGTATCGTGCCCCCCGCCTGGGAGAGTAGATCCCTCCTGACCGGGAGCTCCAAAGGAGAACCGTCCAGGAGAGAAATCAGGTCCGCAAACCATACTCGGGCCGGCCAGAACGGGGCTACTAGTAGTAGACTGACCCCGTCCCGGCGGACCCTCTCCAGAACTCCTGGTAACAGAGCAATCGGGGGAAAGGCGTACAGACGTGACCTCGGCCACGGCTGCACCATAGCATCCAACCCCAGGGGGGCTGGAAGAGTGATGGAGAACCACCGATGACAATGAGTGGTCTCCTTGGAAGCGAATAGGTCCACCTCGGCGCGACCGAAACTCAACCAAAGGAGCTCCACCACCTCGGGGTGGAGTCTCCATTCCCCTGGCCTCGGCCCCTGCCTCGACAGGGAGTCTGCTACCACATTCAAATACCCAGGGAGATACATTGCTCTCAGAGATAGTAGCTTCCCTTGGGACCACAGGAGGATCTGACGGGCCAACTTGTAAAGCCGGCGAGACCGCAGGCCCCCCTGATGATTTATATAAGAGACCACCGACGTGTTGTCTGATTGAACTAACACATGATGGCCTCTCAGGTCTGTTAGGAAGTGTTTCAGAGCCTGAAACACAGCCAACATCTCTAGACAATTTATGTGCCACGAAAGATGATGATCCTGCCACAGACCTTGGGCTGGGCGACCACTCATGACCGCCCCCCACCCTGTGAGGGAAGCATCCGTCGTTAGCGTTATGCGACGACAAAGAGCCCCCAGCACAGGACCTTTGGATAGGAACCAAGTTTCTCTCCACATGACCAGAGCACGAAGGCAGCGCCGCGTGACTTTGAACGTGCGGAGCGGATTTCCCCTCGGGGAGAATCCCTTGGTCCTGAGCCACCACTGTAGCGGTCTCATGTACAACAGGCCGCAAGGTATAACGTTGGACGCTGCTGCCATCAGACCCAACAGTCTCTGAAACTGCTTGACAGTGAGTAGCTGGCCTAGCTTCACTTGTTTCACAGCTGAGAGAATCGAAGCGATGCGGGTCGGAGAGAGTCGCGCCCGCATCGATACCGAATCCCAAACGACACCCAGAAAAGTGGTCTTCTGGGAAGGAGATAATACACTTTTCTTTGCGTTCAGCCTCAACCCCAACTTTCTGATATGAGCGAGGACGACATCTCGATGCCGAACCGCCATCTGCTCGGTCTGAGCTAAAATCAACCAATCGTCGATGTAATTGAGAATACGAATGCCCTGAAGCCTCAGAGGCACTAGTGCTGCATCCATGCATTTCGTGAAAGTGCGGGGAGATAAAGCTAGGCCAAACGGAAGAACCCTGTACTGGTACGCCTAGCCCCCGAAGGCGAACCTCAGGAACTTCCTGTGTTGTGGAAGGATGGACACATGGAAGTATGCGTCCTTCAGATCTATCGTGACAAACCAGTCCTCGGACCTGATTTGAGACACGATCTGCTTGATAGTGAGCATCTTGAATTTTAGCTTCCCTACCGAGCGATTCAATATGCGCAGGTCTAAAATTGGACGCAACCCCCCATCCTTCTTTGGAACGATGAAATATCGGCTGTAATAACCTGACTCCAAACTGGGAGGAGGAACCCGTTCTATAGCCTCCTTTTGAAGGAGCGTTTTCACCTCTTGTTCCAATACCAGAGCCTGCTCGGGGCCCACCACTGTGTGCAGAACCCCTCTGAATTTTGGTGGACGACACCTGAACTGGATAGTATAACCCTTTTCTACTGTCTGCAGGACCCAATGAGATATTTTTGAAAGGCTTTTCCACTCTGCCAGAAATTCTACTAAGGGTACCAGCCTCTCGAGACTGGCCTCTGGTGTAACTTGAGCAGCAGACGCAGCGCCCTGTAACGGCGCACCGGCAGGGAACAACTGGTCTGACCGCTCTGAGACCCTCCTCAGAGGGAGCGAGCGTCCCGTGGGAAAGCGCTCGCTGGGATCGTCTGTGCCCCGGCATAAAGGCGGGGTTGGCAGAACGAGCCCCTGAGGGCACCGAGGAGGAATGGGCACCGTAAAAAGAGGTGAACACCTTTCCGCCTCGGTGGGGACCACCCTCAGCATCCTGAACGGCTTGGCGTCAGGACTTCTTCTTAGCCGAAGCCTTCTTAGCCAATATAACTGTCCTCAGATCAGTTCTACTGGGAGAATGTTTCGGCTGAGAGTGTCGCGGCTGAGCCCACTGTCCAGCAGGGGGAGCACGAGACGCGACACTCTGCCTCTGCTGCGCTCTATGTGATGAGCTCGAAGACGGCCGGGGCTGCTCCCGCCCAGCAGCCCCAGGGACATGAACTTTAAGGGGAAGAAACTTTTTAAAAGCTGCAGTTTGTTTCTTTTCTTCTTGGAATTTATCGATAACTGAATTCACAGCATCACCAAACAACCCCATGGGAGAAAGAGGAGCATCTAAAAGAAAAGCTTTTTCTCTCTCTTTAATATTAGTCTGATTTAACCACAAATGTCTTTCTGCGGCCACCAGAGCTGCCATAGAACGACCCATTAATTTGGCCGATTCTCTGGTGGCACGCAGGGATAAATCAGCAGCCTGACGCAGTTCGCGAACTACGTCAGTACTGACCTCCTCACTCTCACTCATGTCCCTTAGCAGATCAGCCTGGTATGCCTGCAAGATTGACATAGTATGCAGACATGACGCAGCCTGACCTGCTGCCGAATATGCTTTACCCACCAAAGCCGAAGTGTTTCTTAAAGGCTTGGTGGGTAATGCCGGTGCCTTAAAAGATGATGCTGCTTCGGGGGAGAGATGGCTCGCAAGCGTCTCTTCCACACGAGGCAAAGCACCATAACCATGAGCCTTGGCTCCCATAATATTAGCGTATGTTGAAGTCTGGGGACTAAACACTCTATATGACACCGGTTTTCTCCATGATTTCGACACCTCGGTGTGGAGATCATGGAAAAACGGCAGGCACCGGCGTGGAGGCTGCACACGTGACGGCAAAAATCTCTCATCCAACTTTGATTTAGAAACAGACTCCTGTCTAGTCACTGGCCATTCAATATTAAGTTTTTCAACAGCTCTTGTTAACACCTCCATAAGCTCATCACTCTCAGGAGTGTGGGGTGGCGAATCCTCCACATCTCCCTCAACACTAACAACATCAAGTTCCTCAGAACTGGATAGCTGCAGCATTGGTGCCTCAGCCCGAGCGGAAGAAACCGCAGCGCGTGCTTCCGAACCCGGGACTGAGGCACTGGATCTCACAGGTGAAGGGAGAGATAAGGCAGAGCCCGTCTCAAACCCCGCTGTGAGATCCATCTGCGATCCCCACGATAAGCGCCGCCGCTCTGCCTCGGCAGAAGCGGGACCCGAACCGCGGGGAGCGCGCACCGAACCGCTCTCCTCAAAGAGCGATCGGCGGGAGCGGAGCGTCCTTAACGGCAAACGCTCGCAATGCTCACAGTCTGCTCCCTCGAGAGCAAACTGGGCATGCTGAACTCCCAAACAAACAACACAAAGATCATGTGTATCCCCGCTCGTTAAATAACGCGAGCAGGGAGGAACACACTTTCTAAACTGCTGTTCGTCCGCCATAATCTCTCAATATATATATATATATAGGGATAAATTGTTTGTGTGGTGCAGGGTATGTAAGACAGACAATATCACACAGGGACAGATTCACATGTAGCGCAACTGAAAGCACAGAAGCTAATGCGCTTGTGTTTTTGGGGTGCTTTATAGTTTCCTGGTCGATGACGTCACCCGCCTATGACGTTTCATCTCTCCATTGGGCTGATTCCATACGTGCTTCATGACGCACAACGCAGGGGCGTTCCCGCAGCGTTTGACGCAGCTCGAAGTTCCCTTGAAAGGGAACACTTTTATCATAGTGCATGATTTGTAAACTAATATATTTTGGAGTTTGCATTACTTAAACAGCTCCATACGTCACTAATTTAACAAGCTTCTTCAATAGCTCAGTTGGTACATAATTGTACTTGTGATGCGGAAAGATCAGGTACGAACACCGTATAAGACGAGTCACGATATAAGAGCTCAAAATTAAAAAGACAAGCTAAAATAGGCTGTCAGAGTTATGATGTCACATTTGCTTTTGTTAACACTATGGGGTAGGTTTAGTGTAGGTGTATGTTATTTTAAAACGTGATGGAACATTAATATTTTAGTGCCATGCACTCACTGGACATTTCGATGCTGGTGTGCGTTGCCCAATAGGATCGTTGGCGAACAATCGCAATTTCCATTAAGCTCTATTGGTAACGCTGAACTTGCGACCATAGTTGTCTTTGGGAAACTATGGCGTTATTTTTTAGTCAAACGTTATGAGCGTGTAAGACATGCTCACGAGCACATTATGTTATTTCACACGCGCAAAAATGAACCTTCAGCTGGCATGTTAAAAGTACTTGCGCACCAAATTCAACAACCGAGAGGTGTACAGGTAGCTGCGAGCGAGCGCCTGGCATACTCTCATAGGTTAACTCTGCTTGTACAGTGGAATCCTGCTCGCGCGCAGCGGGCTTCTGCTCGCGGAGTGCTGTTTTGCTCGCGCAGTGGATTCCTGCTCGCTCAGCTGATTTCTGCTCCCTCGAGTCTACATGACTTTTGACAATTTGGGGGCGGAACCAAGGAGGGCACTGACCCTCTTATGATTGGTCACTTTAATCGTAATCACAACCACAGGTACATCTTTGTACTTTGATTGACAGCTCTCATTACAGGAAGCACGGAGTCAAAGTATCTGACGGAGTTTTTTTTTATTTTTATTGAAATATCAAGATTTACAGACAAACATGGCTGCATAACTTCCTTTTCTTTAGAATAGGATACAAGGACAATATAGTCAGAGGGAGCAGCTCTTAATACAACAAGAATATAAATGTAGTCTTAGTACAAAAATAAGGATATTTGTAACCAAAATAAACATTTTAATAAATAAACGGTAAGGAATTATAATATATCATGACATAGGGGGAGAATTCAGTCTTTGTTCATCCATTTATCTTAGTTGGGAAGTGTTTTAGGGTATCATATTTTTTGTGCTTTAGGACCTTTCAAAGTTTTTAAGGATTTTAAGGATTTTAAGGATTTTTTATATACAGTTTAAATTCATTTAAAAAAAAACAAAAACAAAAAAAAAGCTCCGTCAGATACTTTGACTCTGACTTCCTGTAATGAGAGCTGTCAATCAAAGTACAAAGATGTCCCTATGGTTGCGATTACGATGAAAGTGACCAATCATAAGAGGGTCAGTGCCCTCCTTGGTTCCGCCCCCAAATTGTCAAAAGTCATGTAGACTCGAGGGAGCTGAAATCAGCTGAGCGAGCAGAAATCCACTGCGCGAGCAAAACAGCACTCCGCGAGCAGGATTCCACTGTACAAGCAGAGTTAACCTATGAGAGTATGCCAGGCGCTCGCTCGCAGCTACCTGTACACCTCTCGGTTGTTGAATTTGTGCGCGAGTACTTTTATCATGCCAGCTGAAGGTTCATTTTTGCGCGTGTGAAATAACATAATGTGCTCGTGAGCATGTCTTACACGCTCATAACTTTTGACTAAAAAATAACGCCATAGGAAACGCACCCCAGAACTGCAGTGATACGTAGCTACAAACTGCAATATAATAAAACGATTACATACGTCCCTCTGTTCCGGGAAAACAACTAAAGACGCTTTTAGCACCATCACTCACTGGTCTTTTCACTTTGAAACTGTCGCGAAACGTGCACGACGCAACGTAGGCTATTTTGGGTTTTGTCAGTGGCGGTTCTAGAGGGGGGGCCGGGGGGCCCGTGCCCCTGTGACAACAAGCTTGGCCCCCCTTGTGGCCCCCCTAAATGTGGAGTGTGAAATAATTTTTACAAAACTGTTTTTTTGCTATCGTTGTTATCGTTGTATGCGTATTATTTTTTTTATTATTCTATCTTTGTGGATTTGCTTGTTCACGTGACAATTCGCATCACATTCGTGGGAATCGCGGCAGAATAACGCCTGTCTCCTGCACGCGAGAGAGGAGAGAAGGAGAAAGCTGGTAAATGTCAGTTCAGTTGCAAGTTCATTCTTTATGTGCGTATCGGGTGTGCGATGTGTATTGTCTATTATGATATTGTAATCAATGTTTTAACTGTATACGAGGCACTGTGAGCTGACATCGCATTTGTCTATCGTTCTTTCACTGCTGTGTGCGGTTCATAGGTAGGCTATGTCCCCAAATTAGTTTATGTCTTATATTTATATCATATTATGTTCTTATATTAGAATATCAGATCAGCAAGAGTGCCGTTTTCCCGTGCACAATTGCAACTGTGATATTGATGTTATACAACAGATAAATTAACAATAAGTGAACATTGGGAGTTACCTTTTAGACACAATATTGTCAATAATGTTTGTTTTCCCTTTATTTCGACGACCAGAATTTCAAAATGAAACCGTAGCAGAGTCTCAATGCAACAGACAGCGATGATTTATTGACTGAAATCCGCGTTTTGAAGGAATCACTTGCTCCTTTCCTGAATGAATCAGCCGTTTGAACAAATCCGTTGAATGAATGAATCCCTCAACTCACTTATTAAGACCGTGACCTTTTAAGATTAAGACCTTTTAGTTTCATATTTAAAGTACCCTTTAATTAGAACATTACAATTAGAAATCATTTCATATTTAAATATTGATTTTAAAAAAAATCTCATAGCTTTATTTATGCAATTATAAATGGAATGTAAATATATTAATGCCACTTCTGTGCCACCTCTGCACTGCAAAGATGGATTGTGATTAAATTATTTCATTTGACAGGTAACAGTGGTACTGTATAATTATTGTATAAATAAGTATTATTGTATAAATACGTATAATTATTGTATAATTTGTATGTTAGTATTTGACATAAAAGGTGATTCATAACTCTAAATAAGTTTAGAAAGAATGTCCATATATAGGTGAAAATGCCCCTGGAAATCAATTTAAGGTGGCAAATTAAATTAATAAAAAATTAATGAAAAAATTAATTTCGGTCCCTGCTGTTAACTGACCACTGCATAGAATATTAAAAAATATGAATATCTTTGTGAGTCTGCTGTCAACAACAGGCCTAAACCAGCCATGTCACCAGCACAAAAACACAATCAGTAAAATATCATCTAATTATCAACAAAACATTGAAAATATTGTGATATATTTTGTCAATATTGCACACCCCTAATGTACGGTATGAATTTTGATTTCTTCAGGTCTTAAAAAGGCTTAAATTTGACTTTAAAAAGTGTGCAGGAACCCTGTAAACGGTTAGACGTAGTTACCTAGCAAGTCAGTTATTTTCAGTAAATGAATTAATAAGCTTCTTGGTCCCCATTGCTTTTGCTCTATAGTTCTCACCAAAATGAAGAGAAAGAAGGACATCATGTCAATTACAGTTACTCTGACTAATACTGAATATGTAATGCAAATGTAAAAATATAATGGAAATGCAAATACATTGTTGAATGATTATAAACATGGTATTTTGCCTGTTAATGCCTGCAGTGCAGTGCAGAAAATGAAATGACAACAATAAGGTCTAAATGTAACTGGCCCCTCTAACAGTACAACTGGCCCCAGCTTGGCCCCCCCAGTTGAAATGGTCTAGAACCGCCACTGGAAAAAATGTTGCCACAGGACAGTTAGGCTACGTTTTTCAAATGAGTTTGCAGTTTGTTTATCAATTTTCTTCAAAATATCTTTCAAAAACAGACCAGTTTGTGTTCTGCAGAGAAAATAAGTAATACAGGATTGGAACAACATGACATGAGGCTCAATATAATTTAAATTTTTTTGGTTAAATATTCCTCACATTAAATGTTGATCACTATAAAGTGTTACCAACTCTCTCATCCCCCCGACTACGCACTACAGCTCACTTCCTTCTTTTTCTCTGACCTGCACGAGCTTTCCACTATATCTTTGCACAAATTAATTTTTTAGATTACTCTGCACTGCAGCTTTGCCTTTTAAGAGTCAGTATTTCCTGATAACAAATTCAGACCTGGTGTGTAGAATGATTTTCATAAAAGAAGTAATCTTAAAAGTCTTTTAGCAATCCTGCTGTAATCCTTGTTGTATTTGATGCAATTCACAAACTCATTTATATTCCCTGTATTACAAATACTGGAACATAACATAACTTGACTTATAAAACTCGACATATTTCCATACAGGATATAAATCATTTGGCATGATGAAGGATGATGGCACGCAACTGTGTGTCCGTCAGATCTGAATTGCTGCTTTAAGACGCAATAAACTAGATTAACACCAGTACAGTAAAACTGTTTTAAAGCGAATACCCCAAAACTTTAAACTACTCACCTTCCAGTGCTGCATTTGAATTCAGGGTGCTGCTAATGTGTGTTTGTGTGTGTGTGTTTACATGCTTCTTGGCAGCACACTGAAATGCAAATCACTGTTTGGAAAAAAGAGACACAGCCTCCACAGAAAGCAATGCTTCCTCTCTTTCTCCTCTCATCTGCTGTCAGTGTGAACGGGAGCATGCTTTTAAATAATGAAACACACACACTCTCGCTGTCATAAAGAGAAACACTCACAAACAATCTGTCATTTAAGAGGGAGGGAAATATCCCTGAAAATCATCTTTTAGGGAGGTGAAATATCACACATACACTCTTCAACGCGCACACACACACACACACACACACACACACACACACACCATCTGGTCGGGCTGCTGGGTTTGTGTTTGCGACTTTCTATTTCGGGCTTACTTATGGCTGTTTTAATGTGTATGTAATTGTGTACGTGAGATTATTTGTTTATTTTGAGAGATTAGATGCTCATAAGGGTTTTACATTCTAACACGTTTGTATTTGTGAAAACAGCATGATGAGGAAAACATCTGTATATTGAAAGCAAGAATTTAAGATATATTTACACTATACCATTCAAAGGTTTGGTTCAGCAACGAATGCATATTTGATCAAAAGTCAGACTTCTGTTACAAAAGATTTAGATTTCAAATAAATGGTGTTCTTTTGATATTCCAGTTCATCAAAGATACTGAAGAAAAAAAAAAACGGTTTCAACAAAAATATTAAACAGTGCAACTGTTTCCAACATTGATAATTATAAGAAATGTGTCTTGAGCATCAAATCATCATATTAGAATGATTTCATATTAGAAGGATCATGTGTCACTGAAGACTGGAGTAATGATGCTGAAAATTGAGCTTTGCATCGTAGGAATAAATTACATTTGAACATATATTAAAATAATATATGAAATATATTACAATAATATTTCTGTATTTTTCCTATATTTTTGATCAAATAAATGCAGCCTTGGTAAGAGTAAGAGACTGGTTTCAAAAAATTGAACAGACCTTTGTATGTCAGGTGTGTAACACTGGTGCTGCATCCACTGAACTGTCATTCACTGTGTGCTTGCAGTCTTCCCTGAGTACAAAAGCAGAGTATAAAAGCAAAGACACACAGCCTTGTGGCGGTAACATTACAACCCGAGATGATCATTGAGAGTTTTGTATTCAGGGCAGGCCATATAGGACATGTACAAATAATGCTCTCAGTTTCACTCCAGTTTTCACAATGTTACAGCACTTTCAGTTTGCTATTGTAAATGTGTCTCCCTGCATTTTTAATATCAATTTCAGAGTAACAGTTAAAAGGAAAAATAGAGCTCTCTAGTGTTCACATCGACTATTTACAAAAGTAGGACCTGTTCCTAAATGTCCTTTGCTGGTTCTTGGAACAACAATCCTCCCCTTAGCAATTTCTAGAAACTGTCAAAATTTGTCACATTAAGAATTATTATTTCCTTTAGACAAGACTGGGTAAGAGATGCACTATTGTCTAGACTAGAGCAGGGGTTTTCAAACTCGGGCCCAGGGACCCCCAGGGGGCCGCAAGGACGTGCTGAGGAGTCTTATACGATTTAATCAGTAAGTAATAAAAAAACATGAAATATGCCATTGTTGTGATTCAAAAGTATATTATTTAATATTAATATATTTAATATTACGTAATTTACAAAAAAAAAGAAAGAAAATAGTTGTCTTGCATTCTGAATTTGGTTAGAAACAATTATAACTGAGGACAAAGTAAATAAAAACATAAATAAAGTAAATGGAAATATTACTTTTTTATGTTTTCAAAAGAACTCATTTATTTACGTACTGTTTTTTGTAAGAATATTTTTGTTCAGTCCCATGTAAATATATCTGCTGTGCATATGTTGCACTGACTTGTTTACTGTAGTGAAAATAAAAAAAATGTTTCAACAGCATGTGTGTGTATCTGCAAATATTTACGTGCATGTGAACAATCTGATACATATTTTAGTATTATGGCAAAGCATACTAAAGATGGGGGTGCTTTTCATTATGCCCAACAGTGTGTAGTTGGTCAGGCAAAAATCTGGTAATATGAATGAAGTGTGTGCCATTTCATGCAAAAGTTTGATTTTGATAATGCTATGTGTAGTTTGGGATGCAGTGCTTCATTTTGCCGGATATCTGAGGTATTTTGCAGTTTGGGTGTATGGTTTTGTGTATTGTGTTAAGTATTTTGATAAAACCAGACTAGTTTGCAAAATTGTGTGTTAGCAATTAGAAAAAAACTGTAATCAAAAATACACTAAAGACAGTAATATTGTGCAATATTATTAAAATTTAAAATAATTGTTTAATAATTTAATATTTTTAAAAATGTAATTTATTCCTGTGATCAAAGCTGAATTTTCAGCATCATTACTCCAGTCTTCAGTGTCACATGATTCTTCAGAAATCATTATAAAATGCTAATTTGGTGCTCAAGAAACATTTATCATATTAGAATGATTTCTGAAAGAACATGTGACACTGAAGACTGGAGTTATGATGCTGAAAATTCAGCTTTACCATCACAGGAATAAATTGCATTTAAATACATTCATATAGAAACAGTTATCTTAATATGAAATAATATTTCGCAATATTACTCTTTTTACTGTATTTTTAATTAAATGAATGCAGTATTGCTAAACATTAGAGCCTTCTTTCAAAAACATAAAAAAAAACCTGTAATGTTAGAGGTTCGCTGTCCATTCTCATGTAACAAAACAAACTGCAACCAAATTCTCCACCATTACATCAACTGACCATCAGATGCAATTTTAATTGGTTTATTATATATAATTATATATATATATATATATATATATATATATATATATATATATATATATATATATATATATATATATATATATAAGAAATCTGAGCAGCATTTTGAATTCTCGACCTCTTGCACTTGATTCCAGTATAGAGTATCAGCTCAGTTCCCTGAGTACCGTGTGACTGACATGCTGCAACTTTCCATTGCCCAAGTGGCCGAAAGCTGCTTTCCAACGTTTCATTCTGTGAAGAGCACTCACTGTAATGTGGCTCTGCATGTCAACACTCAAATGCACTTTATGGTTAAAATGCCAATCTTGGTGAGATATTACTGTAAACACAGTCAGTTCTGTAACTGACAAAAAAATAAAATAAAATCATATACAGTATATGTCAAAATGCATTATCTGTGCATTAGGACTTGCAGTGCTATCTGCCACTGTCTGTTTTATACTACTGTCCAACAATACTGACAAGAAAAAGAGAAAAACGTCATTGCTTTTGTCGGAATAACTTTAGTAGCTTTAATTAGACATCTACATTTGAATATTAACAAGCCTGAAGAAAAAAAAGAAAGCTATATTTAAATACTTTACTGGCCTGCTTTTAAATCAAACTCTGATGGCAGCAAATCAGTGTTAATGCATTATATATAATAATCATGCTGTGAAAACCTAGTAGTTTAGAAGTAGTTTGTTATACATTGGATTATTTCATTTTCTGAATGTTTATTTGAATATTTGAAACAAAAAAAAAACACTTTATACTTTATTTGTATATTTGTTCAATTGCTTGTAATTTGTTTCTTTATTTAATTACTTGTCATGAGTAATTGTTTGCACAACCTGAAGTGTCAAATTTATTGAAAATAATTTACAACACAATGCCATTGTTTTAAGTTAATTTGTATTAAATATAAATATGTAAGCCTTTAAAAATGAATCACTATAAAAAAAAAAAAAAAAATATATATATATATATATATATATATATATATTATTATTTTTGATCTGGTATCTAAATTGTATTGAGAACTGTAAAATTCCCCTGGTATTCAACACTTGAAAATGTATTATAACTATTGTTATTGTCAGGATTGAGCTGCATACAACGGCATGAAGACGAAGATGAACAGTTCAAATAGAATTTAATAATATTCACATAAAGAATAGCAAGCAAACACAACCATACACTGAACTGAAAACACAGGACTTAAATAGACAGACAAACGAGGTGATAATGACAACACATTGTGAACATAATGATGAAATCAAATCTGTAAATATGACGACGAACAGTCGGGGAAATAGTGCAAACAGAAAACAAGTTATTAGGAGATTTACTATTGTAGTTTTTGTTAATATTTTGAATTAGTTATTATTGTTATATTTTCTGTTTTCATTTTAATTTTGTGTAATTTTTTAAAATGTATTATTGATAAATTTGTTTTTGTTTTAAAAATGTCTATAGAGTTTTTTATTAAGCGATTTTGTATTTGTTTTAAAAATGTCTATAGAGTTTTTTATTATTGAGTTTTAGTTTTAGTTATTTTGTAACTTTACAATAAGGTTTCATTAGTTCACATTAATTAATGATAATGACCCTAATTTAGAAAACTGTACTGTAGTCCCTGCAACCAATCTGTCACGATTACCAGTGAGAGTGCTCATCATTACCACCAGAGGGCACTCCAACCCGGACTATTGTCATTCCCTAATGAAACTACATTTCTCATAACTCTCTGCCTGGACTCATCATCCCTGATTGCATACACCTGCGTCTCATTACCTTGTTTAACTCGCCCTATAATAGCCTGGTTTTCACATTCCCTGCGAAGTCTTGTACGTGTAACACTGCATTTCTGAACATTTCCACTGTTTTTCATGTTCCTGGTTTTCCCAATTCTGTCTCACCCTCTGGATTTGTTTGGATTGATTACCCTCTGCTTTTGACCACTGCCTGTTATATGGTTTATGATCTTGGATTTTCCCATTTTAAAAACTGCATTTGGATTCTCAACCTTCGTGTCTCGGGACAGTTTGTGACACAATCATTGTGTAAAGGTACAGTTCACCCTAAAATTAAAATCCTAATGAAAAAGTCATTTACTTAACTCAACCTGTGTTGTTCTAACCTGTCTTTTTCAGACCAAAAAAACTATGATTTAAAAAAAAAACAATCCCACTCGACCTTGTCCAAAAAATGGCATTGAATAGTGACCAGCATCAAGCTTTTTATAAAAGAAAACTATGACAAAATGATCCCATGTGACGCGTACCATATATCCCAAGTGTTCTGGGATTATACGGTAGGCAGGGTTTGGTTTATTTTTATTTATTTTACCTTTATTTAACCAGAAGAAGAACTCATTGAGATTAAAAATCTCTTTTCCAAGAGCATCCTGGCCAAAAGGGTCTCACAAACGTGCAGTGCAGCTTAGAAGATCAACAGCCAAGTGTCATGGTGTGGTGCAGAAGAAGACGAGGGAGAATAAAAAGTTCCAATGCAAACTTTTACTAACAATATAATACAAACAGGTACAGACAGGCAAAAGATTCACACACAGGACTGAGAACGGACCAAGACTGACTGAACAGAAGGGAACGTCCTGGTTGCGTATGCAACCCACCGTTCCCTGAAGGAGGGAACGGAGGACGTAGTCGACGCGACTGAAATGGGATCACGCTAGGGAGCCTATCATCTTCGAGTACTATTGAACGAGCCAATGTAATTGGCGTGCGTGATTCGCATCACACACTCCGCCCCCGCGGCGCGGGTATAAATACGGAAGTGGATGCACGCACTAGTTGCTTTTCGCTGAGGAGCCGAGAGTAACCCGGGGTCAGCGGTGGTCCAGCGGTAGTGGCAAGGGGACTACGTCCTCCGTTCCCTCCTTCAGGGAACGGTGGGTTGCATACGCAACCAGGACGTTCCCTTTCAGTCGATAACGTCGGACGTAGTCGACGCGACTGAAATGGGATCAACCATTGAACACGCCACTAACGCTGCCACCTTCCAGTGCCTAAACCAAAGCCTCCTGATGCCCCCGCAAACTTAAGGCGGGGAAGGACAGGGCTTAGGCCAGGGAAGTCACTGCTGTTCCTACAGGACCACTGGGAAAGCGTTCCCCGTACGTTGGAAGGAAGGGACGCTGCGGAAGCCACATCCAACCCGAGGGAGGAAATGTGGAGAATACACATATGAACTGGGCGGAAACCGGGCAGTCTAACATATGGAATGTCACTGGGGTGGCTCCAGCCTAAGACGGGGGGAGACACACCGGACAGTGACGGCAGAGAGACTCTGCCGAGGGAAGACACGGGCTCACCGCAGGGAGCCGTATCGTGGAAGAATACACATATGGGGTCACCGAAGGGACCGCAACATATGGACCCAGCCTAACACAGGTTCCACACTGCTTACGAGTGGTAGGCCTAACACCAGACGTTCCGCACGTCCGACGTCGGAGGGGTGTGGAGGAACTCAACAGGGTTCAATTTTAAGGGAACTCAACTGGAGTAGAAAGGCGCACGTATCCAGTCCATAGGAGGGGAATGGCGCAGCAAGCCGACACTTGAACCGGGCTCACGGTGAAACTGGCTTCATGAGAAGGGAGCCCACGGGAAGCAGCGGTTCAACTAGGTGTCGTCCAGCCCCCAACTCTAGAATCTGTTTAGCAAAGTATATCGTCAACGCCCAGGCGGAGCACTTTACACTCATCATAGAGGAGCTCAACACCTAAGTGGACATGTTGCATCTCGGATCTTTGCCGAAATGAAGGCAAGCACTAAGTGCAACTTTGCATGGAAACAGCCTTCCCTCTCTGCTGAATTCCACAGATATTTGAAGAGCTGGTCTGAGGTCTATGACTTGCATTCTGTACACGTCCAAGCGAATCGGACAGAGAAGCCAGGGCTGGATCTGCCTCCTCCAGGGCAGCGCTTGCAGGCTCACCACCTGCTCCTATTACGGGAGAGGTAGGAACCTTGGGCACAATCCGAGCCGGGATCTCAGCTTGTGAGAGTTAGCCGGCCCAGACTCCAGGCACAATACGTTGACCGAAAGCGAGCAAGTCCCTACCCTCTAGTAGAGACCACGCGAGCAGGAGAACTGATATAACAGAATTTTTAACTCACTACCTGCAGTGGCTCAGGGGCGGTCTCTGCAGTGCAGTCGCACCAGGGACAAGGCCCAAGAGGATAAAGAGGGACACAAGGATTTACAAGACCTTGCTCCTCAGGAACCTGACGATCAGAACGTGCTTCTGCATACTTCTGCAACACGATGAGCGTCGTTTAAACACCGAGGCAACATCATTTTGAGGGTGATTTAGGAAAACAGCCTACTGCAACCCATTTTGCAGGAAAGAGAGCACTGAAGTGATCGAAAGCTTTCAGGATCTCCTCAGGGGAGAAGACGCACTCAACGACTAGGTTCCACTTCTAAAGGCGTAAGCACGCTACCCAATTCTAGGGGGTGCTCGCAGAAGTGATGGTAACTAACACATGTTCTTGTGATAGCCACCTGAACCTCCGCGTTCGGATGTAAGACCGCCCGGAATCTCCGGGGGAAGAACGCGTGTGCCATCGTGCCCCGTCCCCGAATCCAGGGGAAGTCAGGAAGGCTGTTGAAGGGAACCAGGTCTAGTTGGGCCAATGAGGGGCAACTATGAAGACCTGTTCCTCTCCTGACATGGCACGTAGGTGCGAGTGACGGGCGCAAAAGACAGGAGCATTGCTCAACACAACATGTGAAGATCACTGGGCTTCAGGAGCATTTTCTGCTCAGCACTTGGGTGTGACAAGTTCACTGAGCTTCAGGAGCATTCCTGCTCAACACCTGAGTGTGATAAACTCACCGAGCTTCAGGAGCATTTCTGCTCAACACTTGAGTACGAAGAACCTCACTGAGCGACAGGAGCATTTCTGCTCAGCACTTGAGTGTGACAAGTTCACTGAGCTTCAGGAGCATTACTGCTCAACACCTGAGTGTGATAAACTCACTGAGCTTCAGGAGCATTTCTGCTCAACACTGCGTGTGATGAATTCACTGAGCTACCTGTGATGGACTCACTGAGCTACAGGAGCATTGCTGCTCAACACCAGAGTGCGATGAACTTCACTGAGTTTCAGGAGCAAATCTGCTCAACATGAAGAGTGATGATTTCACTGACTTGCAGGCGCAAGGCGACCATGAGTCGCAGTCACTTTTAGAAGGCTCACTGGGGTTAAACGCATTTCTGCGGGCCCCTGGGGCCGCTGAGTCCCAGTGTTTGTCCAAGGGTAGTCCGCTCGGTTTACCCAAACACTGGCGGAAAAATAAAACCGGGGGGGCAACTGAGCGGCCCCGGAATGGTCATGACCCAGCCGGACCCAGGGGATGGAGTCTCCACTTGCCCTGGCTATAACTGTCGTGAGGCTCGATGGCGGCACGATTGAGTAAGCAGGAGGAGTGGAATAAGGCGCCCTCAGAAGCGTCTGACTCCAAGGAGGAGGTGACGGGTGAGTTTGTGACATGCAAGGGAAGCTTGCGCAATGGTCGCAATGTCTAACAACTCGAGGCACGAATGCCCGTGTAGTCGGGGGTCGCCCAGGCCCCCGTTAAAACACGCCCCTTGTACATGGCCGCTCTGTTGAAGAGGGTTTGGCAGCAGACCGGGATGAACTATAGTCACACAGGGTGAGCTGCTCTGCCACGGTCACCTCGGGACTCGATCGTGAAGCTAGCGCTGAAGCGGTCACATATGGAGGGAGTCAAAGGCTGCGACTACCATATACCCCAGGAGCCTCTGAAAGTTCTTTCAGTGGGACCCTTTCTCACTTCAACACCAGCTGAACACATTCTCATTGGAGAGACATGTTGGACCGAGTACCTCTCCAAAACTAGAAAAGAGATACTCAGCCCGTGGGCGAGATTACTCTCTTCCAGTTGACCTGAAGACCCAACGGGCTCTGGAGCACTCGAGGGGAAGGACACTGTACTGATACTCCACCCTTAGACGCAACACACAGGATGGCCTGCGGTGCGGGAGGTAGAGATCTGAAGCACATGTCTTTCAGGTCAAAGCTGCAGACCAATCTTGGGCCAAGATGGTCACGACCCACCACCTAGTAGCACGAAGAACGAGTTTACAACTGGCCTTCGTACCGGCTGGAGGAGCGGCTATATCAAATCCTTCGCCAGCAGGATAAGATAAGCACGCACAAGTCAGGGCACTGCTCAACACTCGGTGTGATGAATATCACTGAATTTTCAGGAGCACGTCTGCTCAACACCTAATGTGATGACTATCACTGACTTGAGCGGGGTAGCCGAGCCTGAGGTGGGGCAGCAAAATAGAGAGAGTGGTGTTAGTGTGCTGTGCAACACTTACCTGTCTCCACAAGCGGCAGGGGGCGCGTGAGAAGGCGGATGACCGGGTCCTCGAACGCACCAAGCTGCCTGCTGGCGACCAAGGGGGAGCTGAGGGGTGTAAGGCTATACAGGGTCACACCCGCCAGACTGGCCCTCTTGGGACCCAGGAACAGATGAAATTGCTCTCTCTTTGAAGTGTGGGTACCGCTTGCTCCGCTTTTTTTTTTTTTTTTTAGGGAGCCAGCAGCGGAACAGACACACACACAAACAAAGGCTCCACCCGGCCCTCACCCGGGGGGAGGGAGTGATCGTGCCACTCCAAGAGCATCTCATCCATTCCTGGGCGGCCCGCTCCGGAATGCTTTCGCTGTCGCTTGCCACCTGGCTTGGCAGCGCCTGGAGCGGGCTGGGCGTCTCTACTGCGGCCGGCTCCCTGCTGAGGCCTGGGTGGAGGCTGCTGCGGAGGGCCAGCAGGAGCGGCGGCCGGAGAACGCCCACGGCGACGAGCAGGCGGAGGAGCTGCCACCGGCGGCGGGTGGAGGCAGCAGCTGGCCACCGGGGCAGGATGTGCCGGATGACCTCCGTCTGCGCTTGAGCGGCAGAGAACTGTTTGATGCAGTTCTCCACCGCGTCGCCGACCAGCCCAACCTGGGAAATTGGGGAGACCAGGAACCGAACCTTGTCCGCATCCGCCATACCAACCAGGCTGAGCCAACGAAGGCGCTACTGGACCACCAAGGTGGACACCGCCAGACCGATCACGCACGCTACGACACCCGTACCCCGGAGGGTGAGGTCGGATGCAGTGCGGTGCTCACCTATGAGCGCACGGTCTGGATTACCCTCGTGCATGCCATGGGTGCCCTAGCCCATGGCACGCAAGAGGAAGGGGCTTGCCCACAGGCTTTGTAAGCTCTGCCCGTCGGAACGGACGAAACTCACAGGCCTTAGGGGGGAGACGAGGATCCCCCCAAAAGGCAGCGGCCGCCGGACACAGGTGCACCTGTGTCGACAGACCGCTCTAATGGAGGGACACCTCGCAACCCTTCACCGTTCCTCCATCAAGGGTAATGAGGGGGAAAAGCTATTCAGGCAGTTTCTGGCAGAGAAAGATGCTGTTCACCACCTGATAAGCTCTCCATGCATTTCGGGAAAGAGAGGCACTGGGGCGGCGAGCTGAGAACCAGCGCGGCCCGCCCCAAGATACCAAACTCCAGATTCCAACCGAGACTGAACGGGACACGGTGGAGGTTCCACTCGAGCCCGGCAGCCTCGGCGGCCCGTTTCAGCATAGCTGATAATTCTGGATCCGGCTCGGGCAACATTGAACTCCCGGAGGGAGACAATGCAGCCGAGTCATCATCTCCAGAAGTCAGCTCACCCTCTGATGCTGCAATCGGCGTCCTGTCCTCCAGGGGAGCCCCGAGTGAAACCGCTGGCCCACCCATTACAGATGGACCAGCAGAAAACACCGGAGGCTCCAGTGGTTGCAGTGGAAGGAAGGAGTGAGGAGCCCACAGGGAATGGTTACCGGGCGGGACATCCAACACTATCCTCCGGTCACCCATCCCACACAGCACCCGAGGGTGGGGCATGGTAATGGGGACTCGCTCTCCGCGTACGAAGGCGAGTCTCGCCCTCAACCCTGCGACAGTCATGTTCCCACAGTGAAAACATGAGCTGTCCACAAAAGCTGTCTCAGCGTGCTGTAAGCCAAACACGTGACACAACAGTTGTGACCATCAGAGAGAGACAGGGAACGACCGCACCCAGAAACGCACGGGCGGAATGACATCTTGAAAAAGACGCAAACGCACCCGTGTTGCTCTTTCAGAAAATAGGACCGTCACCAGTGCCGGAGCACACAGGGAAATGACCGCGGCAACACTGAACAGAGAACTGAAACAGTGAAGCACTCACTTTTCCGCCCTCTAACCAGCCATCAACACACACAAACATTTAGAAATTTGTTGCTGTTAAAACAGCAGTTGAGAGCTCAAAGCTCGCGATCACCGCTGCACTCGCGCTGTAGAACACCAGCACTGGGAGAGTCTTCCTGAAGAACACCGACACACTCGCTCGTTGTAGACAACAGCACTCTCAGAGACATCAAACGATCGGCTCCGAAGCGAAAGGCAACTAGTGCGTGCATCCACTTCCGTATTTATACCCGCGCCGCGGGGGCGGAGTGTGTGATGCGAATCACGCACGCCAATTACATTGGCTCGTTCAATAGTACTCGAAGATGATAGGCTCCCTAGCGTGATCCCATTTCAGTCGCGTCGACTACGTCCGACGTTATCGACTGAAAGGGAACTGAATACAAACATAGATTGACAGAACACTGGTGAAACAGATGATGATGATGGTTAACTAAACACAGGTGATACAGATGAACTGATAATGATGATGACACGTGGCATGAAGACAGGCAGACAAGTCCAATGAAACCAAACTAAACATAACACAACTGTGACGCCTGACAAGGGGCCTGTTCTTCGAACGTCGCTAACTCAGTTAACTGGATTTGATTGTTGGCCATTTGGCATGATCTTGGATTGTTTGGTTCTTCGACGCTAATCCTGGACTTGCTGTCATAGCAACAGGTGCGCCAGCTTGAACCTGCTCGCGAGCAGGCTTATTTCATGTTAACAGGATTAGATCGTGGCTTTTTAAGCGGAGCTGATACGGGAAGTCTTTTAGCGCAGAGCGATAGTGTACTTTTTGAGAGATATCATTTTTCTCATGACTCGTGAGGATGTCGTTTACATCATTAATTTGTTGGAAACGCATAAATGTTCGTCTCGTCGGAGTCGGGCTTTAATAACAGTGCAGGCAAGTTACTATTGCGATTCCTATCCAGATTAGTATTATATCAAATTTTAAAAAGGCAGTTGACAGACTAAAATCTCTTAGATGGTGTGTGACTATGTTCCATATCACAAATATGGCCAGGATTTGTGCATGACTCAATAATTTTCAGAGATTTATGCACATTATTTGAACGTGGTAAGGAAAAATATAAATATGAAGCTTACTGTATTACATACACGTATGCTTATCCTAACAGAACTGAATTTTTCCATTAAACAGGTGATTACAACAGGATGCTAGCAGACTGCTTGGAGACAGGTGTTTTATGACCCCATTCCCTGACCCAAACCCCAGACCAGTTACAATGCAGCTCTAGCCAGGACAAGGGCACACAATGAACTGAACTTTAGCCAACTAAAGTATCTGAAAAGTCTGAGGGTTGCACCTGACAGGGCCTGTGACATTGCATGGGTCATATTACACAACATTGCACCATCAGAAAAAAATATAAAACATTTAATTAATGTTTAATAAAAGACAAGACAAATATGCTTAGTTCCTTGATTTTTATTTTAATTGTTCATTGTAAAGAAAAGCCAGTGATCAAGTCATCTTTTGCCTGCAAATAATATATATTGTACTCGGTGTGAAATAATATATTAACACTTACTCTGAAGTTCCTATGAAGCAACTCTATCCCAGTGCCAGTTTTTTTTCCTTTAAGTTGTCAAGTATTTTCAAAATACTCTGTTTTGTAGGAGTAGGGGTAAACCTGTCAAACACATGGCTTATGCATCAAAAATTGGGCATTACAAAGTGTTGTAGCTACTTTCTTCCCTTTTGATGTAAAATTAGAAAAAGTCCACTTGCTGCACATGCTTCAGCCACTTGCTTGGGAACACATAAATGTGTTGGTGTATTGTTTAATACTGGACAAAAGAGGAAAACAATTTCATTACAATGAAGTACACTGGTGGGAAATGTGATCAATAACTCATGGCAACATATATATTTTTTTACATTAACTATGTAGTTTCACAGTCACTCCGCTGTATGTGGTGTGTTGGAATTCGGTGAAAAATGACAGCACTATGTACATTCTCCTTATTTTCACAACCCTTTACGATGCATTCTTTAACCATTATTGTACACAAACTAGCTTCCAACAACCTGTTACTTCGTCAACTCCGCTCGAACTACTACTACCGGCGCATGTCACGTTGGTTGTATTGACGGAAATGTCAGAGGGAGGGGGAGAGGAAGCGGGAGCCGGTAAGAGGACTTTTCACGAGTGAAGATATTATTGCGCCAAGTCGAAGTGCTCAAAAGCACTTGTTATGGTATTCCGCCATACAATATAGTCATCAATTTTAAACGCTTAGAAAAGCGCAACGGTTTATTTTGTGTCACCAGCCCAGGTCAAGTTACACTACTCGAGTAACTGTGTTTACATAGGGAAAACGTGGAAGTGTTTGGTCGCTTCTCTGCTTGGCCCATATTTAATGCATGGGCTAAGCTAAGTGCTAACATAGTTTTGCGGCAATACAGAGCGATATAGTGCACGCACTGAGACGAGAGAGGTATGTATCAACTCGTCTTAGTTAAGGGAATAACATAGTTTAATAAGAAAAACTGGTGGAGTATCCCTTTAACAGCTGATATGACTGGACAGCCATTTGGATTATATGCCTAATTAATTTAATGCAGCAACAAATTATTTTACAGTGTACTAGGATCATTTAAAGTTAATTTACCAGCAGTGAAGGTGTTCTACTCCTGGCCTCTGGCTGTGGGTCTGAGGAAGAGCTGAACCCAGGGATGCCCTCCACAAGGTTCACACTCAACCCAAGGGTCAGCTCTTCTGCCTGGGTATAATGTGGGGGTGCAGGACCACCACATGTTTGTTTTTCTTTTCTTTTTCTTTTTCTCAGCCTTTTTCTTGGTTGCTTTTATAAACAGGCAAACATTTATTAACAGTGCCTTTTTAACCCTTTGATGCACAACATGGGTCTAAATAGACCCGACTGAGTTTTAATTTTCTATATCTTTGCAAGAAATTAATTTCATCATTCAGTATTCCAGGTATTCCTCAATTAACTTGTTTTTGATCATCACAAATCCTTATTTTTATTTTTACTTTCTTACTTTTTGAATAAAAACGTTTTTGTATCGCAACCCTTCTAATGCGCAACATGGGTCTAAAAAGACCCGTATTCATTTCGTCATTCTAAATTACATTTAGACCCATGTATGTAAAATTGATGTATTAATACAAAACTGTGTTTGTTTATAAAGTAAGAAACGAAACATAAACATAATGATTTGTGGAAATCAAAAACAAGATATTTAATCAATACCTGGAATAACAAATGATAAAATACATATATTTTAAAGATTCAGCAAAGAAACATTCAGCCATGACTGAAATAATATAGGAAATGAATACGGGTCTTTTTAGACCCATGTTGCGCATTAGAAGGGGTATCCATAGCTTGCGCATCAAAGGGTTAAAAGAGATTAGTTGGTACAAATTACTATTATGTAGAATATTCTAGTACTTCACTTTTACTTGTTCCCATGTTCTAGTAGTGGGTGGTGACTCTGTCATTACAATGAACAAAGTTATTAATTATTTAGAAATTATTAAAATATCAAAATATATACTTTAATAAGTGATAAAAACATATAACTACAAACTTAATTTGTCTGCTACGTTTTGCCAGCCCTCTCTCTAGGCTTTTACACACTTTGAGGTGTTCCCTGGCGTTTTAATTAAGTTTTCAAATTCTGCATATCCTTCAAGCAATAACTCTTGCTCTTCTGTGGAGAAAAAAACCGAGCGCGCTCTTTGGCCACGGTGAGCAGCCAATAGCAGCGTTGCTGATCAATGTTTCTACTATCGATACATATCCCCTTTTAACCCAGCGCATGAACGCGCAATTATCTCAGATAACTCAATCCAGCTATACTAATCATAACCGGCAGGAGTGTTCGAAGAACCTAATTAGCCGGATCATGATGAGCACGATGATATTATCTTGGATGTCTCGTTTGATCTCGGATGTTTTAAGCAACGTACGAAGAACGGGCCCAAGGTCAGGATGTTTGTTAAATAAAACATTACATTTCTGTTTGTTTTTCACCAAACCAACTGTATACCCCCAGAACACTCGGAACATATGACAAGTGCTGCATGGGATCATTGATGCGCCTTTTTTAAAAAGCTTGAAGCTGGTCGATATTCAATGCCGTTATATAGACGAGTACTAGAGGGACTATTTTTTTTTTTGTGGTCAAAAAAATAAATAAAAAATTACGGATTACTGGATTAGAACAACACCAGACCAGGGTGAGTAAATGTTCACAATTTTCATTTTAGGGTGAACTGTACCTTTAAGACTTTGCATGGTCGACTGGAATAGTGTTAATAACAAAAAGAATGTTGATCCAGGTCCTACTAGGTTAAACCACGTTGTGCCACATGAAATTGTGTTGCATAAACTCAGATATTGCGCAGTGAATGGTTAATTCACATGGCTTTCTGACTGGTATACACCTCAACCGCTAAGAAAGTTCAGACCTTGCACAACCATAATTAAAAAAACACTACATACACCCTTAAAACAATCTGCATACTCAAGCACACTATAAACATCTAGGTTGAATATAAATACATGTGTGGTCAAAATTCAGCTCACTGCAGTGGTGTCTGAAGGTTCACATGAGGGTTCTCAACTTGTATTTACTAAATCACACAGTACCTACCTAAATATTGTTGCTTGGAAAGTTGAGGAAGAGAGATCTCTGGTCCCATCTGGGAATGGCTTTACTATAAGCCTGAATCATATAGGAGGGACGGAGGACAACAGACGCTCAGACATCTGTCCTACTCCCTTCAGAAGCTGCAACAACATGAGAGACAACTGTCCTATGAATTCTAAATGAACTGTCTGCCACATCGGCACACGTGACCTCATTCTCACAGCTGATGGTCAGGCATTTTAAGATTCTTTGCGATTATCAATTTTTTTGGCACGAGTTCTTCAATAAATGAATTTCAATGTTGGCTGCTATTTCAGCAACTCTATCTTAAATATACAAACATTACCGATGGAGTTTTTATGAATGATTGCATGTATTCTCATGTCTGCATGTTTATGTGCATGGGGGTTGGTGATATTTATATGTATTCATTTTTGTCTTGCCTCACATTGTGCATTGGTAGTTTTTAGCAGTTCATTATTATGCTCACACTTAAAGTGGTCCTATTATGCCCTTTTATGAAGTCTTTATTTTGTTTTTGGGGTGTACTAGAATATGCTTTAATGCTTGATTGTCCAAAAAACATTATTTTTCACATATTTTACACTATTACAGCACCTCTCTCCAGTCTGGCTCAACGGGCTGAACAGTTTCTTTTCCGATGAAGCCCCTGCATAACCATGAGTTTCATCTGCTCAGGTCAGGTGTAAATATTAAGGATGGCGTAAATTTCAACCCAATTCGAGCCTGATTTCAGACATGTTAACAAACAAGAGGATCATCCAGAACGGATTCCATGCATGGACTTTAAAAGCACGGAGTGGTATGTTTTTTTTTCTTCCAATTTTCTTATACATATTAGATACAATGTTATACACCATTTAATCATAATACGTGTTGGAAAACTAAGGTAATACAAACAGTTATCAAATCACAAAGTTTTAATTTGCCTAAGGGGCGGCGAATGGTCTTACAAAAGTTAGAGCTTACAAAAGCTACAGTAAACATTACATCAACACTAATGTTGGCTAGCAGGTGAGCGGAGGCAAAGCTTTACCTTTTGTTCACAACATAGCAACATCATAAAACTTATATATTGGAACTGTTATTAGAAAACACAACTACAAATAATAAGTTTTGTGATCCACAAACAACATATTGTCCCGAAAAGTGGGAACTGCTCCATTTCAGGAGAAGCTTTTACTGCATAGCTACATCGTAGGCCTACTATTTTCGTTTCTGGAAGTTGTTCTCCATAAAATGTGCACGACACCGATAAATGTTGGGAAACTCTAAGTTTGTCAGCCTTAGGTAGGTTAAACAAATGAGTTTTGGGAAAGGTCAGGTTTTGGGAAAAACAGCATCTCTCAACCAGGCATCTCATCTTTTTTTTCTTTTCTTTTTTTCGTATTCCGTGGGCGGGGATTATTTAAATGAGTAACATGGTGACTTCATAAAGCTCGGAAAAAACGTGTTGTAGTCCAAACGAGCAGTTCGTTGTAGTTCTTGGAAAGTGAATTCTGTTCAATAACATATCTTCCTTTGGACTGGACTTTGAGCTTTGTAACTTCGCAGATGTGTTTTATGCTCAAACGACAACATTACACAATATCTAAAGTTGAAAGCACAAAAGGACTCCTTTAAAGGAGTCCCTTTACTCCAAATTATTTGTAATCATTTACTCACCATCATGTCTGTGCAAACCTTGCTGCCACAACAAGCAACATTCAAATTGTCTTCAGAAAATGTAAAGAGCTAGTTCTACTAATGGCTTCCCTTTCACATTAATGTGTCATAATGTTTCCATTAATCAATTATGATACAGGCAGATCTATTAAGATATCAGCGTTTAAGATTTAAGACTCACAGATTTAAACTTAAGCTTAATAAATCTTTGACTAGATAAGAGTGTTGAAAAACACAGAGAATATAAGCTTTCTGCTCTCTCAAGTCCAACACTTCTGCCTTTATATTCTCATCAATATAATCCTCTTCTCTTCCATCTGAGAAAGAGAGAGAGAGAGAGAGAGGGAGGTGATTCTGACTGAGAGTTGGCTGTCTAACCGGCACACGTGTGGGGCTTTACACATTTTTGGCAGGTTCAGATAGAGAAGAATGCACAGCTTGCAGTCCAGGTGTGTGTTATAAATTTTGTTCTTTTTTTTGTACCTCCCACAAAAGAGTGCCAAACTTCTTCACAGATAAAAACCTGTGCATTCAGAAATGACAAATCCCCCAATAAACCATGAGAGACACAAGTATATAGAACAAATCCATCTTCCAGAAACCAACTTTTTATGCAGGTTGTGATAGACAGACAGACATTAATAATAGGGATATGTAGATATCAACATTTCTATTTAATTAAATGACATGTATCTATCATAGTGTTTACAGAATGCTGTTTGTAGTTGGTGATCAATGAAATGCACAAATATGGAGTTTGATTAGGGTAAAGGTTTCACTGCCTCATTAGTGGTAAGGGCTTTTGAAGAAACATGCTTGTTAACATGAAAGTGTATTAGTGGTTCACTCTGAAACCAAGTAGCTGGACATCTGCACCATCAAAGGCAATCCACACGCGCATATGCAAACAAGGATGTAACCTGTGTACCTGTGCCAAACATGAATGGACCTCAAGGCTAGATCAATGAAATAACTTGTTTGCAAAAGTTTGTGTGTGTGTATATGTTTGTTTGTGAGATATTTGAGGGCCCTGTTGGTGAAGGCTGATTTCACCAGTAATGAGTTTGGCGTAAAGAACACACACACACACACACACACACACACACACACACACACACACACACACACACACACACACACACACACACACACACACACACACACACACACACACACACACACACACACACACACACACACACACACACCTTTTAAAGCAAACCGGCATATTATTTTCACACTAGAGATTTTGGTGCAGACCTGAGATCGATAAAATAAAATGTTTTTGACCTTGGGTTTACACCAAAGAAGAGCTGTATTATATGCTTAATGCCTATATAGAAAACAGGTGGCAAATATCTTGTTTTTGACTTTGGGCTGCACTTTTTTTTTCTATCTAAATAAATAAAACTAACTAACTAACTACTAACTAATGATAATAAGATGCCATTAAACAGTTATTCTACATGATATCACAAATTATTATCAATGCATGAACCAAATATTTTATCCTTTTTAAAATTTTTATTATGGCTGCATGTTTATCCACCGTCTTCAATTTCCACTGGAAGCAGCGACATGAAATCTCAGGTTTCAAATTTCAAAGTTAAAGTGCCCCTATCACTTTTTTGTATATCACCTATCATGTAGCATCTAATATATACAGAAGTATTTCATATATGTAAAGTTTCAAAGATCAAAGTGCTCTATAAATAGTTATTGTCTCCCAAAAGAAATAATTGATTCTGAAGTGCTGAAATGAGTCGTCAGCAATTCCATGTCATGGCGGGGAACAGAACACAGGAAGCAATAGCAAGTAACTCAATTTATTAATGACCAAAACAATGACACGGGCGTGGAATGGTAGCGCAGGGACTTCGATGGCCAGAAGTGATGACAGGAACCGTGAAGTGGTGAAACACAGAAGACGGAATCCACACAACCCAAACGATAATCCACAACGAAACGACAATCCACGAAGAACACGAACACCGGACGAGCGGGATGACAGGACTGGAACACCGACACAGGAGACATCAAACAACGATCTGACAAAGAGGACAAAAACCGGTGAGTATAAATAGGGTGAGGAAATGGACTGCAGCTGGTGGTGATATGATGATCAGCTGGAGCGGATCAGGTAATGACATCACACTCACGCCCACAACGCACGTGCATTCATACCACAACATAAACACGAGACGAGAAGGAACCAGAGAATAGTATACCGTGACAGTACCCCTCCTCCTAAGAACGCCTCCTGGCGTTCTCAGACTCCCTTACCTGTCGATTGTAATCATCGATAAGGGAGTGATCCAGGATGTCTCTAGCAGGTACCCAACTTCTCTCCTCCGGACCGTAACCTTCCCAGTCCACCAAGTACTGGAATCCGCGTCCCCTCCGCCTAGAGTCCAGAATACGGTTGACCGAATAAGTGGTTTCCCCATCTACGAGTCGCGGCGGGGGGGGAACCGGGACTGGCGGATTAATGTGCGAATGAAACACGGGCTTAATTTTGGATACGTGGAAGACGGGATGAATCCTCCTGTACGCCGGAGGTAAATTGAGGCGGACTGCCACCGGACTAATGATCTTGGTGACAGTGAACGGGCCAATGAATTTGGGAGCAAGCTTATTGGAGACGGAGCGGAGAGGAATGTTTCTGGTAGAAAGCCACACTTTTTGACCGACGATGTATACGGGAGGCCTTGACCGGTGGCGATCGGCCTTGGCCTTGGTGCGCGCCCCCACCTGGAGTAGAGTCTCACGGGCTCTAGTCCAGGTACGGTGACACCTCTGGACGAAGGCGTGAGCAGAGGGGACCGCGACCTCGGATTCCAGACTGGGAAAAATAGGTGGCTGGTAACCTAAACTACACTCAAACGGAGAAAGGCCCGTGGACGACACCGGTAACGTGTTGTGGGCGTACTCCACCATGGATAGTTGTTGGCTCCATGAGGAAGGATTCTTGGAGACCAAGCACCGCAACATCCTTTCCAGATCTTGGTTGGCTCTCTCAGTTTGGCCATTGCTCTGGGGATGAAACCCTGAGGACAGACTAACCGTCGCACCCAGTAATCTACAAAATTCTCGCCAAAATTTGGACACAAACTGGGGTCCCCTGTCGGAGACCACGTCCATCGGGAGGCCATGTAAACGAAAGACGTGATCTACGACAGTCAACGCTGTCTCCTTAGCTGAGGGTAATTTGGGTAAGGGGATAAAGTGAGCCGCCTTCGAGAACCGGTCCACCACGGTCAAAACGACTGTATTACCCTGGGAGGGCGGGAGGGCGGTAATAAAATCTAGCGCGATGTGGGACCAGGGTCTCGAAGGGACTGGCAGCGGTTGGAGTAACCCATCTGGAGGTCGATTAGAAGTCTTACCAGTGGCACAAACTGAGCAAGCCAAGACAAAACTGTGAATGTCACGAGCCATAAGTGGCCACCAAAATCGTTGCTTAACCAAGAAACTGGTTCGGTTGACTCCTGGATGACAAGCCACGTTGGAGCAATGACCCCACTGAATGACGTCGGACCGTAATTCCTCCGGCACAAATAAACGATTCGGTGGGCAACCGGGCGGAGGCGTTACCCCTTCTAAGGCCGACTTGACCTTCGATTCGACCTCCCATGTGAGTGTGGAAACAAATAGGGTTTCGGGTAAAATGCACTCGGGAGTAGACGGGCGTTCGGAAGGCTCAAAAATACGAGATAATGAATCGGGTTTGATGTTTTTAGAACCCGGGCGGTACGAGAGAGTAAAATCAAAACGGCCGAAAAAAAGTGCCCACCGAGCCTGCCTGGAGTTCAATCTTTTAGCCGTTCTAATGTATTCTAGATTCTTATGATCAGTCCAGACGATAAAAGGTACCCCTGACCCTTCTAACCAGTGACGCCACTCCTCCAACGCTACTTTGACTGCCAACAACTCCCTGTTACCGATGTCGTAATTACGTTCGGCTGGGGACAAGCGATGAGATAAAAACGCGCAGGGATGCATCTTGTCGTCTGTAGAAGAGCGTTGGGATAGCACTGCACCTACCCCCACCTCTGACGCATCAACCTCCACCACGAACTGACGTGAAGAATCAGGGGCAATAAGGATGGGGGCTGAAACAAAGCGGCCTTTCAGTTTGGCAAACACAGCTTCCGCTGTGTCTGTCCACCTGAACGCCGTTCTGGGGGAGGTCAAGGCAGTCAGAGGTGCGGCTAGTTGGCTGAAGTTGCGAATAAAACGCCGGTAGAAATTGGCGAAGCCCAGAAACCTCTGTAGGGCCTTACGGGAATCTGGGCTTGGCCACTCGACCACAGCCTTAACCTTTTCAGGATCCATACGCACTCCTTCAGACGAAATGATGTGCCCTAGGAAAGGAACAGACTGTGCATGAAATTCGCATTTCTCCGCCTTGACAAAAAGCCCATTCTCTAGCAACCTCTGAAGCACTCGTCGGACGTGCTGCACATGTTCCTGGAGAGAAGATGAAAAAATCAATATGTCATCCAGGTAGACATAAATGAACTGATCTATCATATCTCGCAGCACATCATTGACGAGTGCCTGGAAGACCGCAGGGGAGTTGGACAGCCCGAACGGCATGACCAAGTATTCAAAGTGCCCCCTGGGGGTGTTAAACGCAGTCTTCCACTCATCCCCCTTCCTAATGCGAACCAAATGATATGCGTTACGTAAGTCCAATTTCGTGAAGACGGAAGCTCCCTGTAACCTCTCGAAAGCTGAAGACATCAACGGCAAAGGATAAGTATTCTTTACCGTGATGTTGTTCAACCCCCGGTAATCGATACAAGGTCGCAGAGAACCATCCTTCTTCCCCACAAAAAAGAACCCCGCCCCCGCTGGAGAAGAGGAAGGGCGAATGAACTTGGTTGCTAGAGAATCAGAAATATATTTCTCCATGGCCTCCCTCTCAGGAACAGACAGTGAGTATAACTTGCCCTTGGGCGGAGACTTACCTGGCAGTAAATCTATGGCACAGTCATAGGGACGATGCGGAGGGAGAGAAGCAGCACGAGACTTACTAAACACTTCCTTCAGGTCCAGGTACTCCCTGGGCACGCTAGACAAATCCCCTGCTTCCTCCTGAAACATAAAAACAGGCACAGACGAACAAGCAGACACAAGACAGGACTTATGACATTCCTTGCTCCACTCCAGCACAGTTCTTTGCTGCCAGTCTATACGGGGGTTGTGGTGGATGAGCCAGGGGTGTCCAAGAACGATGGGTGCGAGGGGTGAATCCAGTATGTAAAAAAAAATAGTCTCAGTGTGGTTGCCAGATGTGATGAGGGTAATATCTTCAGTCGTGAGTGAAATAGTGGGAAGTTCTTGACCATTAAGTGCGTGTACTGCAATCCTGTGAGTGAGGGGCTTGAGGGGAATCTGAAACTTGAGTGCAAATGATTTGTCCATAAAATTACCTTCAGCCCCGGAGTCCAAAAGTGCTCTACAGTCGTGCTGGTGGACTGACCATCTTAGTCTTACCGGGAGGAGGGTAGATGTGGATGAGGTCTTCTTGGCGGAGATCCCACCCGATAGTAGCCTCATACTTACTATCGGGCTTGACCTTTTACCGGGCAGTTGTATGCGAAATGTCCCGTACCCCCGCAGTAGAGGCAAAGGCCCTGGGACCTCCGCCTTTCCCTCTCCTCCCGGGAAAGCCGAGCTCGCCCCACCTGCATGGGTTCGTGATCGTAGACGGGACTGACCGCGTCCCTGCCGCTGGACCTAGGACCCTCGGCTCCTTCCGGTGTGCGGGTGAACGACCCTCTTCGCTCGACTCGTGAGAGTCGAGCGTCCACCCGCAGTGCCAGCTCGATTAGTCCATTTAAAGATGTGGGGAGGTCCAGGGCGTAGATCTCCCTCTGGACGCGGTCAGCCAACCCATGCAGGAACATGTCCCACTGCGCCTCCTCGTTCCATCGACATTCGGCCGCCAGGGTCCGGAACTCGATGGAAAAGTCCGCAACCGACCTCTCTCCCTGATGCAGGTCGGCCAACACCCTGGCGGCCTCTCTCCCCGCGACGGCGCGGTCGAAAACTCGTCTGATTTCGGAGGAGAGTGTCTGGAACGAGGCGCAGCATGGGTCTTGGTTCTCCCACACCGCCGTTCCCCATAGCGCCGCCTTTCCCGTCAGGAGGGTCAGGACGAACGCTACCTTGGCCTGTTCAGTCTGAAAAGTTCTTGGTTGTAGCGCAAAATGCATCGAGCATCGTGTCAGAAAGGCTCTACAGTACCTGGACTCCCCGGAATAAGCCTCCGGAACCGGTAGGCGGGGCTCAGACTGGTGGTGGAACTCTGGTGGTGTGGGGGGAACGGCTGGTGCGGGTGGCGCAGTGGGAGCTCGCATTTGTTGGATCTGCTGGGTAAGCTCGGACACCTGCGCCACCAAAGATTGTACCGCACGACCCGTGTCATTCAAATTTCTCTCTTGGGAATCCATCCTACGTATGCTGTGCCGAATGAAGTCCTCCAACGAAGACGATGGTGCACTCGCTGCTTCCATGGTTTGGTCAGATCGTTCTGTCATGGCGGGGAACAGAACACAGGAAGCAATAGCAAGTAACTCAATTTATTAATGACCAAAACAATGACACGGGCGTGGAATGGTAGCGCAGGGACTTCGATGGCCAGAAGTGATGACAGGAACCGTGAAGTGGTGAAACACAGAAGACGGAATCCACACAACCCAAACGATAATCCACAACGAAACGACAATCCACGAAGAACACGAACACCGGACGAGCGGGATGACAGGACTGGAACACCGACACAGGAGACATCAAACAACGATCTGACAAAGAGGACAAAAACCGGTGAGTATAAATAGGGTGAGGAAATGGACTGCAGCTGGTGGTGATATGATGATCAGCTGGAGCGGATCAGGTAATGACATCACACTCACGCCCACAACGCACGTGCATTCATACCACAACATAAACACGAGACGAGAAGGAACCAGAGAATAGTATACCGTGACATTCCAGGCTTACTTCCTGTTACAATCCTACATAGCTACAAGTTTGCATAATGTCTGCTTTGTCCCTCAAACCCTGTAGTTGTTGCTAAGGCCTGGAAGCGTTTGGTTCATGTTGTCGACATGTTGAGAAGATGCTGTTTTCTGCGCTTCCAAAGCAAATACACTTTGCATGCACTCCCAAAGACGGAGGACTCTGGCTCAAATTGATACGGTAAAACCGACACCATCATGACTGTTCGTATCCCTATGCATCCAAGTGCTGAGGAAGCCTTTGGAGCTGAAAATCAGATATGGTAATGAGTGTTTCGTTTCCAACACGCACTGTAAGCAGTCGACCAATCGAAAATGAGGGGTTTAAGAACAGAGTTGATGCTGCAAAGTTATAATGAGAAAATCTTAAAGTTTTTTTTTTTTTACCTTGGATGCATGTAAACCTTTTGTAAAAGATCTCCAAACTTTTAAAATAGCATAATAGGGGCGCTTTAAACCTTTGTCAACTTTATTGCTGGCAACAGTCCCTGTCGCTCACAGGGTTGATCTCAAGTTTGATCAAAAGCTTGCAGTGAGATCACATGCGGTTAGTGGAGGGGCCCTAATGGGGCCCTAAAATAAAACGAAGAAATAAATCTTAATTCCTTCCCATACCCACTAACATTTCTCTTAGTTTCAGATAACGTAAGCTAGCCAAACTGAGCCAAAGCTTCTGGCCTGGTTGCAAAGTAGTTTTTGACTCCATCAATAATAATACGATGGGCTATATATTAAATGTTCTAGCCTAGAAATGTTAGACAAGCTTTCTTCCTTTAACTTACCTTCTCCATCACGATGTGTGTTCGCGCGATGTTGTTGGTTACCTAGTAACGAACGTATGGTGGCCGAGAATGTTCCGTCAACTTTTGTGTGTTCGCACATCTATGTTGCTTATAGTAACGAACGCAATCTGGCCGAGAGATACATGTGCTGGCGACAGGAAACTTCATTTTGTGTGCCTGCGCCTTGTATACAACGTTATATATAAAGCTTGCAGGACAGCTTGGTAGGCATTGCCTTTTCAGCGTGAGAAATACACGGTGTGGCCCTGGCGCGTGAGCGTGTGAACTCGTTTAATTTCGCGTGTCTCATGGCCAATGCTCGAGACTTGAGAACCCTGCACTCATGTTACCAGAAATGGGCAATGCTCATTGAAAATAAATGACTTTTGGATGCTGGTAATGAGAATGGGCCTTTACTTTTTCGATTTCAATCTTTGATACCTGGTAATTGTGACAAAAAGCTTTCGGCAGTAGGCTACAATGGTGCTGAAAGTGACTTGAAAACATTTTATTCCACAGATTGGAACTACACAACAGTATAAAATCAGATTAGCGAGGACAGAGGTGCCATCAAATTAGAGTTTGGATATTATAAAAACATAAGCACAGGCTTCACATAATATTTGAATAGGTCTAACCAACTTATTTGAACAGAGCTAAAAATACTAAATAAGTGAGAAATATAAAAAGAATAGTATCTCTTTGTATGTATTCCTTCTGTTCATAAAGAGGACTGTAGGGCTATGAAAGATTGATTTCAGCCTTGACGAATGTACTTCATTTGCCATTCACATTGCTGTATGTCAAAACCACTTAACTGCTGGAACTTTTATAGACTTGGATGGTTGTTTATGAATAGTTGTATAATGTTTTTGATCATTGTCCAAATGAAGGTCACACACCAAGATGAAGAGCATACAAAATATTAGATATATCTGCACCACCTCCACTGTCAGGTAAACTGTAGCTTCCTTTTTACTCTTAAGAGCACAACAATTTGTACTTTTTAAATTAAAAACGTAATTAAAAGCTGTCAGGATTTTTAAAATCAAGGTTAGGCTACTGAGGAGGAAGCCAAAGCTTTGCTGCAGAAAGAACAGTTGCTTTAAGCTTTGAGGTTTTTTTTTTTCTTCATTGAAAAATCTTTTCCGCCTTTGGTTGGAAAAAATAATTACTTTGTGTTAAGAGTGGCAAGTGTCAAGAGCTTGTTTTGATGCAACACTTCTGAAGGAAACTTTCCTACAGCCGTTTCAGCAGATTTATGCACTCATGGTACACATGAACAAACATACACATTTCATACACCAGGAAAAGCCAGAAGCATTTGAAGGTTCTGCTTTTTGATCGGGTGACAGGAAGATAAAAAAAGACAAAACCGTTTTCTTAGAGACACAGAATGAGAGAGAGAACATCATTGAATGACAGTTAGATCCAGAAACATGTTCTTTCTTTTCTACGTTCTTGGAGATGACACGCAGCTACTGTATGCCAACACAAACCTGTTGGAAGACAGTCATTATTTTTAGCAATTCGGTTGGTAAAGCACAGAAAGCAAACAAAATACACAGCGATGGAAATCTAAGAAGACGAAAAAATACGGATTTGTTATCCTTAGTCTTTTTTGTAGTTTTACCTGTTGTTGTTTTATGCTCTTTTGTTTGTGTTGTTCATGAGGTTTCTTGTGTATTTCATTAGTGCACTTTTTCATTTCATTGTTGCCATGTTAATTATAGTGTAAAGTGCAAAGCACTTCAAAGTTGAACTGTGAGTCTGTTTATCTTGAAATGTTTATGGGCACCCAGTACAATAATGTGTCATGGTAGAAACTGAATTTATGTGTACAATGGTATGACACTTTAGAATGACACTAAAACTCATTTAATTTTACAACAGATGCAATAAAGCCGTATGTCACTACAAGTCAAAATCAAAGTGATTACATCTCGAAAGCATTCTAGTATTTAATTCAATAATTAATTTAATTCAAACTAACTGCTTGAATGAACATTCACAAATAAAGACTCAAACTTTGGAGATTTATCACGTATTAAGGGACTAATGATTACATTTGCAAATCTATATGCATATACCTTTATTTTAATATCCATAACAAATGAGAGCACACTCCTACATAGCTGAATCACTTATTTAGGATTTCATTTCCTGCACGGAAAGAGTCAGAGTGAAAATCTTCTGCATTCCCAATTCCATCAAAGAAACTACAAACGAAGAAAGAAAGAAAGCGAACAAGAGCGCGGCAGACTTCATACCTCTGTTTCCTGTTAATCAACACAATGATCAATGGATCTCGTCTCCTCTCCAACACCATGCTATCACACAGCTCCTTTCCTTTTTCCCCCTTTCACTCGGTCTTTCAACAGAGTAATTTCACATCCTCTCTTGGTTGAAATACACATACACACATTCTCTCCGACTCCTGACGTCTCTCACGGCTGGTTCTTTCAGATTCAAAACCTGTAGCAATGCATGATTGATTGAAATGAAAAAGAAAGAGCATGTAGATGTCCACAAGAGAAAAAAAAACATTGTTTTTTAATGTGTAAATCATTGCCTCAGCATATGTGTACAGTACATATGCATCTTAAAGGTCTTTAAAGGTAGAGTAGCATAAACGTAGGCATATCCGTTTGAGCACGTTCATGCGCTTGCATGCGAGATAAAGCAGTTTGAAGTCGACACAACTTCAATGTTTTTTACCCCCGCAGCAGCTCTTCACAGCTCATGGAACGACACGATGAGACCAATCAAATCCGACCATCAATCCGACCAATCAAAGCTCTTGTTTCAAGTCCACCTGCTTCAGAAACGTACTTGCTAGCACTTCACAATTTTTTTTTCCCATGGAAAATATCAATATTTCATTCTCATTCATACATATACATGATTTTTATTCAAGCAACCCGTTCAGGTGTTCTTTGATCTGTTTGGCTCTAAGCCCTGTAAGTCTTTTCCTCTGAGCCTTTGAAAAGACGCTATAAGTGATGCTAATTCCTTTAGCAGCGGATTATAATTGAAATGAATCATATTTAATATCCCCATTAGCTCTCAATGGTCATCGCATCTACAGTAGAAGATTTTCGCATGCGGCTTGTGGAGTTGATTGCAGTCCAATTATCGCGATCTGTGTTCTGCTTGGTCTGAAGGTGCTGCCATGCTGGGTTTGTGGAGAACATTGCAGGGCATCTTGAAGTCTCATTAAAAGCACCTCACAGCAGATCCAGAAATAGACTGCCCTTACTTTTATAATGCCATGCAATGCTAAGCTACATGGGAAATCTATATTTACAAATTGTGATATTAGTTGAAATCTCTCATTTGAATTGTTTTTTCTGTATATGGTGGCCAAAAAGGACACCTAAGCCACATAAAAATGAATGGATTTCTTTTCATTATTCTATATAACAAAATATCAAACAAAGTGGTATTTATTTTAAAGAAAGAAAAACAAAAACAAAATATATTTGTTCATATTAGTTCAACATGTTCAACAACATAAAGAGGTTATAAAACGTCCTGGTTGCGTATGCAACCCACCGTTCCCTGAAGGAGGGAACGGAGGACGTAGTCGACGCGACTGAAACGGGATCACGCTAGGGAGCCTATCATCTTCGAGTACTATTGAACGAGCCAATGTAATTGGCGTGCGTGATTCGCATCACACACTCCGCCCCCGCGGCGCGGGTATAAATACGGAAGTGGATGCACGCACTAGTTGCTTTTCGCTGAGGAGCCGAGAGTAACCCGGGGTCAGCGGTGGTCCAGCGGTAGTGGCAAGGGGACTACGTCCTCCGTTCCCTCCTTCAGGGAACGGTGGGTTGCATACGCAACCAGGACGTTCCCTTTCAGTCGATAACGTCGGACGTAGTCGACGCGACTGAAATGGGATCAACCATTGAACACGCCACTAACGCTGCCACCTTCCAGTGCCTAAACCAAAGCCTCCTGATGCCCCCGCAAACTTAAGGCGGGGAAGGACAGGGCTTAGGCCAGGGAAGTCACTGCTGTTCCTACAGGACCACTGGGAAAGCGTTCCCCGTACGTTGGAAGGAAGGGACGCTGCGGAAGCCACATCCAACCCGAGGGAGGAAATGTGGAGAATACACATATGAACTGGGCGGAAACCGGGCAGTCTAACATATGGAATGTCACTGGGGTGGCTCCAGCCTAAGACGGGGGGAGACACACCGGACAGTGACGGCAGAGAGACTCTGCCGAGGGAAGACACAGGCTCACCGCAGGGAGCCGTATCGTGGAAGAATACACATATGGGGTCACCGAAGGGACCGCAACATATGGACCCAGCCTAACACAGGTTCCACACTGCTTACGAGTGGTAGGCCTAACACCAGACGTTCCGCACGTCCGACGTCGGAGGGGTGTGGAGGAACTCAACAGGGTTCAATTTTAAGGGAACTCAACTGGAGTAGAAAGGCGCACGTATCCAGTCCATAGGAGGGGAATGGCGCAGCAAGCCGACACTTGAACCGGGCTCACGGTGAAACTGGCTTCATGAGAAGGGAGCCCACGGGAAGCAGCGGTTCAACTAGGTGTCGTCCAGCCCCCAACTCTAGAATCTGTTTAGCAAAGTATATCGTCAACGCCCAGGCGGAGCACTTTACACTCATCATAGAGGAGCTCAACACCTAAGTGGACATGTTGCATCTCGGATCTTTGCCGAAATGAAGGCAAGCACTAAGTGCAACTTTGCATGGAAACAGCCTTCCCTCTCTGCTGAATTCCAACAGATATTTGAAGAGCTGGTCTGAGGTCTATGACTTGCATTCTGTACACGACCAAGCGAATCGGACAGAGAAGCCAGGGCTGGATCTGCCTCCTCCAGGGCAGCGCTTGCAGGCTCACCACCTGCTCCTATTACGGGAGAGGTAGGAACCTTGGGCACAATCCGAGCCGGGATCTCAGCTTGTGAGAGTTAGCCGGCCCAGACTCCAGGCACAATACGTTGACCGAAAGCGAGCAAGTCCCTACCCTCTAGTAGAGACCACGCGAGCAGGAGAACTGATATAACAGAATTTTTAACTCACTACCCGCAGTGGCTCAGGGGCGGTCTCTGCAGTGCAGTCGCACCAGGGACAAGGCCCAAGAGGATAAAGAGGGACACAAGGATTTACAAGACCTTGCTCCTCAGGAACCTGACGATCAGAACGTGCTTCTGCATACTTCTGCAACACGATGAGCGTCGTTTAAACACCGAGGCAACATCATTTTGAGGGTGATTTAGGAAAACAGCCTACTGCAACCCATTTTGCAGGAAAGAGAGCACTGAAGTGATCGAAAGCTTTCAGGATCTCCTCAGGGGAGAAGACGCACTCAACGACTAGGTTCCACTTCTAAAGGCGTAAGCACGCTACCCAATTCTAGGGGGTGCTCGCAGAAGTGATGGTAACTAACACATGTTCTTGTGATAGCCACCTGAACCTCCGCGTTCGGATGTAAGACCGCCCGGAATCTCCGGGGGAAGAACGCGTGTGCCATCGTGCCCCGTCCCCGAATCCAGGGGAAGTCAGGAAGGCTGTTGAAGGGAACCAGGTCTAGTTGGGCCAATGAGGGGCAACTATGAAGACCTGTTCCTCTCCTGACATGGCACGTAGGTGCAAGTGACGGGCGCAAAAGACAGGAGCATTGCTCAACACAACATGTGAAGATCACTGGGCTTCAGGAGCATTTTCTGCTCAGCACTTGGGTGTGACAAGTTCACTGAGCTTCAGGAGCATTCCTGCTCAACACCTGAGTGTGATAAACTCACCGAGCTTCAGGAGCATTTCTGCTCAACACTTGAGTACGAAGAACCTCACTGAGCGACAGGAGCATTTCTGCTCAGCACTTGAGTGTGACAAGTTCACTGAGCTTCAGGAGCATTACTGCTCAACACCTGAGTGTGATAAACTCACTGAGCTTCAGGAGCATTTCTGCTCAACACTTGAGTGCGAGGAACTTCACTGAGCACCAGGAGCATTTCTGCTCAGCACTGCGTGTGATGAATTCACTGAGCTACCTGTGATGGACTCACTGAGCTACAGGAGCATTGCTGCTCAACACCAGAGTGCGATGAACTTCACTGAGTTTCAGGAGCAAATCTGCTCAACATGAAGAGTGATGATTTCACTGACTTGCAGGCGCAAGGCGACCATGAGTCGCAGTCACTTTTAGAAGGCTCACTGGGGTTAAACGCATTTCTGCGGGCCCCTGGGGCCGCTGAGTCCCAGTGTTTGTCCAAGGGTAGTCCGCTCGGTTTACCCAAACACTGGCGGAAAAATAAAACCGGGGGGGCAACTGAGCGGCCCCGGAATGGTCATGACCCAGCCGGACCCAGGGGATGGAGTCTCCACTTGCCCTGGCTATAACTGTCGTGAGGCTCGATGGCGGCACGATTGAGTAAGCGGGAGGAGTGGAATAAGGCGCCCTCAGAAGCGTCTGACTCCAAGGAGGAGGTGACGGGTGAGTTTGTGACATGCAGGGGAAGCTTGCGCAACGGTCGCAATGTCTAACAACTCGAGGCACGAATGCCCGTGTAGTCGGGGGTCGCCCAGGCCCCCGTTAAAACACGCCCTTTGTACATGGCCGCTCTGTTGAAGAGGGTTTGGCAGCAGACCGGGATGAACTATAGTCACACAGGGTGAGCTGCTCTGCCACGGTCACCTCGGGACTCGATCGTGAAGCTAGCGCTGAAGCGGTCACATATGGAGGGAGCCAAAGGCTGCGACTACCATATACCCCAGGAGCCTCTGAAAGTTCTTTCAGTGGGACCCTTTCTCACTTCAACACCAGCTGAACACATTCTCATTGGAGAGACATGTTGGACCGAGTACCTCTCCAAAACTAGAAAAGAGATACTCAGCCCGTGGGCGAGATTACTCTCTTCCAGTTGACCTGAAGACCCAACGGGCTCTGGAGCACTCGAGGGGAAGGACACTGTACTGATACTCCACCCTTAGACGCAACACACAGGATGGCCTGCGGTGCGGGAGGTAGAGATCTGAAGCACATGTCTTTCAGGTCAAAGCTGCAGACCAATCTTGGGCCAAGATGGTCACGACCCACCACCTAGTAGCACGAAGAACGAGTTTACAACTGGCCTTCGTACCGGCTGGAGGAGCGGCTATATCAAATCCTTCGCCAGCAGGATAAGATAAGCACGCACAAGTCAGGAGCACTGCTCAACACTCGGTGTGATGAATATCACTGAATTTTCAGGAGCACGTCTGCTCAACACCTAATGTGATGACTATCACTGACTTGAGCGGGGTAGCCGAGCCTGAGGTGGGGCAGCAAAGTAGAGAGAGTGGTGTTAGTGTGCTGTGCAACACTTACCTGTCTCCACAAGCGGCAGGGGGCGCGTGAGAAGGCGGATGACCGGGTCCTCGAACGCACCAAGCTGCCTGCTGGCGACCAAGGGGGAGCTGAGGGGTGTAAGGCTATACAGGGTCACACCCGCCAGACTGGCCCTCTTGGGACCCAGGAACAGATGAAATTGCTCTCTCTTTGAAGTGTGGGTACCGCTTGCTCCGCTTTTTTTTTTTTTTTTTTTAGGGAGCCAGCGGCGGAACAGACACACACACAAACAAAGGCTCCACCCGGCCCTCACCCGGGGGGAGGGAGTGATCGTGCCACTCCAAGAGCATCTCATCCATTCCTGGGCGGCCCGCTCCGGAATGCTTTCGCTGTCGCTTGCCACCTGGCTTGGCAGCGCCTGGAGCGGGCTGGGCGTCTCTACTGCGGCCGGCTCCCTGCTGAGGCCTGGGTGGAGGCTGCTGCGGAGGGCCAGCAGGAGCGGCGGCCGGAGAACGCCCACGGCGACGAGCAGGCGGAGGAGCTGCCACCGGCGGCGGGTGGAGGCAGCAGCTGGCCACCGGGGCAGGATGTGCCGGATGACCTCCGTCTGCGCTTGAGCGGCAGAGAACTGTTTGATGCAGTTCTCCACCGCGTCGCCGACCAGCCCAACCTGGGAAATTGGGGAGACCAGGAACCGAACCTTGTCCGCATCCGCCATACCAACCAGGCTGAGCCAACGAAGGCGCTACTGGACCACCAAGGTGGACATCGCCAGACCGATCATGCACGCTACGACACCCGTACCCCGGAGGGTGAGGTCGGATGCAGTGCGGTGCTCACCTATGAGCGCACGGTCTGGATTACCCTCGTGCATGCCATGGGTGCCCTAGCCTGCAGCAACACCATGGCACGCAAGAGGAAGGGGCTTGCCCACAGGCTTTGTAAGCTCTGCCCGTCGGAACGGACGAAACTCACAGGCCTTAGGGGGGAGACGAGGATCCCCCCAAAAGGCAGCGGCCGCCGGACACAGGTGCACCTGTGTCGACAGACCGCTCCAATGGAGGGACACCTCGCAACCCTTCACCGTTCCTCCATCAAGGGTAATGAGGGGGAAAAGCTATTCAGGCAGTTTCTGGCAGAGAAAGATGCTGTTCACCACCTGATAAGCTCTCCATGCATTTCGGGAAAGAAAGGCACTGGGGCGGCGAGCTGAGAACCAGCGCGGCCCGCCCCAAGATACCAAACTCCAGATTCCAACCGAGACTGAACGGGACACGGTGGAGGTTCCACTCGAGCCCGGCAGCCTCGGCGGCCCGTTTCAGCATAGCTGATAATTCTGGATCCGGCTCGGGCAACATTGAACTCCCGGAGGGAGACAATGCAGCCGAGTCATCATCTCCAGAAGTCAGCTCACCCTCTGATGCTGCAATCGGCGTCCTGTCCTCCAGGGGAGCCCCGAGTGAAACCGCTGGCCCACCCATTACAGATGGACCAGCAGACAACACAGGAGGCTCCAGTGGTTGCAGTGGAAGGGAGGAGTGAGGAGCCCACAGGGAATGGTTACCGGGCGGGACATCCAACACTATCCTCCGGTCACCCATCCCACACAGCACCCGAGGGTGGGGCATGGTAATGGGGACTCGCTCTCCGCGAACGAAGGCGAGTCTCGCCCTCAACACTGCGACAGTCATGTTCCCACAGTGAAAACATGAGCTGTCCACAAAAGCTGTCTCAGCGTGCTGTAAGCCAAACACGTGACACAACAGTTGTGACCATCAGAGAGAGACAGGGAACGACCGCACCCAGAAACGCACGGGCGGAATGACATCTTGAAAAAGACGCAAACGCACCCGTGTTGCTCTTTCAGAAAATAGGACCGTCACCAGTGCCGGAGCACACAGGGAAATGACCGCGGCAACACTGAACAGAGAACTGAAACAGTGAAGCACTCACTTTTCCGCCCTCTAACCAGCCATCAACACACACAAACATTTAGAAATTTGTTGCTGTTAAAACAGCAGTTGAGAGCTCAAAGCTCGCGATCACCGCTGCACTCGCGCTGTAGAACACCAGCACTGGGAGAGTCTTCCTGAAGAACACCGACACACTCGCTCGTTGTAGACAACAGCACTCTCAGAGACATCAAACGATCGGCTCCGAAGCGAAAGGCAACTAGTGCGTGCATCCACTTCCGTATTTATACCCGCGCCGCGGGGGCGGAGTGTGTGATGCGAATCACGCACGCCAATTACATTGGCTCGTTCAATAGTACTCGAAGATGATAGGCTCCCTAGCGTGATCCCGTTTCAGTCGCGTCGACTACGTCCGACGTTATCGACTGAAAGGGAACACAGTCTTCACTGCATAATTTATAAATTAAATATAGGTTTGTTTTTTTATTAAGCTACAAAAGTTATTCAGTTAAGAGCAGTTAGTGATTTCCTCTTTTATTTGTTCTTTGATTAACATTAATGACACAGACAGCAGCGGGTTTATTAGGCTGCTGCCGCTTTAAGATGACACACGGATCTGACGCATATCCTATTTTCTCACATTTAATGCCTGCAACAAACTGTTCAATTTCGGAAATCTTATAAGATCGTTACAAATCTGTACGACATCTAATAAACTTGGGTATGACATGAATGTGGACTGTACAATGATGACAGCTAATGTATCTTAGGGTAGGTTCACACTGTCAGTCCAAATCTGATTATTTGTGTATCCGTTTGAATTCTGATCTAAAATTATTGACCGTCCACACTGTGTATCGCATCTGTTCAGATCCGATGTGTGTCCATGCCGCTCTTTCGGTTTTTGGAATGTCTGAATTCTATATGGCAATGACGTTGCGTTGGTTGGTATACACCAAAAACAACAACAACTGCAACATGGAGGGGTTTGCAATAGAGATGTTGTCTTATTTACAACGTGACAACACTGCGCTGGACTACTGCATCTTTTGAGGCAGCGGCAGAACCCTAGGAGGCTAGTATGGCTTTTATTCCGTGCTGTCGTGAAAGCCTGTTTCAAAACATGTCCCCGTTATATTGTCATTTCCTGCTCGTATGGCAATTTGCAACAACACAACCTTGTTTCTGCAGCGACTTTCGGTATGTTTCCTATAATATAGAAAATAGAAACATGAGAAAGTCACATAAACCACGCAAAATCTACGGATTTCCAGAAATGGGCGTTGAATAGGATTTTAAACCACATATGAATGTAGCTCTTGTAAGCTAGTTTTATGTGATTTTTGCCCATTCACACTTGGAAAATCTAATCTAATTTCAATTGGATATGCACAAAAATTCGGATTTTGACTGACTGTCCAAAATACATCCGAATGTAGTTAGATATGAGACGGTCTGAATGTAGCTATCCATAGTTTACGATGCAATAAGAATAAAATGTCATCCGCATGTGCTAGAGGTAAACAAATAGAGCAAGATGAATCGCACTTTGGCAATTGTGGTTTTTATGTGTGCTGAAAAAAGAGGAGGAAGCGAAAGAGGAGAATATGGACGCGTTCATGGCTAGGGAAAAGAGGCTAACTTGGCATGCCAACTTTGTAAATGGAGCTTAAGGTAAGTAGTTTTAAGTTTTAACGCTATGTAGCGTTGATCAGTTTACAGTATATATATATATGCATACAGTACTGTACAAAAGTTTTAGATCAGTAAGATATTTTAAAAAAAGTAAGATAAAAATAATTTATTTGATCTAAAATACAACAAATACAGTAATATTGCTTAAGAATCGTGGCTAAATTCTCCAAAAAAGTGTAGTTAGACATAAGAAAATCTCTAGCAGCATTTGTTTGCAGATGCCAATTGCTTTGACATTTTGGCATCTAATAAAATGAAAATCATAAATTTTTCAATGCGACTTGAGTGTCCAAATACTTTTGGGAAAACTCTCTTTGCTCTCTGTCCACATCGCCTCAGTTAAATGCCAGTCAACACATCAGTAAACATCCTCGTGACAAGAATGATTACATCACAGCTCTTCAGCCAAACATAGCATCTTCGGTTTAACCCTGTCACATTACGGAGGTCAAAGAGCATATCAGTCAAACCCTTGCCTCTGCTAACCCCTCATGACAGCACGCATCCCCACAAAGTTCTGTTTTTATGCCATACTTGCTCGAACAAACAAACGCAAGCACGCACACACTTTGAGAACCGCGAACACCATCAATCACCTTGTATCAGTCATCAATCAAGCTTGGCGGGAGACGTCCCTTTCAGACCAGTCTCCGTGGTTACGGTGAGGCGTTATACCTATGTATTTCGGGTGATAGGCAGCCTAGGGAGACTTGCAGCGGTGCCTGTTAGTGTGTTTTTTATTCGTCCAAACCTGTGTGTGTGTGCCTTCCTTCCTCCATCCCATGGTCCTCTTTCTCACCATCTATTCCCTGCAGTCCACATCCAGCTGTCACTCACAGTAAATGCACATCCATGTTTTAATCAAACACAGGCATGTTTTTAACTGCCTAGTCTTAGAACAAACAACTCAAGCTCAAACACACTTTGTAAATCCGATGAGACTGGTGATTCTCCACCAGCAGTCGTGTGTGTGTGTCCAGGGAAATTGTGTGGCCCGATAACACAATTAAATGATTAAATGTCACTGATAGCTTGAAGGGTTTGTCATACTACATTAATGCAGACATTGTCTCCATAACAAGTTTATATACGCGTAAATATTCATTAGGAGCAGCTGTTCGACATTATTTAAGATCTTCCTTTCGGCCATAAACACAATGTTCAAATTGTTGGGAATTATAAAACTACCAATTGATGTGCCGTAAAGGACAAAAGGTTGCGATTGGATGGTGTGGCTGAGTATAAAGAATTCAGGCAGTTGTCCAAATTAATTAAGACATCTTGTGGGTGTCTATGAGGATTATATTAACCCTGATGGTCTGTCTGGGGTTTTAATTGCTGAAAAATTAAAGCATCAACATTAAAGCATCTGCTTGATATTTTGAGAACAGATTATAAATAAGATTTTAAAGAGGACCTATAATGACCTTTTACAAAGTCTTGATTTTGTTTTTGTGGTCTACTAGAATAGGTTTTCATGCTTGATTATTCAACAAACATTATTTTTCCCATTTTTTACTATGTTGCAGCACCTTTCTTCCCAGTCTGTCATTAATGCTCTGGGGTACATTTCCCGGAACAACGATATAACTCGCTGATTAACTGGTACAGTGCATTATGTAACTAATCAACTAGCCATGACTGTTTCCCGAAATCGCAGTAACATGCTCGCACCTCTGTCATTTGAACCACATAGGCTAGACCGCAGTCAGGGTAGAGCCATTTTTAATTTTTGACAAGAAATATAGTAATCAAACCTGCCTGTAATTTTCAAGCAGTCCTTTAGACTGTTGTTAGGATTTTTTAGGTATGTTTGATTGGGAATCTAGCTAAACTCTGCAGGACAGTGGCCCTATAGGACTGGAGTTGCCCATCCCTGCCTTATATACTTGTTTTCATCCACATTAAATTCAATATGATGTCTAACCTAATGACGTCATGCACAGGTGGAGTAGTAATAACTTCTTCAAGATGCTGCTGCAACGAACGTAGCATCTGATGACTACTTCACTGTTTTTTCCGAGTCATTTTACTTTATTTAAATGTTCAATTCATTGCAGGATACACCGGATTCCATTGTGCATTTATGTACATGCGCACTCTAATTTTCTGTTTACACTAAAATATATAGACTGAAACGTAGGGCCTATATAAATTAAATTTTAATGAACAATTTAGAATGCACTGCATCTTAGCTTGCTTTTTACCCAAGAGCATGATTTAAGTCCACATGTCATTCTAACAAGAAATTATGCTTCTAACCACAGGTCCAGAGCATTAGTTCCTACCACGTAAATGCGTAATTCTGACTGCAAATTTTCATTGAACTATGGTTAAGTTGAACTATATTGACAACGACAGCACTTGCGACCATAGTTGACTAACAATCCTTTTGGGTAGGGTTGGGAATCGTAAGAAATATTTCCGGTTTCGGTTCCTATTCCAGTTCCGCCAAACAATTCCGGTTTCGGTTCCCATTCAATAAAAATGATTTAAAACAACTAATAAAAACTAGTAGTAAGGGAAAAATGCACAATCCTTTTTGTGTTTATTTCTTATACTTGTCAAATGAGTTTAACAGACTGGTAATGTCAACAAATTAAACATATTATTTAGCAATTTATACAAAAAAAAAAAAAATCTGATGGAAAATAAATTCTGCATTCACTAGGAGAATATGGGACCTCTCCTAGCTTATTGGTCCTATCTCCAGCAGTGGAGAATACCCTCTCAGAAAGGGTAGAATATGCTTGAACACACATGTAAGATCCAGAGAAGGTGAAACATATATTTTTTTTAATCGGTTTGAATGATTGATTCATAAAGACTTCACTTATTTCATTACTGGATGAATCAGTGCTCTAGCGGGTGATAAACAGAAATGCAAGAGTCTTGCGGAAGAACATTGGAGCCGGAGCTACTTTATTTCTATGACGAGTCATGAAGGTACTGGGATATTCCGCAGCGGTGCCGACCTGACTGGTGTAAAGTAGTCCGAGTATAAACGCTTATGGCTCGTTTCCACTGAGCGGTACGGTACGGTACAGTTCGGTACGGTACGCAATTATTTGCGTTTCCACTGTCAAAAGTTGTGAATGGTACCAAAAAGCCGAACCGTACCGTACCACTTTTTGGGTACCCTTCCGTTGGGGTACCTAGCACAGTGGTACGGTACTAAAGGGTGGAGCTAGACTCACTGCAAAACGCTGATTGGTTGACAGAGATCGTCACTTGCGCGAGGGGAATGGCAACATAAGAAGCGCCATTTTTTAATATACAGTTGGAATATAATACTACGGTTATTCTTTCACGAAATGTAGTTTTAAGAGTTTTTGAGGCGAGAATGTAGTTGTATAAAGCTCAAATCTGCGGTTTATTTATAATGATTTATGATAATTTGATCCATTCTAGGCGATCACCGGGCGCTCGGCGCTCATGTTCCCCACCTGGAACAGCCTTTCCTCGGCTAGTCGTTCTGACGTTTGCCGCTGACTCTGTAGCAGCTAGTGGTAATTCGTCTTGTGTATATCTAACGGGTGATCTTTGGTCTCGTGAATCGATAATTCGTTCCCTGGCCAATCGTTTTGGCTGCGGGCTAAGTGAAGTTTCATATATTTAGGCTATAACTTTTCCGTTGTAAATTAACGTTAGACTAGCGCTGAATTTGTATATTTGACTGAATTGTTTGCTTTATTTCTTATTGTATAGCTTCTTGTAACGTTACCTTTTACTTATACTTTTATAATGGCTATTATTGATAGAACTGAAATTTAACAAAAAGAAATAGGGTTGAGTTTTGTCATTTTTTATTACAAGATTATCACTGTAATGTTGTTTATTGCAACATTTGTACAAATGCAGATATTGCCTGGAATATGTTTAATATTTTTTTAAATTTAAACGAAAAGATGCAGGGTTGTGTTTTATATTTCGTTTTGTTATAAATAGGCTAACGTTAAACATGTATATAATCAGGTCTACATTGCCTGAACCACATTTGTGTGCCTATAATGTTTAAAATTTATTTAAATGAAAACGAAAAGAGGCAGAGTGGTGTTTTATAACATATTTCGTTTTATTGTTGCCTAAAATGTACATGCAGAGCGAGCTGAGTGACGCTTTCAAGAACGCGCTGTCATGTGGTGAATTACCGGACTCGCGTCCTCGGGAGTCCCTCTGCTGAGAACTTTACATACTTGGTATACTTGAGAAATGCCTAATGTCGGCGCTTGTCTTCTTGTGACAAACATGACGAGAAGCAAGGACAAGATCTGCTGTATGCCATCCACTGGTGTTTACTTTGTCGCTTTCTTCTTCGCGCGAAAATCACGTTGATCGCTTCTTTCCGGCAAACACCACGCCTATCAAGTAGGGTACTGTTGGCGGTGGAAACGCTAGCTGGATCATGGTTTACTGACCCGACCCGAACCGTACTGTACCGTACCGTACTGCTCAGTGGAAACGAGCCATTACAGGCTTACCGTAGTGATTCAGGATAAGACAAAAACACGGTTTGAAAAAGGCATTCATGATGTACTCACTCATTATATAAATTTTGTAAATTCTGAACACAAAAAAGTTACTGCAACTTTAACAGTCGTCTTTATGAATGTTTTGAAGCATCAGATGTAACCGATACACTCTTTATTTGATGTGACTTTCAAAAGGTGATTTACTCTATTGGTTGCTACCGTAGACATCAGTGTTTATACTCGAACTATAAACTTTAATCTTAGTACTTCTATGATCATTTGAATTTTTGTTACACAGAAATATCGATACTGTGTGGTTGAAAAGACTGTAAAGCGGTTTTGACAACTTGACAACTGCTCGTTCTGGGTCAGCGACAGCACAAACAGATTTGAATGTTCCGGTGTGAATTTTTTGTCATTTAGGAATAAGATCGCGTGGGTGTTTGAATCGAGATCTTTTAAAGATTAATCGTGCAGCTCTTCTGTCTTTATACTCTCTCTCTGCATTGATATCTGACGCAAAACGTACATATGAGTAGCGAGGGCCCAGCAAACACAAAAACGTTGCAAAAACGTTTTTTTCACGTCGTGAAAAAGTTGTCACAACGTTTTTATCCGACGTATTTAATACGACAGATGTCGGGTTTTTTAGACGTCATAAATACGTATTTTCACAACGTGGTTGAAACATTTTTTTAACGTTATAAATACGTATTTTCACAACGTGGTTGAAACATTTTTTTAACGTTGCTTCGACGATATGCGTCACCCTGGTGACGTTTTAAAAACGTCAATATCACGTCTTATGTGGTTACTTTTTTTTCCTATTTTACCAGGTTCACCCGAAACTCGAGAAATTCACGGAAAGAACATGTTAATCACTAAAACCTGAGATGTTTCCATCCTTGGATGTAGCCTACAAGCGTTTGTAGCAGCAGACTATGATCTTCAACTGCTGCCGCGTCCGTCTTCCAAGATTCCAGTGTGAAGAGTAATCGATCCAGTGGGCTATAAACTCATCTTTAACACAATTCTTTCTGGGACCGGTTAAAAACATTGAGTAATCACTGGACACAAAAGGTAAGCAAATTCTTTAGAATTTATTGATTAATAACACAATATGATTGAAATGATATGATTAATGATTTTAATTAATGATTGGATTTCTGTAATATATTACTAATTTTAGAATAAATAATGATACAATCTAGTATATATATATATATATATATATATATATATATATATATATATATATATATATATATATATATATTATAAGAAACAAAACAACAATTTTGATAAATCATTTGATAAAACACATGGACATTTTTAAAGAATTATATACAAATTAGTAATATTTAAATAAAAACAAAATGGCAAAGAAACACTTTAAATTCTAAGGTCTTCACTGTCAGAGTGGAAGAGGGGGGAGACTGAAATTCAAATCATTGTAATAAAATCAGTTGTCTGTATTTACTCAGAGAGGTCTATTTAAAAAATAAAAGTTTGTATCAGTTTGTCACCTGAATGAAACAATTAATTTGTTTAGTAACATATGAAAGTGTACCTGTCCAATTTGGGTCTGTCAAAGAAGAATGAAAAAGCATGTCATGAGTATTATCAATTATTGATTATTATCATTCTCTACACTGGTAGAGCCATAAAAGCTGTATATCTTGTTTGACTAATTACTTAAAATTATTTAAAAAAAATTTAAAATTGTGAGATTGTTTGCTTTATTTTAGTAATGAGTGAAACAAGTATGGCTCACGCCCAATATGTTCCCGATCCCTGGCCTAACAGTAGAATATAGAAAAAAATTAGATGAAGAATATATTACCTCGTCATCATCTTCAGCTGTGGGCTCATCAGTCTTAAAAAAAGGAACACATAAGACACAAGACACAAGACACAACAAGTGTTTCCTATTGTTGCCTATTATTTATAAATACAGGAGCTTGAGGTCTCTTGAGGTTTCCATCCATACATTTGGACCTAGGATGCTTTGCTGGTGTGGCCAATTCTGTGAGTGAAAACCACATATATTGAAACGGTTATATCATTCCAAATTTTTCTAAATGCCTGATTCTAATTAGTTGACAGACAGTTCATTTTCACACTGTCACAGACAGTCACCGTTGACATTCATTTTCTGTTAAGTTAAATAATAATTCACTTAGACTTTATAAGAATATTTATAAGAAGCAATTGCGACTTTATTTCATGCAATTCTGACTTTATATCTCGCAATTCTGAGATAAAAAGTCGCAATTATCTTTTAAAATGTTTTACTCTGTGGCGGAAACAAGCTTCCATACCTCCTGGCCTCTTCCTCCCATCCATCCTCCCTGACGCGTACCGTTACGGTAGGGCCGGCCCAGCTATCGGTAGGCGGTGCCGCGGTAGCCTACCTGAGAAAACGTTTTGGAAAAGACGGGCTATGGACCCAACCAACTCAATAGGAGGGGAGGGGAGGAGAACTCCCTCACATGGTACAACCCATGCAGAGGCTGCGCACTGCGGTGTCAGAAGAATGCGAAACGTGTGTAGCCTAATGTAACTAACGTGACAAATTTGAAGAAAAAAAAAAAATCCTCGACCGGCCCAAAAGTGAAGAGGCCCACCGGGAATTCTCCCGATTACCCACCCCGTGCCTGCACTGCTGTATATCAGCCTGCATTTTGATCGCAGATTTACTCGCACAAACAGCGTATGCGGCTCGTGACAGAACATAGACCGACTGAATGACACTTTAATTTAAGTAGAAAATCTCAAATGAAGATCGCTGATCTCCAGCTTGTCTGTGTTTTCAGATCATCCACGGCGTAAAGAGGATTGATTGATATTTAGATACAGTAACAGTGTATTTAAATTATGTACCATCCTCCGTATCACTTTCGAAACGACTTGGTCGCCTGTGTGTTCTTTTCTTCATTTGGGAGTCTCCATCCGTTTCAACATTGGAGAGCTCCTCAGCACGCTTTAGGTAAACCAGTCCAGAGCTTTCTGATAATTTGCTAAAAAACACAATTACGATTAAATTATCAAGTATATGGAAGCCAATATTGTTGGTGTACTTGCTCTAATGATGTTGCCACTTTATTTTTACCAACACTAACAATCTGAATTAAACATTAAAAATGTATAAATATGTATAAAAAACAGATACAAAGTTAGGTCTAAATTTTTTGCTTGTTGTAGGGCTACATATTTGTTACAGGTTACCGATGTTCAGCCGCAACACCGGTTACATCAGTTGCCCACCATGGTACCACCCCACATCTCCGTAAACATGAAGCTAAGTATATTTAAGCATTAGCATTAAAGTATTCAAAAATATATATATTTAGCTAGGTAGCTAACAGACCCAGAGTATGCAGTCAAAATTTGAAATCAAAACATTTTCACTTACATGTAAAGGATTTTTCCAGAATTCTGATTTTAAAGAGGTTCCATGTCCTCTTATCAGGCAGGTCTCAGCTTTTTGCCTTCTTAGATGGCTCAGATCGAGGCCAGTAGCAGCTCAAAATCTGTTTGTTTGTTTAGACAAAATTCCAATCATATACCATTCAAAAAGTGAAAAGGCTTTTACAATATTATTCAGTCCATATAGTGTATGTACTTTATCACAAAATCTATGCAATAGCAATACTTACATTTCCATTTGCCACAATCCATGACCTGCATACAATTGCAACAGTCTTCTCTTTTTCAAACTCTACCACAACGTAGGTAATCATCTAAAAAAATAGAATTTGGTTATTGGTCATTTTAAATTTGCTAATTGGTAAATAAAGCAATTTTGTAGCAAATAAGGATTAACAAAACCAATATGTATATATATTTTTTAAATGATTCACTTACAGATATTTGATCTAAAGATTCCTGTAATAAATCCTGAATAATCATGAATTCTTGGTTTTACTAAATCATGATTACTATAAATTTTGCATTATTAGTGTTGCATGATTTCCTGAAATGTCATCCACATTTTAAATGTTCATAGGGTCAAGTAATGTCCATGATCGGTTTGCAAAATGTAAAGAAACAAAATATGGTTCTTATCCACATGGTCAATAATGATTGCTTGAGATTTGAGATCAGATTTTAATACTCTCCTAATTGTTGTCTCCCTTGCTTTGCAAACATAGGAACCAACAATGCGAGAGTCACAGGGCTCTGTGTAGAGGGGAGCTGTCTTGTCGTAGACCCTACATTGGAGTGTTTGTTTTTAAAGCCCATCTTCTTCAATAACCTCAAAGAAGGTCTGGTCAACTCCAAACAAATTGTTGGGTCTTGTACACTTTATGTGTTCCTCCATTGTTCCCTTCTGCATCTTTTCCCCTTCAAGAATTCTTCTTGTTACCTGAGCCAGTGGACTTCTTCCAGAATGAACCATTCTCTTTAGTTTCTGGTTGAAGTTTTCAAATGGAAAAGCACTACATTCATTCAGACCCTCAAACTGTTTTGCAACATCTGCAATATGGAGCATCTGATGGACATTGTACACAAGGAAACCTTCTCCATACAGTTCTCTGCACTGTAGCACAAAAAATCTCAAGAGATCTCTCGCGTATTGCCAGTGTTTCCTTGTGAGACTTGGTCGGACCAGAATGCACATTGCTGTGGAGAAGCACATGAAGTTGTCGTACAGCTCTTTTTTAAGAATTCCTCTCAGAACAACCTTTCCTGTGTACAACATTAGCTGTCTGTACTCAGTCGCTTTCCATCTGTCAATTTCATTTAGTCCCCTGGGTCGTCTGGCAAACACACTTGGAATGCTGTTTCGGAGATTTTCAAGCTTGTTGCTTATAATCATTGTGTGTCCAGCAGACATCCTTGTCTCTTTTGGCCCTCGAATCCATGTCAGCACAAGTTTTTTCATCACTCCAAGACATGCTTGATGCATATAATCAATAGGGAAACCAGAAACCATATCAATATTTAGCTGGCAAAATGGAGTTTCTTGTTCTCTGTTGTGGTGCTCTTCCTGCTGCCTTTGTCTGAAAGACCTGTCAGTACGCAACTGAAGATTGTCTACCTGTTGATACAGTATGTCATACGCCCCAGCCACTGACCTTTCTGAATTCATCTGTCACATCCATAATACCCTGAGAATTGTTTGATTGATTTGACGAAGGCCTTGGCAGGTGCATCACAGATAATGCCGCTAATTTTAACTATGATGCGTCTTCCATGGTACCACAGACCCCCTTTCTCCAATTTCCGAATTTCCTCAACTGTGTCACATAGAAATTCCAAATCATCGGGCTTTGTTTTTCCACATGTAATGGCCACTGGGAACACATTTGTAGGTTTTAGATTGGTGCTGCAAAGAACTGACCAAAAGCAAGTTTTTGAACTTTTGAAGAGTGGGAGGCCATCAATATTAAGTTTCAACTCCAGGGTATGCATCTTCTCAGTTGTTTCGACCGGGTATTGCTGTATGTGATTATTTAAAAAAGTTTCTACTCCAAAGTAGAAATACTCCATTCCTGACTTGCATGTATCATTATATGACCCCTTTAAAGCAGGGCTCGAGACTAACGCTGTCCTATCGTCCTGGGGACGATAGAAAATGTGTTTAGGACGAACAGAAATATTCTCCAGGACGCCTACAGGACGAAAGACATTTTTGTATGTGTGTTCATTTATTACCATCCTATTAGGCTAACTTACTTAGAAAATGCCAAAATTAACCGACCAAACGCTGACTAACAGTTACAACGGAGCGCGTCTTCTCATGCTGTTACTATAGTTACTATCACTGGCCGCTACTCACCCGGAGACGTGTTCCGCGGTACCGGGTGCATATGGGTGCATCTATCAAATGACTTAATGACATCGCAAATATGTTGCGCTGGTTAAACAACGGTAACGTAAAACAGATTGCTTTGCTTTTCATATTTGCAAAATAATACGTCCGTTTCTGTCTCAATGGGGCTGTTTACACCTGGCCACTTCATGCATTTTCTCAGATCGGATAGCTATCTGATTTATCAAAACGATTCCATTTACATCTTGACACACAAATGTGTTTTTCACAAAACGGAAATAAATCCGATCTTCAATTCCCACGCTATATGCAGATTTAATATAGTTCACGTCACCGAAAGCAACAGATATGAGCTACATTTTATTGATCATCAGCTAAAATCAAAATCAAAGACCGCAATAAGAGAGTGGCAACAGCACTGGTGAGATCATTCCGTTTCTTTACTTTTAATGAAGATGATTATGTCTTAAGCGTCTGCAACTTTGATTTGTGGTAATTTGCACGCTGGCTTGATGAATAGATTGCTCATCTGCGGTGATGCTGAAGTAGCGCCATCATATCTGGCTATAACATGACATATAACCTATCACACGTTTATTTTTTAAGCATGGTTGAGAGGAGTTAAATCTACATGTGCTTTCAAAAACCAGATGCATTTACACTTGTCCAGTTTCGTCTGGAATGAGTCTCAGACCTCCTCCTGAAGTGGTTTGAGTGATCGGATTTAAATCCGTCTTGAAATCGTTTCGGAGGGCATTTACACCTGGTCTTTTCACGATCGGAGAGCTATCCGATCACAGAAAACGTATGAAGTGGCCAGGTGTAAACAGCCCCATAGAGCTTGCTTTGAAAAGCTTGCGCGCCAACGTCATTCATGTCATTGGATCACTTGTGGTGACGATGCAGTGTGGGCAGGCTTAAGAGTCCACACATGGGGTAGAAGCCGCTGATTGGCTGAGAAGCTTTCACTCAAAGCTTTCCTCAGGCTGCTTATTGGATGAACTGCTAAAATGAAAATCACTCACTCGTCACCATAGGCCTGGGTCAAAATGGACAAGCCCAGTATTTATTTGTTATTGTTTAATCCAACCAACTCAAAAACGTTTTGAGCTGTATGTATTTTCCTCTTAGTTTTTGTATATGTAAAAAATAAAATAAAATAAAAAATAAAAAAGATTTGTTCTGCATGAATACAAAAAAGCATTTAACAATCTTTGAAACATTCACATTCCAGGCAAATAGGCTAATTTATATGCTCCCATCTCTGCCGATTTAGTAAAAAGATAAAATATAGACAGCAACAGAAAGATGCCGTAATTGTAGATGCCTTCTATTTACATGCTTTTGGCGAAGGCAAAACTAAGAATTAAAAAGGTTAAGCAGTCAAAAAATATACTCACAAAAAATCCAAAGAGCCGTTGGGTTGCTGCTGATGACACAAAAACAAAAGTGGAGAAAAAGACAAAAAACAAAACAAAAAACATTAGTAGTCAGACACTGCATACCGTATGAATTAACATGGACTGTTTATTCATTAATGATCGTTGTGAATATTTTTAATTAGAGATTATGCTAGATTCTCTTCTAAAATGTATATCGAGCATAAGGCATTACTGATGACTCTAACTTGCTGCATGATGTATCTGTTTGATGATCTAAATGCAAATGATAAGAAAGTGTCTGATACTTGGTCAAAAAAATATACTCACAAAAAAGCCAAAGATGTTCTGTAGGCTACTTTGGCTCTCAAAAGAGCCGTTGGTGTGTATTTTAGCTGCTGCAAGACAAACAAACAGTACTTATGACAGTCAGATGTCAGTTAACACTATAAAAAAAAACAGACTAATTATTTTCGTGAAGATATTAATAGTTGTGTTGTGTAAATATGTACAATAACATCTGAAATGTATTTTGTTATAAGTCAAAAATTACAAGCAAAAACGCAAAGTCAATGGAGACTGATAATTTCACCCCGGTGTGGGGGTGGCCTAAATGCGCTCTGTCTCTAGACGGAGTTCGCGCACTTGTACTTGAACTTGAACTTGAGGTCACGCGCTTTAGCTCACACTGGCAGTCAAGCCAGTGAGAACCGCGTTTTCCTTCAGAGTGAAAATATTGTTAATAATTGTAAAATTAATCATTTTTACTTACACCTTGACGGGCGTAATTCTAAAACCAACGAGGTTTTCTCAATTTGACCAGTTAACCTATTCTCCATTAGCGCAAATGCCCAAATGACGTCACACAGATATAACGACATTAACGGTTATTGACGGGGCTGAAGTGTAGCCTATACGGTAGCAAAACCCGTATACATGAACATGAGTTGGTAAAAGGTAGTCCGTCAATTGATAATTCATTGGGTTTTATACGTGGAAGGGGCTGATATTGTTATTATTATTATTATTATTATTATTATTATTAATCATGTGTTTTAAACTGCATAGCCTGAGAAAAACAAATTTTTCCCTCAGACCGCCTGTCCTATAATTCAAGATTTGATATATGTGTTCGGTATAGCTACTTTTAATTGTCATTGATATTTGTACTTGAGCTATAAGTTTTAACGTTATTTGAATAAAATAGTTTAAAATGTACTTTACCTCAGGAAACCTCTCAGTCAGGGTGTCCACAGATGGAGTCGTCGTGCTGTGCACCTGATTGCCGTTGATCAGAGCCTTTATACCAGCTTTCCAGGTTCTTGCGGGCCTTGCACGCGAGGTGTAAAGTTGCAAAGTATATTTTTATACATTTTTTATTAATTTAATATAAATGTATTATATATATATATATATATGTATATATATATATATATATATATATATATATATATATATATATATATATATATATATATAATAGTCTATTATTAAATTAATAAAAAATACAAAATTAATAAAAATACAAAAGACCTTGAGATATGTTTGGTAATTGTACCTGAATGAATTTAAAATTAATTTGCTATATTTCAGATCAATATTTTTTTTCCTTAAAATTTGAATTAACACTAACATTATTCTCATCTGAATTATAAATAATTTATTTCTCTGCAAAAATATCTACTTTATGACAAACAGTGTACAATAACAGCACTGTATACAAAGTATAGCCTATGTTGTAAAAATATAACGCACAGAATCAATAAAGTCAGGGACAGTGTGTGAGTCAGAAGAGGCAATTTTATTTGTTAAATGATGGAGGCTGATGTCAGAGCCAAATGAAAACCGAAGTTACAACTCTGTCTCCTTAATAGATTGAATGAATGGAGATACTGGTCCATGAAGACTATTGGTCCCCAGTACCTTCTGGAGTGTGGCCCAGAATTAGCAATGGAACACTGTTAGATCTTACCTTTTTTTTTTTTTACAGTAAAATACTGGCAACACTGTTGCCAGCAATTTACTGTTAATTGTATAGTTCTTTACTGTAATCTACAGTATGTTACTGTAAAAATGCACTAAAACTCGAGTAAACTAATTTCACTTGCAGAAACCGACTGCCTTAAATTGACCATCTGTCATTTAAATGTTTTAACTAAAATGTATAATGCATTAATAACGTGAGAAAAGTATTACTGTGAACTTATTTCATTTGAAACCACAAAAAAGCGTTTGTAAATAAAGAGATTTCCACTGGATCAGCAACTACACAGTCACTGCCTTTTAAATAAAGCAACATGCAGCAAATCATCAGTGTTTCTAAATCTTCTCCTGGACTGAAGCACAGGCTCTACTCTTCAGCACAATGGTTACCAAAAAAACAAGATTTTACAGTAAACTATTGGCAACAGTGTTGCCAGTATAAACCTGTTTAATAACTTACAGTTTATTGCTGTTAAAATAAATTTTGTGGGTGTTTTTTTATCTTACACTGTTAACCCTTTCAACCTCATTTCAGGTTGAAAATTTAAGGGAATTCATTCTCACTCATTCAGAGTTTAATCAATCAAAAGTGTTACATTACCACCACTGTGAAACCACAGCAATAAATTACAATGACACTTTTTTTTAACACATCATGCATAAACCAAAAACAACAGAGCTACACTGTTCCCTTTCAAGGGAACTTCGAGCTGCGTCAAACGCTGTGGGAACGCCCCTGCGTTGTGCGTCATGAAGCACGTATGGAATCAGCCCAATGGAGAGATGAAACGTCATAGGCGGGTGACGTCATCGACCAGGAAAATATAAAGCACCCCAAAAACACAAGCGCATTAGCTTCTGTGCTTTCAGTCGCGCTACATGTGAATCTGTCCCTGTGTGATATTGTCTGTCTTACATACCCTGCACCACACAAACAATTTATCCCTATATATATATATATATTGAGAGATTATGGCGGACGAACAGCAGTTTAGAAAGTGTGTTCCTCCCTGCTCGCGTTATTTAACGAGCGGGGATACACATGATCTTTGTGTTGTTTGTTTGGGAGTTCAGCATGCCCAGTTTGCTCTCGAGGGAGCAGACTGTGAGCATTGCGAGCGTTTGCCGTTAAGGACGCTCCGCTCCCGCCGATCGCTCTTTGAGGAGAGCGGTTCGGTGCGCGCTCCCCGCAGTTCGGGTCCCGCTTCTGCCGAGGCAGAGCGGCGGCGCTTATCGTGGGGATCGCAGATGGATCTCACAGCGGGGTTTGAGACGGGCTCTGCCTTATCTCTCCCTTCACCTGTGAGATCCAGTGCCTCAGTCCCGGGTTCGGAAGCACGCGCTGCGGTTTCTTCCGCTCGGGCTGAGGCACCAATGCTGCAGCTATCCAGTTCTGAGGAACTTGATGTTGTTAGTGTTGAGGGAGATGTGGAGGATTCGCCACCCCACACTCCTGAGAGTGATGAGCTTATGGAGGTGTTAACAAGAGCTGTTGAAAAGCTTAATATTGAATGGCCAGTGACTAGTCAGGAGTCTGTTTCTAAATCAAAGTTGGATGAGAGATTTTTGCCGTCACGTGTGCAGCCTCCACGCCGGTGCCTGCCGTTTTTCCATGATCTCCACACCGAGGTGTCGAAATCATGGAGAAAACTGGTGTCATATAGAGTGTTTAGTCCCCAGACTTCAACATACGCTAATATTATGGGAGCCAAGGCTCATGGTTATGGTGCTTTGCCTCGTGTGGAAGAGACGCTTGCGAGCCATCTCTCCCCCGAAGCAGCATCATCTTTTAAGGCACCGGCATTACCCACCAAGCCTTTAAGAAACACTTCGGCTTTGGTGGGTAAAGCATATTCGGCAGCAGGTCAGGCTGCGTCATGTCTGCATACTATGTCAATCTTGCAGGCGTACCAGGCTGATCTGCTAAGGGACATGAGTGAGAGTGAGGAGGTCAGTACTGACGTAGTTCGCGAACTGCGTCAGGCTGCTGATTTATCCCTGCGTGCCACCAGAGAATCGGCCAAATTAATGGGTCGTTCTATGGCAGCTCTGGTGGCCGCAGAAAGACATTTGTGGTTAAATCAGACTAATATTAAAGAGAGAGAAAAAGCTTTTCTTTTAGATGCTCCTCTTTCTCCCATGGGGTTGTTTGGTGATGCTGTGAATTCAGTTATCGTTAAATTCCAAGAAGAAAAGAAACAAACTGCAGCTTTTAAAAAGTTTCTTCCCCTTAAAGTTCATGTCCCTGGGGCTGCTGGGCGGGAGCAGCCCCGGCCGTCTTCGAGCTCATCACATAGAGCGCAGCAGAGGCAGAGTGTCGCGTCTCGTGCTCCCCCTGCTGGACAGTGGGCTCAGCCGCGACACTCTCAGCCGAAGCCTTCTCCCAGTAGAACTGATCTGAGGACAGTTATATTGGCTAAGAAGGCTTCGGCTAAGAAGAAGTCCTGACGCCAAGCCGTTCAGGATGCTGAGGGTGGTCCCCACCGAGGCGGAAAGGTGTTCACCTCTTTTTACGGTGCCCATTCCTCCTCGGTGCCCTCAGGGGCTCGTTCTGCCAACCCCGCCTTTATGCCGGGGCACAGACGATCCCAGCGAGCGCTTTCCCGAGGGACGCTCGCTCCCTCTGAGGAGGGTCTCAGAGCGGTCAGACCAGTTGTTCCCTGCCGGTGCGCCGTTACAGGGCGCTGCGTCTGCTGCTCAAGTTACACCAGAGGCCAGTCTCGAGAGGCTGGTACCCTTAGTAGAATTTCTGGCAGAGTGGAAAAGCCTTCCAAAAATATCTCATTGGGTCCTGCAGACAGTAGAAAAGGGTTATGCTATCCAGTTCAGGTGTCGTCCACCAAAATTCAGAGGGGTTCTGCACACAGTGGTGGGCCCCGAGCAGGCTCTGGTATTGGAACAAGAGGTGAAAACGCTCCTTCAAAAAGAGGCTATAGAACGGGTTCCTCCTCCCAGTTTGGAGTCAGGTTATTACAGCCGATATTTCATCGTTCAAAAGAAGGATGGGGGGTTGCGTCCAATTTTAGACCTGCGCATATTGAATCGCTCGGTAGGGAAGCTAAAATTCAAGATGCTCACTATCAAGCAGATCGTGTCTCAAATCAGGTCCGAGGACTGGTTTGTCACGATAGATCTGAAGGACGCATACTTCCATGTGTCCATCCTTCCACAACACAGGAAGTTCCTGAGGTTCGCCTTCGGGGGCGAGGCGTACCAGTACAGGGTTCTTCCGTTTGGCCTAGCTTTATCTCCCCGCACTTTCACGAAATGCATGGATGCAGCACTAGTGCCTCTGAGGCTTCAGGGCATTCGTATTCTCAATTACATCGACGATTGGTTGATTTTAGCTCAGACCGAGCAGATGGCGGTTCGGCATCGAGATGTCGTCCTCGCTCATATCAGAAAGTTGGGGTTGAGGCTGAACGCAAAGAAAAGTGTATTATCTCCTTCCCAGAAGACCACTTTTCTGGGTGTCGTTTGGGATTCGGTATCGATGCGGGCGCGACTCTCTCCGACCCGCATCGCTTCGATTCTCTCAGCTGTGAAACAAGTGAAGCTAGGCCAGCTACTCACTGTCAAGCAGTTTCAGAGACTGTTGGGTCTGATGGCAGCAGCGTCCAACGTTATACCTTGCGGCCTGTTGTACATGAGACCGCTACAGTGGTGGCTCAGGACCAAGGGATTCTCCCCGAGGGGAAATCCGCTCCGCACGTTCAAAGTCACGCGGCGCTGCCTTCGTGCTCTGGTCATGTGGAGAGAAACTTGGTTCCTATCCAAAGGTCCTGTGCTGGGGGCTCTTTGTCGTCGCATAACGCTAACGACGGATGCTTCCCTCACAGGGTGGGGGGCGGTCATGAGTGGTCGCCCAGCCCAAGGTCTGTGGCAGGATCATCATCTTTCGTGGCACATAAATTGTCTAGAGATGTTGGCTGTGTTTCAGGCTCTGAAACACTTCCTAACAGACCTGAGAGGCCATCATGTGTTAGTTCAATCAGACAACACGTCGGTGGTCTCTTATATAAATCATCAGGGGGGCCTGCGGTCTCGCCGGCTTTACAAGTTGGCCCGTCAGATCCTCCTGTGGTCCCAAGGGAAGCTACTATCTCTGAGAGCAATGTATCTCCCTGGGTATTTGAATGTGGTAGCAGACTCCCTGTCGAGGCAGGGGCCGAGGCCAGGGGAATGGAGACTCCACCCCGAGGTGGTGGAGCTCCTTTGGTTGAGTTTCGGTCGCGCCGAGGTGGACCTATTCGCTTCCAAGGAGACCACTCATTGTCATCGGTGGTTCTCCATCACTCTTCCAGCCCCCCTGGGGTTGGATGCTATGGTGCAGCCGTGGCCGAGGTCACGTCTGTACGCCTTTCCCCCGATTGCTCTGTTACCAGGAGTTCTGGAGAGGGTCCGCCGGGACGGGGTCAGTCTACTACTAGTAGCCCCGTTCTGGCCGGCCCGAGTATGGTTTGCGGACCTGATTTCTCTCCTGGACGGTTCTCCTTTGGAGCTCCCGGTCAGGAGGGATCTACTCTCCCAGGCGGGGGGCACGATACTTCACCCCCGCCCAGAATTGTGGAAACTGTGGGCTTGGCCTCTGAGGGGGCCCAGCTCATAGACTCCGGTCTCTCAACCGAGGTTGTTGAGACCATTCTTAACTCCAGAGCTCCATCCACGAGGAAGCTTTATGCCTTGAAGTGGAAACTTTTCACTTCTTGGTGTGGAGAACACCTGCAGGACCCAGTTAACTGCCCAGTGGGTGCAGTGCTGGAATTCCTGCAGGAGCGCTTCTCCACAGGGTTATCCCCCTCCACACTAAAGGTGTATGTGGCGGCACTAGCTGCTTACCACGTCACTTTCAGTGGAGTTTCTCTTGGGAGACACCCGCTTATAACTCGTTTCCTCCGTGGCACTTTGAGGCTGAGGCCAGCAGTTCGTACGAGGGTGCCGACTTGGGATCTGGCCATTGTATTAGAAGGTCTTTCCCTAGCTCCTTTTGAACCTATTGAAGAAGTTCCCGAGAAGTTTCTCACTTTTAAGACTATCTTTTTGCTTGCTATCTCTTCACTAAAAAGAATCGGAGATTTGCAGGCTCTGTCGGTTTCACCCTCGTGCCTGGAATTTGCACCTGGCATGGTTAAAGCTTTTCTGCATCCTAGACCAGGTTACGTTCCTAAGGTTCCTACTAATATTGTTAGACCTACGGTTCTGCAGGCTTTCTGTCCTCCTCCATTTATGTCATCGGACCAGGAGAAACTTAATTCACTCTGCCCTGTTAGGGCATTAGACGCTTATGTCCACAGAGCTGCCCTGTGGAGGAAATCAGAACAACTTTTTGTATGTTTCGGGCCACCCAGGAAAGGGTGTCCGGCGTCTAAACAGAGAATGAGCAAGTGGGTGGTTGAGGCTATCTCACTTGCTTATGAGTCGGCTGGCCAGCCTTCACCTTTGGTTGTCCGAGCTCACTCTACCAGGAGTATGGCTGCTTCTAAAGCTCTTTTGTCGGGGGTTTCCCTGAGTGATGTTTGTGATGCGGCTGGATGGTCTTCACCGCATACTTTTATTAAGTTCTATGACCTAGACTTAAGCTCTACCCCTGGGGCACAGGTGCTCTCGTCCTCTGTGCGCTAGTCTCACATGACGGTCATTTGGTCCTATGGCGACGTGGGTATTCGCGTTCCCGCAGCGTTTGACGCAGCTCGAAGTTCCCTTGAAAGGGAACGTCTCGGTTACGTATGTAACCCTAGTTCCCTGATAGGGAACGAGACGCTGCGTCGCTTCGCCATACTCCCGGCACTCCCGTTAGCGCTTCCTTCAAGCCTATCAGAAGCTAATGCGCTTGTGTTTTTGGGGTGCTTTATATTTTCCTGGTCGATGACGTCACCCGCCTATGACGTTTCATCTCTCCATTGGGCTGATTCCATACGTGCTTCATGACGCACAACGCAGGGGCGTTCCCGCAGCGTTTGACGCAGCGTCTCGTTCCCTATCAGGGAACTAGGGTTACATACGTAACCGAGACGTTTTTTAGAAACACAGATGTGACAGAGATGTCATAATTTAGCACATGAATCTCAACAAGGGTGGCAATATATATATATATATATTATATATATGCAATTCATGCAGCAGAGCATGCTGGGAGTTTTATACTATCCTGTAACCCCAGCATGCATTGCGACATGCAACTTTTGATTGTCACCACTGCTGAGATTAATATGCTGATTGTTGATGTCTGTGTGTGTCTAAGTCAAGCAGGAGATCAAAATGTTTTAATGCACTATATGATTTTCAATATCCTTCAGAATAACTGGTTACAGAAATATTGCTGGATTTTATTTTGTAGATTCACAGATATATGATAAATATGAAATGCACATAAATTCAAAGCTTAATACACACAGGATGAGATCAGTGAATCAGACATGTCCAGGATGATTGTGACATCATCACATAAGCCAAAAACACCTGATCAATCTCCTCTTGACTTTTTCTTACCATAAAAAATGTGTTTTATAAACTCACTGTAACAGCAGCCAGAGAGAGATGAATGGTTAGGAGTTCAGGGACAAGAGACTACTGATCTCCATCATGGTGACAACAAGCTTTATTATTTACAAATCTCTGTTAATTCTTAACAAGAACTTTTGTACATGTATTAACAATTCATATATTACTTAATCTATTAATAATGGATTTAGTTGGTTTAGTTCTTCGTGAGTCATTAACTCATGATTATCTGTGGATTAGTTATAAAGCATGAATTAATGCTTATTAGTGCACCCGTATTGTAAAGTGTTTACCAATTTGTTATTTCAATCCACATGCTCATAATCCATTTTGTGCAGTTTTAGTTAATTATGGACAGTTGAATGAAATACCATTTATGACATTTCACGGGATCGTTAAAATAGTTTGATTATATGCTTCTAATCTTAAACCTTCTAATCTTAAAACAATGACTGTTAAATAACTTAAAACAATGTACTGTTTTGGTGGGTTGCCCACAGTAAACCCTCATGGGGGCCCCATATTGAAAAACATCTATGGTCCCAGCATGGGCTAACCAACTGGGGGCCCATGTTGGTTTTCTACGGGGAAGCCCACAGTGGGTTGCCCACAGTAAACCCTCATGGAGGCCCAAATGGCTCTTGTAGTTACAAAAAAAAATATTGTAGCATTAAGCAATCTAATGAGTCATATATCACAGTTACATTTTCCAAGTATTGAGTATGGATTGAGAGAAAATTCTTATTAATCATCTATCCACTTGTAACGGTGGCTGCCCCAAAAGCAAGTTTTGATTATTTAGAAAATTTAATTTTAATTGTTTGGGCACCATACAAGTCAAAACTTGTCAAGTAAAAAAAAAATATAGATTGAAGTTCAGTTTCCCAGAAAATATAGCTCAAACCACTGTTACACAAAATAAATTCCTTTGAATACCCACAATACCAGAACCAGGCTCAAATGACACATTCAGAGATTGAAGGGTTTCAGGTCAAAAAAAAAAATATTTCTTGTGCATATTTTATAGTTTTCACATTATTTTATATAATTATATTGATTGGCTTGTTTAATACACACAATATTCCTGTTATTACTTTATTATGTTTAATACAGTATTTCTTCAGTTTAAACCATAAATGCATGCTGTCCACTAAAGTGCACATCTGAAAATCTATGTGTAAAAAAAAAAAAAATTCATATCTTGATTTTCATGCTCTAAGAGCAATAAAAACACAGAGGGAAAAATCCTGAATGAGGTTATCATAATTCATGCATGAAAGGGTAAAAAACCCCACAAACGTGCCAAAGGATTTGGTTGTATTTTGGTAATGTAAGGACGTCATATTTTAAAACGTCATATTCAAACGTACAGATTACGTTATTTTTACACCCAAATAAAACGTCCCACAGAAGTTGCCGTGGTTTTGTTTGTGTTATAGACAACATTCGCGGCTCATCTGTATGGGCAGTCTGCATTCATCCAAACATAGACCATGCACTAAATTAATAACAATTAATAAATGCGTTCAGCATTCTGTAACAAATATTTTTTTCAGATTTTCTAGACTATTTTAAGGTGTAAAGTGAGCAGGATATATAGTATAGGGCATTGATTCATGCTTATTTGCATTAGGTTCTCAGAATAGACATGACTTTGTTTTCCTCACTGTAATTCTTAACTTGCAACATTCGAAAACAACATTTCGGACGCAATAGGCCTACATTAAGACATTTTATGCGTTTGTCGTAATACTAAAGTATGTCAATCATCATTAGAGCGCCACCCTCAGGCTGCATGAATGCAAGGACATTATGTTTCCAAAAGTGTGTATGACGTGTTCAGTGATGATTAGCGTAAAAAATGTTATCATAAAATTAATAGGCTATTAAATGAGAAGAGACAACTGAGAGTAAGCATTCACATATCACCTCAAAGTCCTTTTGATACTTGATAATCAGGCTGCCTACAGCGGTCTCGTCTGTTAGGCTACTCGGTCAATGAAGAATCGCTTTGATTTTAAAATGTTATTATATTTTATACACAAACAGAACCTACCATTGGAGATTTGGCATGGTTGTATTATAATACTGTTGTGACGTTTCTTTTAAAACCTATTTCAACGTGCAGACTACGTTATTTTAACACCTAAATAAAACGTCTCGCCAAAGTTGCATTTTGGTCTGGTTTTGTTTTCGTAGTAGACAAACGTGATATTTACGTATTTTGACTACCAAAGAAAACATACCTGGTTGGTATTTTCACAACGTTTCTAAAACGTTTTATTTTGGTTACATTTTTTTTTTTTTATTTAGGTGTGGTTTCTTAAACATTTTTAAAATGTTGCACTGCAACATTACCTAATTGCAACCAAAAAACAACGTTGTGAAATGTTGTAAAAACGTTACGTGTTTGCTGGGGGCTTTTCAGTGCATTCATTACTATTATAATAATTACTATTATAATCATGAGAATTTTCATATTCTATTAAAGGATAAGTTGCACCACACATCACACCAGAACCGTTTTCATACCCGAAAAAGTGTATTTTTCAAAAACACTAACGGTTCTGGATAAGAACCGATTCTGGGCAGTGTTGCCAACTATTTTCAAAGTAAAGTAGCTAAGGCCTTACCTAAAAGTCGCTAAATGTCGCTAGATGGCATCATATGTCAATTAGCATATTCGTGACGTCATCGCGTCGTACTTCCGTTCTGCTTGTCTAATGTGTCTTCTCTATAAATTAATGCTCAGCTCACATACTGTATTTAATATATTATAATATCATATAGCCGAATGTAAAATAAAGCTGTTCTCATTTCCTATATATGTTTTGTCAGACAATAGAACGAGAAGCTATGATATAGGCCTAGTGAATGACTAACTTTTTTATAGGCCAATGTGGAAAATTATCTGAATTGAGAGAGTTCGGGAGCCGAATGAACAAAAGCTTTGTGATGGTGAGTATTACAAGTAATACCGTAAGCACAAGAAAAGGAAGGAAACTAAATTATTTAATTAAAATAAAAAAGAAAAGCAGATAATAAATCCGTGGAAAAACACTGCTCATTCACGTCTCTCAGCGGCCGTGCGCTCAACAGATGAATGTGCTGCTGCTCCTCTCAGTCATTTACTGAACAGGGTAGACGTAGCTACAGTTAGTAACGTTTGAAAAGTCGCTAAAAATAGCGACTCATTTGTGCGATTCTTTTGCAGTCTGTACGCGGAGGGGTGCTCTAACTGCAGCTGGGAGGGGCTGCTGCGCGAGGACTGGGCCGCCTGTGAGTGCTTTGGGATGGGGGTGGGACCCACGGCAGCATCCGCTGCTCGTTGAGAAGAGTAAGAACGATATGTGCTTTCACGTCAGAGAGTCTCCAAAAGTCTCCAATAAAACCAGAAAAAGTCGATAGATTTGTCGCTAGTCGCTTTTTTGAAAATGTGTCGCTAGAGGGTTCTAAATACTCGCTAAATATAGCGACAAAGTCGCTAAGTTGGCAACACTGATTCTGGGTTCCCAAACCTACTTTTGGGAAATGCACCCGTTTAGATTGCGCTTTTTCAGAAGAAGGGGCTTCATAGAGACAATGCGCCCTGATTGTTCTGGACCAGTGAGTTGTGATTGGTCAACAGCTTCAAGGGTGTTTCAGAAATGTCATGCCTCTTGCCATAACCGAGAGATTCAACACGGTTGTATAAAAAATGTATTAAATGTTTAGTTTAGGTTCCAATACAATAGTATATAAACTGAGAAAGTTTAGTAGACGGAATTTAGCATTTGAGGTATAAATGATGATTATATCAGAGTTTCCAGCAAGAGATTCCTTGCCAGTCCTGTTTCTCTCTATTGTAAGTCAAATGAATCAGATTACTGAGACTCTCACCCTTTGTCTTTAATGGCTCTTGGAGTCCCCTGTCCCAGTTATTGAATAGTTAGGCTGATTGGATTAGCACCTATGCACCAATGACACTGTTATGCTGATGAGATCAGGGCTGGGGAATTTCCGGTAACGGGCTTACTCCTGTACTTCATTTACATGCTTTGTTCAGATTGTCTCCACCTCTATGTTATCCCTCCCCCTTGAAAGGTATAAACTCTACTGTGCTGAGCTATTGAGTTTAGACTTGGATGACTACAGCCACGCACAGCGAGTTCTCAATAAATAGTAACTTCTGCTTGAAAAATATCCCAACGTCTCCCGGTCTCTGAAGAAAAAGTTTCCAACAACACACTACTAACACAACTCAACCAGGCCTTGCCCCTTTTTTTGTGTATGGGGCGGGAATTATTTAAATTGGGCATATTGTGATGTGTACATTCCTAGAAGAAATCTCAAGACTACAATCGATGTGTTTTGGAGTGACTTGGTGCTTTGTAACTTTGCAGACATTTTTCATGTGCAAACAGCAACATTACAGACTAAACAAAGTTTAAACTGATAGGTAATAGGTATATTAATTAGTGAGATATAAAGTCATAATTGAGAAATACATTTGAAATTACATAAAATAAAGTTGCATTATGCCACTGTGACATAAAAGTAGCAATTTCAAGAAATATTTTGCAGTATCAAGACAATCTCTTTGTGAGCTTTAAAGTCACATTTTGATCTATAAAGTCACAATTATAAGAAATAAAGTTGCATTTCCAAGATAAAAAGTCAGATTGTAAGATATAAAGTTACATTTTGATACATAAAAGTAATAATTATAAGACATAAAGTTACAGTTTCAAGATATAAATTCATATTGGGAGATGTATAGTCACATTGTTAGATATAAAGTTGCAATTATGATAAATAATTAGCTAATTCACAATATAAAGTCTCATTTGGATATATAAAGGAACAATTGGGAGATATAAAGTTACAATTAAGAGAAATTGTTCTGTTGGATTGTGAGCAAATCCAAAATAAGGATACAGATTCAATAATGTCTTCCTATTAGGTTCTGATTAGCTCAGAAAAATGTATTTAAAGTACAGGAAGGGAAAATAAGAGAATAATTTTGTAATTTCTTCTACTACTACACAAATCAGTGGGGAGGTCTCTGGGAATTCAATCGGAAAAAAAACATGAGAGTTAATGTTTGCTCTATCAGAGATCTGTTCACTGTACTCCTGTTCTAACATTTGGCCTGGATTTGAGGTCAAAGGTCAGGGTTAGGGCATGAGCTACTGTGGCCAGTAATTTATTTATTATAGTTAATAATTAACTGCTCTGAGTGCTGAGTGTCCTGATTACGCAAGTCCTAATAACTGAGGACGTTTTGGCAAAAAGCTCAAACTCACTTCGAACACTTTAACCCATTAAAAAATCTGTTCATGGCTCCATTAAAAAACAGCCTTCCTCATCCCTCAAATCCCACAGCTAAAGGAGTGAGTACTCACTCTCTCTGTCGCTTCACTTCTGTCTATCTCCCTCTATACGGAGTATCGGTAAAGAGAAGAGGCAGCATATAAAGTAAATATGATTGTCCTCCTCTCTTCTAGGACTTGTTAAAACCTCAAACATTTTACATTTTGTGCTTACGCCTGTGGGACAGAGCTGTACCAATGGAGATAAGGTAAATGTATCTGATTGTGTTCAGAGAACAACTATGGGGTTATCTGGTTGGCAGAGAGCAGCTGCACATCATTCTGTGTAGTGTTCGTGTTTTTTTGTGCACCTGCTCTCTTGAACCTGTCCGGTGCCAATTGTTGCAAACTCAGCACACATACACACAAAGGTTATGCTACATGCAGAACATTAAGCATTTAACACCCAGCTGAGAACAAAAGCTGCTGCATTTAATACGGTCACTTTTGGGTTGAGCAAAGTTTGGAGAAAAACTACTGAAAAGTTTGCACGAACATGGGGCACAACATTTCTCTCTTTATACTAAGTGACTGAGATGAACTGGCCATCATGAGAAGTGGAAGCTGATTGGTTGGGATGCATTCCCCAGATCCTTTGATTGGTTGGGACCCAGCTATTTAGCATGGCAAAGTAGCCCTTGCTAGTAGATGCTGTAACTACAGTATTTTACCGATGAATAGGATCTTCCTCCATTGACGACCAAAAAAAAAAAAAACAATCTAACAAAAACATTTGCTAACAGAAAACATTTGTCTGCACGCTAAATATAAATTAAATAATTGTATTATATTAAAGGTCACAGATTATAATTTAAGTAGGCCTGCCCTAGTCTGCTAAATGAAAAAGAACCAATTCGAATCGAAAACTCTGATTGTGTAATCCGAATGAAAGGTGCTTCTCCAGGTGTATCAGACCTCTACACGATACATTCAAACCATTCTTGGTTTCTATAGCTCAACCTCTGCAATATTTCCCTCAAATCCTTTATTAAGTTATTTTATTATTGAGCAAACACATATGAATACATAATGAAAATAAGCAAAAGAATCAAGCTAAAATTGAAAAAGTTTAATGTCTTTGGTGGATGTCGAGGTCCTCCATCTGATTTACATACTGACTATAAATCACTTCCAGGAGCATATTTCCACTTATTAACATCTTTGATGTACGAATCGAGCACAGTATCAACGGAGGTGGGATGCGTAAACACTCAATAATTTAAAAAAGCTTCTCTCTCTATCTTCCTTTTCTCCATTTCTTATATCTCTCTTATTGGATGTGAAGTTTCAGGATGTTAGCGGGATTGCAGCTGTCACCACTGAACCTCTCTAACATCTGTGAAAGCTGGGATTGCAGATCCATTTGAATTAACCCTTATGTGCTGTTGTGGCTGTTTTCAGCCACTATGGGGTATTTTTGAGTCTTAATTTGGCCATAACTTTTTCCGTGTTTCAGCAAATGGAATGATTTTTGGTGACAAATCTTATTTTTACACATATTTTGGGAAAATGCTTTGAAAATTAAAAGAAAAACTCAACAGTACAGTGTGGGCAAATTCACTACCCTTTCGTTATGTTCGTGGCTGAAAACAGCCACTACTTTAAACTGCTGTAAAAATGTATCAGATAAATATTTTTTTCTAATTTTTTTGCATAAATCTATTAATTAACCTCAGTCCTGATCAAAACTACTTTTTTTTTTTAATTCAGGATTTTAACTCTTTAATTGGCAAATTCATAAATGATGTCACTGATTTGAGTACACACACACACACACACACACACACACACACACACACACACACACACACACACACACACACACACACACACACACACACACACACACACACACACACACACACACACACACTCTTTAATATGCTATTATACTCCATATAACTCCATTTAAAAGCCCAGAAACTAAGCTTTTTTTTGCACAGGGCTGTCTAAAGGGTTAATGGTGCCACCTTACCTCTTCCCAACGGGGAAAACCACCAACAATCAAAAATGCATGATTATATGGTGTCATGGCTTTGCAATCAAAAAATGTGGTTATAATGGAAGTCAATGGGGCAAAAACAGCCACCAACAGTAAATGAGGGAGAAAAAGTTAAAATCTGATGCTGCACAAAAACTAACAATGGATCAAAACCAATGTTGTTTCTAATCTTTGACATGTCCAAGACTGTGATAAAAGGTAAAAAAAAATCCAGTCCACAATCACATTTTATATTGAAAATAAGTCATTTTGTGTGTTTTCTTCCTCAAATCAGTGACATCATTTATGAATTTGGCAATTAAAGAGTTAAAATCCTGAATTTTTTTAAACATTTAGTAGTTTTGATCAGGACTGAGGTTGATTAATAGATTTATGCAAAAAAAATTAGAAAAAAATATTTATCTGATACATTTTTACAGCAGTTTAAAGTAGTGGCTGTTTTCAGCCACGAACATAATGAAAGGGTAGTGAATTTGAACAATGCACAAGGGTTAAAAACGGCCAAACACACACACACACACACACACACACACACACACACACACACACACACACACACACACACACACACACACACACACACACACAATGCAGAACTGCTTGCTGTGGTGAAAATTAGCCCAAGGTCAATGATTAAACATTTTTCGTGGTTCCTTATACACGGACAAATAACTCTACTGAAAAACGTCTCGGTTACATATGGTAACCCTCGTTCCCTGAGGGAGGGAACGGAGACGTATGTCATGACTGACCAATAGGAATCTCGCTAGAGAGGCCAATCTACTTCGAGTGAAACTAAAACAAGCCAATACACATTGGCGTGCAATCATTTGCAACAGCTGTGCAGCCTCGCAGCGCGGGTATTTAACAAGCAGCTGTTGCGATTGCACACTAGTTTTTTGCTGAGGAGCCAAGCCTGAAAAAGCTGGTCGCCCCGGCGGGCGGCAGCAGATGTGGCGACGGGACCTACGTCTCCGTTCCCTCCCTCAGGGAACGAGGGTTACCATATGTAACCGAGACGTTCCCTATCGGTCAGTCACTACAACGTAGGTCATGACTGACCAATAGGAATCCCTACCAAAGAGCCACAGCTGCTGCACCCCATCCAGCACCCCCATGCAAGCCTCTACACCTTCTTGCCTGGAAGGACGATAGGCGGAGGCTTACACAGAGTGAGTCTGACACTGTTGTTCCGTGATAACCCATACAATGAGATATTGGATAACACTGGGAAAGCGTGCCCTTTCTGTTTAGGAAGGAACGCTGGGGAAGCCACTTCTTCAAAGAGTTATGTGGAAATGCATATGGACTAGCCCGAAGGCTGTACTGCATATGAAATAATGGGTGACTTAGCCCAAGGGAAAGACACGGGCTTCCGATAGGAGCAGCCGTGGAATATACACATATGGGATCCCCGTAGGGTCACACATATGGAACCCAGCCCAGATCCGGTTCTCAAGGAGGTCTCAGCCTTTCCCTTCTGCTGGCCTCCGTAACAGACAAAGAGCTGGTCTGAGGTCCTGACACTTTGAGTTCTGTCCACGTACATACGCAGAGCGCGAACGGGACAGAGCAAAGCCAGGGCTGGGTCTGCCTCCTCCAAAGGCAGCGCTTGCAGGTTCACTACCTGGTCTTTGAAGGGAGTGGTAGGAACCTTGGGCACATAGCCAGGCCGGGGTCTTAGTACCACGTGGCTGTCACCCGGCCCGAACTCTAGGCACGATTCGTCGACCGAAAATGCGTGCAGGTCTCCTACCCTCTTGACAGAGGCCAGTGCAACCAGGAGCAAAGTCTTCATGGAAAGAAGCTTTAAGTCTACTGACTGCAGAGGCTCAAAGGGAACATCCTGAAGTGCTCGAAGCACCAGGGAAAGATCCCAAGAGGGTATGGAGGGGGGTCGAGGAGGATTTAATCGTCTCGCCCCCCTAAGAAACCTGACGACCAGGTCGTGCTTTCCAACTGCTTTGCCATCTATGTGGTCGTGATAAGCTGAAATAGCGGCAGCATGTACTTTGACGAACAGGTTCCACTTCAGGGCGTAAACACGTCTCGTGGACGGCGCCCGTGCTGAAGTGATGGTGTTAAGTACCTCAGGGGGTAAGTCACCTAAAACCTCTGCGTCCCGTCCAGGGACCAGACATGGAGTTTCCAGAGGTCTGGACGCGGGTGCCATAGGGTGCCCCGTCTCTGAGTCAGAAGGTCCTTCCTCAGAGGAATGGGCCAGGGAGGGACTGTCACAAGGAGCATGAGTTCTGGGAACCAAGTCCGGGTGGGCCAATAGGGAGCCACCAGAAGGACCTGCTCCTCGTCCTCCCTGACTTTGCACAGTGTCTGCACAAGTAGGCTCACTGGGGGAAACGCATATTTGCGAAGGCCCCGGGGCCAGCTGTGTGCCAGTGCGTCCGTGCCGAGTGTTCCCTCGGTCAGGGAGTAAAACAGCTGGCAGTGGGAGGTCTCTGAAGAGGCAAACAGGTCTACCTGAGCCTCCCCGAACTCTCTCCAGATCAGCTGAACCGCCTGGGGGTGGAGTCGCCATTCTCCTGGGAGCACAGCTCGTGATAGCTCGTCGGCCACACGGTTGAGCAAGCCGGGGACATACATGGCTCGAAGCGACCTCAGATGCTTCTGACTCCAGAGGAGGAGATGGCGGGCGGGTTGCGACATGCGACGGGAGCGTAGACCACCTTGACGGTTGATGTACGCAACGGTCGCAGTGTTGTCCGTACGGACCAGCACGTCCCTGCCCTGTAGCCGTCTTTTCAAGCGGGTCAGGGCGAGATGTACTGCTAGCAACTCGAGGCAGTTGATGTGCCAATGCAGTTGAGGGTCCGTCCACACCCCTGACACTGCATGCCCGTTGTACGTGGCACCCCAGCCGGTGGCAGAGGCATCTGTGAATACCACAGCATGCCTGGACACCTGTTCCAAGGGGACTCCTGCCCGCAGGAACGAGGGGTCTGACCACGGGCTGAAGGTCTGGCGGCACTCCGGTGTGATTGCCACCGGGTGAGTGCCATGATGCCACGCCCATCTCGGGACTCGGCCGTGAAGCCAGTGCTGAAGCGGTCTCATATGTAGCAGGCTGAGCGGGGTTACCGCTGATGCCGCTGCCATATGCCCCAGGAGCCTCTGAAAGAGTTTCAGTGGGACCGCTGTCCTGCCCTTGAACGTGTTCAAGCAGTTCAGCACCGACTGAGCACGCTGCTCTGTGAGGCGCGCTGTCTGGGCGACCGAATCCAACTCCATACCGAGAAAAGAGATCCTCTGCACAGGGGAGAGTTTGCTCTTTTCCCAGTTGACCTGAAGACCCAACTGGCTGAGGTGCCTGAGCACTAGGTCCCTGTGTTCGCATAGTTGATCTCGAGAGTGTGCTAGTATGAGCCAGGCGTCGAGATAGTTGAAGATGCGAACGCCCTGTTCTCTCATGGGAACAAGGGCACGCTCCTTGACTTTCGTGAAGACACGGGGGGACAGGGACAGCCCAAAGGGTAGGACTTTGTACTGATATGCTCGACCCTCGAACGCAAAGCGCAGAAATGGCCTGTGTCGAGGAAGAATCGAGACATGAAAGTACGCGTCCTTCAGGTCGATCGCTGCAAACCAATCTTGGGGACGGATGCATTCGAAAATGCGTCTCTGCGTGAGCATTTTGAACGGTAGCTTGTGGAGGCTCCGATTCAAAACTCACAGATCCAAGATCGGTCGTAACCCACCACCTTTCTTGGGTACAATGAAGTAGGGACTGTAGTGCCCTGACCTCATATCGGCTGGAGGGACCGGCTCTATCGCATCCTTCGCCAGTAGGACTGCGTCCTCCGCACGCAAGACATGGGCATCGGCTGCTCTCACTGTAGTGGAGTGGATGGCCCGAAACTTGGGGGGACGCCGGGCGAACTGAATCGCATAGCCGAGCCTGATGGTTCGAATGAGCCAGGGAGACGGCCTGGGGAGCGCTAACCAGGCTCGCAGAGACCGTACAAGTGGGACCAAAGGAACCGTAGGCATACCCGGAGTGGGGCAGCGAGGTGGAACACAGGGACGCGGCTCGGGAGGCTCTCTCTGGGAGGCGGCCCGTAGCGGGGTCTGAGTGTGCTGTGCAGCACTTACCTGGTTCCACGGGGCTGCAGGTGCGGGAGGCGGCTCTGTGGCGTTCTCGGACCGTACGCAGCTGCCGGCTGGCGATAGAAGAGGCGGATGAGAGTGGTAAGGATTCCGACCCCCCACTGCTCTCCGGGCCCTCTTCGGACCCAGAGATGATAGAAACTGCTCTTTTATTGAAAATTTGGGTACCGCTGGTTTTAAGGCCAGCGGCGGAACACAAACAAAACGAAACAAAGGATTTTCCACCCGGCCCTCTTCCGGGGGAGGGAGCGATGCAGTCATCGTCTCCTGGAGAGTAGTCCCTTCCACCTCTGGGTCGCCCGTCCTAGGGCCGCTTACCTTTGGCTTTGCCGCCCCTCTTGGCGGGGGCCTGGACGTGCGGGCGGCCCTGCCTGCGACTAGCTCCACGGTGCCGCTTGGATGGAGGCTGCTGCTGCGGCGCGGGAGCAGGGGCAGACGCAGGCGGACGCCCACGGCGACGAGCAGACCGAGGAGCCGCGGGCGGTGGGGTGGAGGCAGCAGCTGACCGCCGCGGCAGGATGTGTTTAATGGCCTCAGTCTGCTTCTGTACAGCCGAGAACTGCTGGGCGAAGTTCTCGACCGCGTCGCCGAAGAGGCCGGTCTGGGGCACGGGGGAGTTAAGGAACCTGATCTTGTCGGTCTCCCGCATGTCAGCCAGACACAGCCAGAGGTGGCGTTCCTGGACCACTAGTGTGGACATCGCACGACCCACTGACCACGCAGTGACCTTCGTCGCACGAAGCGCGAGGTCAGTTGCGGTACGAAGTTCTTGGAGAACTTGTGGATCATGACCACCCTCGTGCAGGTCCTTCAGTGCCTTGGCCTGATGAACCTGCAACAACGCCATAGCGTGCATGGCAGAGGCAGCTTCCCCACAGGCCTTGTAAGCCTTGCCGGTCGGGTCCGACGAGTACTTACAGGCCCGGGAAGGAAGACACGGTTCTCCACGCCAAGTGGAGTTAGGGCACAGTTGCATAGCAACGGCCCGTTCCACTGGAGGGATACACGCGTATCCCTTAGCTGCCCCGCCATCAAGGGTGGTGAGGGAGGAGGAGCCACCGAGACGGTTTCTGGCAGTAAAAGGTGCCGTCGACGTCCCTGTGAGCTCCTCATGCACTTCCGGGAAGAAAGGCACTGGGGTGGGTTGCTGAGAACCAGCGCGCGCCACCCCGAGATACCAATCGTCCAACCTCGAGGGCTCGGGACACGGTGGAGGGTTCCACACGAGCCCGATCCTGTTGGCGGCCCGGGAAAGCATGGCCATCATCTCCGGGTCCGACTCGGGCACCGCTGACACACCTGAAGGAGGCAGCGGCTCCGAGCCGTCGTCCGCGGAGAGGTCTGACCCACCCTCCGATGCAGCGATCGACATCTGGTCGTCGCAGGGAGCGCCGAACGAAACGACTGGTACACATCTCGAGGATGGTCCAGAACGTTCCGTTGGCAGCTCAACTGGTTGCGTAGGCATGAGAGGAGTGAGGGTTCCTAGGGGGTTGGTTCCCCGAAGGAAGCGCGCTCACTGTAATCCTCAGGTCACCCGTGTCACTGCCCTGTAGCAACCCGCGAAGGGGGGTTGGAACGAGGTGCAGGCACGGGGACTCCGCCCCTTTGCAGGAACGTGAGTCTCGACCTCAGCTCCGAGATGGTCATCTTCCCACAATGGGTACATGATTCATCCACGAACGCTGCCTGTGCGTGTTCGAGGCCCAGACACACAATGCAGCGATCGTGACCATCCCGCGACCCCAGGTAATGACCGCATCCAGAAACACACAGATAGAATGTCATCTTGAAAAAGACGCAAACTATCTGTGTAAGCTCTTTTAGAGACTGCTCTCCTTGGTGCTGAAGCACGCAGGGGAACGGTCACGGCGAACACAGACAGGAATGTGCACCTGTCTGTGCGCGATTCTCTCTCGCTGGTCTTACCAGCCGTGAAAACGGCCGTTGAGCGCTTTAATCGCGCACCTTACCAGCCGTAAAAACGACCGTTGAGCGCTTTAACCGCGCACCTTACTAGCCGTGAAAACAGCTTTTTTGTTTGCTCAGTTTTAAAACAACAAACAAAGAAGAGAGAGAGAGAAGAGAAAAAGACCGCTCGCGCTGCTGTGCCGTCACGCCCGCACCAAAGTGGAGAGATCCAGAAGAGGCTTGCTTTCAAATTCACTCTGTTCAGCATACGAAGTGCTTGGCTCCGAAGCAAAAAGCTAGTGTGCAATCGCACCAGCTGCTTGTTAAATACCCGCGCTGCGAGGCTGCACAGCTGTTGCAAATGATTGCACGCCAATGTGTACTGGCTTGTTTTAGTTTCACTCGAAGTAGATTGGCCTCTCTAGCGAGATTGTAGTGTAGTGACTGACCGATAGGGAACAAAAAAACAAACAAAAAAAAACTCAGCTTCAACAACCCAATCTCACAGCAATTCATACTTCTTTTATGAGGTGGCTAATTCGTACGAATTCATACGACTTCACTCGTTGTTTTTGCTAAATTGTACATATTTTACGGTTTGCCCAATTCGTATGAATTCATACAAATTACCTACCCCTGACCCCGCCCCTAACCTACCCATCACTGGGGTTTAGACAAATGTTAGACAAATTCATACGAATTGGCCACCTCGTACTCACTCGTACGAATTGGTCGTGAGATAGCGTTGGCTTAAACTAGTCTAAGCCAGTTTGCTGGTCAGGCTGGTGTAGTTTACTGGTTCTGGTTTTTAAGCTTCAATTACACACAAGATATAAACATAACAAATATCATAAATGATTAATTACTAAATATTACTTTTTTGGGGATAAGTTGCACCACATGACATTTTACAACCTGAGTTAACCTTGCTTTGTCATAAAAAGGTCAAATTACACTCTTAAAAATAAAGGTTCCAAAGGGAGGTTTTTACAGTGATTCCAAAGAGGAACCATTTTTGGTTCCCCAAAGAATCTTTCAGTGAACAGTTCTTAAAGAATCATTCTATTTTTCTTAGTATTTTAATCTAATGAACTTTTTTCCCCTTTTGTGCAATGGAATGGTTCCATGGATGGTAAATGTTCTTCATGCCGATAAAAAAAACGTTATTTTTAAGATTGTATCTGATATTTTAGGGGACTTATTGACCTTGACACAGTCATGATGATTTGCAGGGGTCCCCTCTCTGACATAATTTCTGTTTTTTTCCTGCATGTTGGTCACACCATATGATTTTGATTTGGCAAACAGAGGTTTATCAAATATAAAGAAGCAGCTCAGGAGATTTGTTGTATTTTTTCCCACTTTTGATGCCAGGACAGTTATATCACCCTGACATTTTTGACTTTATGTCCCCCCTCCTAATTTTTTAAAAGGGATTTTGGGGAAATAAATAAATAAATACAACTCATATACGACCAAACCAGTATATATGTTTCAGCAAGGAATGCATACACACACAAACACACACACACACACACACACACACACACACACACACACACACACACACACACACACACACACACACACACACACACACACACACACACACACACACACACACACACACACACACACGCACACACTATTTCAGACATCTGTACAGGCTCTGTTCTCTTTGAGTGTAATTTGAACATTATTCAAATGGCTTCTGATGAGACAGCTGGGGCGATCATGTGAAAGCCGCCCATTGTGTCACTGCAGGACAGTACATGCTTGACAGAAGCAGTCACCATTCTGTCTCTCGGGTCAGCTACGAAGGGTCAGCCAGTGTGTCTCATACCACAAAAATAACCAAAAGAGGAACTAAGTAATTTTTATATATTTTGCGCATGTACTGTTTTTGAACCATCTGGAGTGTTCACTGTGGCAAAAAATAAACAAACCACTTCCCCAGATCTCCTTCAGAGTAAGACACACATTATGACCGCACTGCAGATTGGGTGTTCGGATTTTCCCCCAGTACAAGCCACGGCACCAGGAATTCATTTCCTGTTCTTGTCCCTCAAAAAGACTATCACAGCCTCAGGGCCAGCAGACGTACGTAGACACACACACACACACACGCACACACACACACACACACGCACGCACGCACGCACGCACACACACAAACACACACACACAGACACACAGACACACACAGACACACACAAATGTACACACACACATACACACACATACGTACGTACGCACACACACACACACACACACACGGCTCAGGGACACAATGATGGTTATTAATTTCAGTCCCTGAATAATGAAACCCAGAGCAAGAGAATGGGTTTGCAGGAACGTTCTAGAAGAGCAGAGGTTGTTGAGGTCACCGCTGGAGTGAATAAATTACCGCACGGTGAAAAAGTGACCCTCACACCTTACTAGTCTGACAGTGGAGTCCATCACTGAAGGGGTTATTTCAGCTCAAACTAGAGCAGAAGAGTGTCGAGACACAGGAAAAACAGTGAAGCCGGATTCTTTTTGGAGTCACCATAGCTTGGTACCCTGCAGGCATTGTGGGTATTTGACAGCTCTGATGGATAATGGTAGAGGCAGAGTGTACTGTCATGACTAGAAGTGACAAAATCCATAATGTTTCAATCCTGACAACCCACAAAATGGGCCTTTTCAGCATTGTAAATGGGATATCGCTGGTGAAACTTGTATGCTGCCTTGTAAACCCGAACAATGTGTAATCACTGTTTAATTTTCATGGTCAGCAGAAGCTTCTAAAAGAACGGCTGGATTGTCAGAGGGTGAAAAATTGGGCATTGACGAATTACTTGTTAGAGAAAAAAAAGAGCTTCTTTTGTAGCCTTGTCCTTGCAAATTTATTAAAAACACTGCGGTACTGATGATGAATGCAATGAATATTTTCAGAGGTCAGAGTGTTATTGTAGCGCTTATGAAAGACGTTTCTCAAAATCTCATTTCGTGAAAGTAAACATCATTATGGAAGCAAGTCAAGTGAAGAGGTCATTCAGCAGTCTACCTAATAATGTATTGGATAAATTGAAGCAAAAATATTATAATACTACATTTATGTAAATTGTGGGCTAATCATAAACATACACATCAGCATAAGCATTGAAAGAAAGAAATCGTTGAGAAAAGATTAAAAAACAACAACGACAACAAGGGATTGCGATTTTGGAGTTCTTTCCACACCCGTCTTAATAATTGTTCTCAGTCTATTTAGTCTTGAATTTGTTTATTTACTATATTCAAAATGTCTTGCTCAGCCAATACATTCTTGTTAAGGCAACTGTCATCTTGATTGAGACGTTTTCAAGAAGTAACAATAAATTGGCATTCTTAAATATGGTTTTAAATTACTTTTAATAAAAGTCTTACAATCTTACTGTGCGAATGTTTCAATGACTTTCAGATGTATGTTGTGGTTTTTCTTGTGCACCCAAACATTGCCATCACTAGCAGAGTTAAGTAGTGGCCATATTAACAACATTTTGTAGACAAAAAAAAGTTTCTTTGTCTATTCTGCAAATTGCAAAATTTTAACACATTGTGATATTTGCATAAGGAAATCTTCAACCCAAAATGTCTCTGAACAAAAGTAAATGTGACTGCACCTTTAGCCAACAGTCTTTAAAAACAAAATGCTACGGCATTTTTAGGGATATACGTGTGGTAAGTTAATTGATAAAGTGTTCATTAATGACAGTACACAAGGCTGGATGTATAATACTGATCCTTACAGAAAGTGCTGGAGCAGTTATCTTTTCAAACATACTTTTATTCGCAGACATTATTTAGCCCAAATTAAAATGCATGATCTGACCAACTTGTAATCTTACCTTTGTGGTAACTAACATATATGATAACACTGTTGAATGTTTCTTATTTTATATGTTGTTTGGGGGCATAATTTATCCACACAACAATGCATGCTGGGAGCTCGCAAAGCAATCCCTTAAAGTCAGCATAAAATGGAATTTGCGATTGTCTTTTCTAAGAGTGTTAATTGAAACAGCTTCTCGAACAAGAACAAAAATGTAGGACGAGATTCGATTTTGTCCATCGATAATTGATTGGATTGTTGGAACGTTGTCGTTTGCAAGAAGAGAAATCTTACATCTGAGAAGAGATGTCATTGCGAAGGGGAGGGGACATTAATGTTTTCGAAGGGCACTAGTATTTAAAAAACAACAACAACAACAACGTGCACAGATAAATAATTTATAATAAATACTGCAACATTTCATTAAAATAAGAACTGTTTGATTCCGTAGTGACTTAAATAAGCAACATAGTTTGTTCAGATGAGAATGTTAGCCTAGTTTACATGGAATTTGGTCAAACATTTTAAATAGGTCACATTTCGTGAGTTTAGAATTATACGGTTCTATCTCCACTTTTGGTCGAAATTGAGTTTTTGACATAATCTTATCCATTGGGTGTTTATTAATGCCTGACTGTGTGGTGTTATTTTTGTAAAAAAAATATTTTGTTAGTAGTTATTAATAAAATAAAAAGGTACCATCTCACAAAACACCAGGGATGTAAAAACTTTGATGCTCAATTTCTCAGAACTACCCTAAACGGAGATTTTAAACAAACAGTACATTTTAATATGCACTAATAATAATAATAATAACTAAAACATTCACTCTAATTCTTTTTTTAACAGTCTCTATTCAACAGCCTTGGATTCTTTAAAGCTGGGCATGTTCTTTCATCGTTCTCTTTGTGTCTCTAATATCCTAGTAGAGATTAATTGCATTCCATCATTTCACTCGGCTTCATTAAAACCCTATTCTAGGATCCCATCGCATACACATGTGTGTGAGACTGAGTGCGAGATTGCGAGGAAGTGGTGTGAGAGTGTGGGTGGGTTCTTCTTTGGAAGATTGTCCCTCTCCAAATTCCTCGTGATAAGCGGAATGATTAGTGGACACTTTCTGCAGAAACATGCAAGTGCTCTGTTTTTCCTCACCGCCCACAACAGAACTAGAAAGAAACACCCACATGTTAAAGCTGTTAATGGATTCTTCTGAAGTGACCCCAGCCAACAATCTCCAGACAGGCAAGGAGGCTCATAACAAATACACAACCTTCTATATACACTCACTCGAAATATTCCAGACCCTGTTACCTTTACTGCCTTTCCTAGCCTCGGGTGCAGAAACATGCTATTAAAGAGAAAATCTAAAGTGTTAGTTCACCCAAAAATAAAAATTCTGTCAGTAATTACTCACCCTCATGCCTTTCCAACACCGTAAGACCTTCGTTCATCTTCGGAACACAAATGAAGATATTTTTGATGAAATCTGAGAACTGGCTCACTCCTTCATAGGCTGCAAGGTAATTGATATCTGCCAGCCCAGAAAAGTTAGTAAATACATTGTTAAAATAGTCCAGGTGACTACAGTGGCTCATCCTTAAGTTTATCAAGCGACGAGAATACTTTTCGTGCGCAAAAAAACAAAAATAACGACTTTATTCAACCATCTCTTCTCTTCCATCTCATTTTCCTAAGCTGTTGACGTAGTGTAACAGCGCACTGATATTGAGCCTACATTCTGAAGTACAACCCTGAAGCGCTGCGCTGTTACACTACGTGAACTCACTCAGAGGCCCAAACAGAAGAAAGTGAATAGTTGAATGAAGTCGTTATTTTTGTATTTTTTTTGCGCACAAAAAGTATTCTTGTCACTTGATAAACTTAAGGTTAAGGCACGTTTAATAATAAAGGCTGGAAAATCTGATAAGATAATCGTTAGAACCATTAAGATAATCGTGACTTTACCTAGGATTGTTGGAAGGGAAGAATTGGGTCCAAAATTGGCCCGATTATCTTGTAGTGTGTGCATTTTGTTCCAAACCAGTAGAACATTATTTCTTCTTTAGATCACAAAAGGAGAAATTATGAAGTATGTACTGGTCGCTCTTTTCCATGTAATTACAATGAATGAAGATTGATGCTTTCAAACTTGATAAAGGACACAAAAGAACTATGAAGATGTAATAAAATCCATCCATATGTACACTTTATTCACTATTAAGTCTTCTGAAGCGGTTTGATGTTCTGTTCTGTGAGAAACAGAATTAAATTATTGTCATTATTCACATTCCACCAATCCAGTGAGCTGCTAACTGCTGTGATCAGATAATTGAGCAAGCGAGTTGAATTGAAGAACTGAAACAGTCCTATTTGTGGACAAATTGCTCAGATTAGTTTTGTGAAGTGGATCAACTAATTCATTGAAAATACTGACTCAAAAGAATGATTCATTCATGAGTCAGATAATCGGAAATGACTACTTTTCACTCTCAATAATGCACCAAGGAGAGCTAGGGCACATCAATATTTTCATTAACACATTTTAGTTTGTTCCTCACAAATTTAGCAAATATATAGAACATGGACAACTATTATTATACATTGTAAATGCATCGAAACAAACAAACAAAAAAAGACCAGTATATTCTTGAGAATTTCTTTTCTCATGTTTGGTGAAGACAGCAAGTGTCATGCCAGTTTGGATTGACAGTAAAACAACAGTGGATAAATGGCAGCATTTAGAGTAAACTACTATATTACCATTAGCTTTTCTCTTTGAGAAAACAAGACTTTAGAAAAAGATGGTGATGACAAACTTGCTTTGGCCTCATTAGTTGGTCTTTTAGTTGGGGTGGTGATGGCGCACTGGATAAGACACATGCCTTTGGCGTGAGAGACCAGGGTTCAAATCCACTGGTGCTCAGGGACACCAATGTGTCCCTGAGCAAGACACTTAACCCCTAGTTGCTCCAGAGGCGTGAGCCCTCTGGATAAAACGACCCTTTGGATAAAAGCGTCAGCTAAATGAATAAATGTAGGTAAAGGTAGTAATTATGGGATGTGGATGCTATGCTCTGTAACTTGTGCATACCTGGAGATTTTAAAGAAGCTGGTGGAATCACAAAAGAATGGTTATTACCTGAGAGGAAAGAGAGAACAAAGTAGGAGGAAAAATTGATTATAGGTGATCTTTTTTGATCAACAAGAAGCTTATCAGTTGTAGATGAATGTCTGTGTCTCCTACTCCATGCTATCAGTCTCTCCCTCTCTCTTGCTGTGTTTGAAAACGTTATCATACTAAAATTTGAAAGGAAATCAGTATGTGGTAATTTCCAGATGATATAATGACACTTGCTGTAGTGGCTTGCTCTATACTACCAGTGCTATCAAGCTGCTGTGCTATTCCCCAAAATGCAATGTATTTTCTTAAATTTCTAGGTTAGCTTTAATAAAATGGTTGAAATACAGCGATACATTATATTCTACTATAATTTAAACAATTTATGGTTTGATACTGCCATTTGATACAGCCATTTACTGCTATTGTATGCCAATGTCTCTTTTCCCCAACAGTCTTAATGGGAGACCAGGGTTTTTGGGAGCCTCAAATATGATGAGCTCTATTGTGAGGGACCCCTAAATGTCTAAAATGTTAAGGAATATGTTATATAAATTCATGAGGGTATATATTTACATGTATGAAGGCCAATTTATACTGTGAAAAATATATAATAATATTATAAATATTTATCATGTTATAAGCAAAATATTATCAGGAAAATATTTATTTTCTATTAATTTCTAACCCACAATTAAAAAACCAGTTTAATGTACCTGAGAAACCAAACAACGCCTATTAATATAATAAAATAATTGTGATTTTAAAGCAGAATGAAACAGTAACAATGTAAAATTCTGTAAATAGCAGCTTATTTTTATTTATTTATTTTCTATTATTATTATCAGTAGTAGTATTTTTATTGATGTAATTTTTTTAACATTATTTTTCTCTGAATTTCCCTGTGCTAGACTGTCATTGCAATAGCCACTTCTAAAACACAAAGATACAGTAAATAATGTTGAATGACAGATACGTATCTCAGAGTCAAGAGTGTCATGTATCTATTTTTTTGTTGAGAGATAAGCCATTATTTTGGTTTAATTGTTTTATTATAAAACAGCTACCTTAAACGGTTGTTGACCGTGTTGATTGTCAAGTATGCAGCATTTTATCCCAAACACAATCATGCTTTTTCTGTCTTCACATGTGCCAGCATAACATTTTTGAAGATTAGAAATGAAAAAGGAGAAATGACACAAGTGGAACAAAGGAAGCAGATACAGTATCTCATCATCTAGTGTGTGTGTGTGTGTGTATGTCCTCTCATGTCTTAATAATTCAAAATAGGGTAATCAGGCTTTCGAACGTCTTGCTTTGTTCCTCTAATTCCATAGCAACCACATGCCAGAACGTTACGCAGGGCAGAGAGAAAGTCTGATAAATTAACTATAGAGACCTGTGAAGCGCTCTCACACATGCAACCTCTCGAGAATGTGTGAAAGAATCATGCTTCATTTCAATTCAGTCTTCAGCCTCAAAATGAGATAAGTGTTTTATTTCTTTGTGAATATGAATGTGTTTGGAATTGCATAAGTGAGTGAGCGAGTGTGCATACAAAAATCACATTTTACACCAAAATATAACCGAAGCATCGCCACTTGAACAAAGAATGAATCAGTTCTGCCACTGTAACCGGTAAAACATTCAACATCTCGTGAACTCTCATGCAACCGTGTTTGTGCATGTCAGCTTATTTGGCTGTGATCTCTACTGCCTAAAAATTGATTGGCTTTGATAAGATCAAGTTCTTAACTGCATACAGCACTCAATCGTTCTAAAACCGTGACACGTACTGTACGTGTTCAGAATGTTGCAAGCAGAATGGTGTCATGCAGTCTATACAAGGGACAAAATGATTTTTCTTCAATCACTCTCTTTTGTCTTACTTGAAGCGTGAGAGAGAAATAAAAAGGCCTTCATGTTAAAGACAGGTTTAATTAAGAAATGAAGGACAAAGACATGAAAACTCCGCCTGCGATGAATGCCTATGTGCAGGGACAGAATAAATAGGATACATTAATTTTATTAACTTTATTTAATAATCATGCATATGAGGTCTAATAGATCTGTGCATCTTCAAACACTATATGTAGATGACATGCAGCTCCATCATATTACTGCAATGTTATGGTAGACAGGAAGTCATTTTTGATGCCAACAAAGGACCTGAGTCACAAGGAAGTAAATGGTTCACCCTATGAAATAACCAACCCGATATTTTAAACAGACAAATACAATTATATGGATAGTTCACCCAAAAATGTTTATTTTGTAATTTACTCACCAATTTGTGGATTCAACTCTTCTTTGATAAACACAAAGTGAGAGATTTTGAATAATGTACTGCTTATTCACAAAGATTAATAAAGACTGCAGTTATTAAACTTCAAAAGCGGCACACAAGTGCTATAAAATATCCTATACTATAAAAGGTTAGAAAAAGATACAAATGTGCTGGTATTCTCTGAAAATCTTGATATCTGTTACTTCTGTCCATGCTAAGAGTTAATGAAAGAATTAACATCTATTTGTGAATGAATCATTCATTTTCAGTGATAAAAATTTCATTGAAAAGGCCAGACTCAAAATTTTATGATTAAAGGGATAGTTCGTGCTAAAATGAAAATTCTGTCATAATTTACAGTAGTCCCCCTCATATCGTTCCAAACCTACAAGTCTACAAATCATCTTCGAAACACAAATGAAGATATTTTTACATTTCGATCATCATTTTTGTCCATCCACTAAAAAGTCCACACAACCAAAAATTTCAAGCATCAAAAATTATAAAAAAAAACACACTAAAATGATGCATATGAATATAGCAGGACAATGCAAGTCTTCTGAAGAGACACGTTAAAACAAATTTAATTTAGGCTTATATTGATCAATGCACATAAAAAATGGTAAACTGAAGATCAACCATATTGACGTGCGAGAACAAACTTCAATGGGTCACATGTGTCAAGCAAGTATGGTTGAGCTTCTGTGTTTACCATATTTGATGTGCTCTATGTATGTGCGTTCAACAATGTTGAACAAAAAAAAAATGACAGAATTTTTATTGCTGTAACCAAAATGATTAGGTCTCCAAAAGGTAACAGGGTTTAGTTTAACAGTATAATTTAACATGGTGACAAGGTAATTTTTTGAAAGCTTAGGCTATTTAATTCCAATGCTTTCCAAATATATATCTACTTTTCAATTACCAATTGTTTACTCTCCAATAATGGCTCCCTATGATCGTTCGATACTGACAAACATTAAAAGATAAAGTGATAAAAAGAGATTTACTTGCTTGTCCTTGAAGTGCTCTCTTTTAAAAAGAATGCTGGTGTCAGTCTTTTTTTTATCAAAATGTGCATGCTTGTATATCAAGGTGAAATTTCTCATGAAGAAGAAAAACGAAATACCCCCCCCCCCCCCCCCCCCCAAAAAAAAAAAATTAATTTAAACAACATACTGGATTTTGTTGATGCATAGACAATGTCCACATTAACACAGTATAAGCTGTCATCACTTTTGTTACTCACATAACTGACAAAAATGGCACTCGTTCTGTAGAATATGTCATAGGAATTTTTTTTTCAACCGTATGTGTATGTCATTGCAGAGATATAACCGATTTTGACATATGACAAAAAGATGGCTTTCATCTATGGTCCAGAGTGTGTCTCATGACCACATGAAAGACATCACACATAGACACACAGTCTCTGTGAGAACTAATCCTATTTTCAGCACATGAATCCATGTGTGCTGAGACATGAAGGACACAGGATCAGTCCTCTTCAGCTGTTAGTGCTGCCCATGTGATCAGACAGAGCGTTGCCATGGGGCGCCACCAACAATCACACAAATCACTGCAGTCAGAAAGAATGAGATTGACGTAAGGACATATATACTGTGGTTAGTTAAGACATGCCTGATCATGGACACTCAACTAAGGCCAAGCTTATTGTCAACACACTAGAGGATTTGATGGAGCAAGAGACGAGGAGCTATCTATTAGCCTTTGCATTCATCTCAAGTTACTGCTGTTCCGTAGATGGTGCAGAACTCTCCGGAAATACAAACATGCCATCTTTACCACAGAAACGTGTGAAGTCTCAAACCGTTCTTTAGTAACTGATTTGGGAAAATGTAAAATAATGTAAAATTTCCATTAATAATTCTCACATATGACGCCACAATACCACTACATAATCTACAGCATGAAACATACAGCACCACCAATAAAGGCTGATTACAAACTAAATGACTTTAGTGAGTTATTTTTCTTGACTCAAAAACATACAATGCAATTAGTGTAGTTGAATGAACTCATGAATGAATGACTCTTATAAGCCGGTTCTTTTAAGTCAATCAAAAGCATGCAAAACAACCAGTGAAGTCTGAATCTAATGATTCTTTTTAGTGATTCAAACATGTGCATCTTACATCCAACTGTGATGTTTAGATCAGTGTAGGCTAGTTGTTGAATAGTTGTTCATATGATGTGTAGTTAGGATGCAAAATATAAATTTTTATTATTTCATAAAAATAGGCTACTTTATAAAAAATGGCTACCACGATTTTTGGTTATTTAATGTTATTGTTTAATAGAGAAGGCTGTCTATAAAAAGATATTAAAAAGTGTGTAAATGCACTTTTTTGTGCAAGAATTGTTGATTATTATGATCATTGTACAATGCAGTTGCATTTCTATTTGCATTTATCAAAATTAGATTTTTTCTAAAACAGAACTAAAATCATTTTTGGGTAAAGCCTTTATGTATAATGCATTATAAAGGTATTCGTAATGTATATCATAATGTATTATTTCTTTTCATAAATATTTGTAACCGAAATTAAAATGCATTATAATATTCACAGATTCCTTGTTACATCTGAAACTGGTTGTTTGTTGAGTTTTGATGCATTATACTATTATATTTCTAAAGGTGTATTATAATGTATTATAACTGTGGCTACAATAATTCAAGAGACCATACAATGCATAATAAGATGTATTACAAGGCATTATTAATGCATTAAAATACTTTAAAATGCATTATACAAGTAAAGGCTTTAATAGGCTTTAAGTAAAGTGTTACCGAATTTTTTATAGAAATGTTAAGGAACAGTGTCATACATTTTAAAGTTAGTTCTATGTTTTTAAGAGCCCTCCAAACAAGGATCACTGACAAAAAAAAAATATATATCTCCAGTTTTAAAAGCGAAAGTTTCCAAGCAAAATCATTGACGTCAGAATACTGTACAGCTATATTTGAAAGGCTATCAATAGAGAAAGATGCTTTTTGCCCTAAGAACAATGTAGTTACAACATCTACCAGCAGGGGCTTACAGGCTATGCAAGCCGCCCAAACCTGGACTCTTGTTAAGGGACATTTAAAAAAGGAAAAGAGGGCAAAGGAACAGCAAGCAGAGGAGATGAAGACAATTAGCCTAATGTCTCTCTAACTAGCTTAATGATGCAGCCTTAAACACGCAACTGGAGCAGATGTGCCTCAAATTGCAACTCTGCAGCAAGTGGTGTGTGAATGTGCACATGTGCAAGTGTTGGCATGTGTTACCTTTGGACCCCAACTGTGGTTGTTTTAGATTGATGTTTGAAAGTAGAGTCCAAATTGGCCAACTACGCCAAACTAGAGGATTCAGTGTGTAATCCTCAAGGACTGATCAAATTAACCCGTCAAAGTCTATCCGATAAGAAGCTGGACTAGCACTGTGTATGTGTGTGGGAGGGGGGGGGGAGTCTGAGGGGTTAGTGTCTATTCTGTCCTAGGTGTCACAAAGTGATAGTGCAGAGCGGTAGCATTCCCACAGGATTTTAAATCCTGTTCATGGTCTTGGTGTAGAACTGAGCTCTTACTCACTCACACTCACACTCTATCTCTCTCTCTTTATATATATATATATATATATATATATATATATATATATATATATATATATATATATATATATATATATATATCCCTCTATCTCTCTCACACACACACACACACACACACACACACACACACACACACACACACTCACACTCACACTCACACACACACACACACACACACACACACACACACACACACACACACACACACACACACACACACACACACACACACACACACACAAATAATAATCTCAAGTCATGACCACAACCTTCAAACAAAAACATGTTTGCAAAACTCTTGTAATACTATAGCAATAGAAGTCAAATATTCAGAAAACTTTCCCCAGAAGCATATGCACATTTGACTACCCACGCACCCACCACACGCTGAGGCTGTTTTCTTCTAGAGTATTTGTCCTTTTATTCAGAGAGCTGCAGTGTTGCATCGTTCCTTGATGCTCTTCTCACCTCTAATTTTTTTACAGCACTGGGAGAAACACCCAGAGCGAAACAACTTGATACACTGAAGCAGACACAACCTCCCCAAGTTAATCTTCTCCCAACTACCATGTACTTATCTGAGGGGAAAAAAACAGAGGCCCAATACATCTCTGAGGAGTTTTATCAAGAGGACGTATACAGAAAGGCAAAGCTGTGATAATAACAATGGTAGTTTGCTTTGAGTGATGTGGAATTTTTTTTAATCCATTAAAAATATATTACATTTTTTTATATTTAAAAAACATATATGAATGATGTTCAGTTATAATCATCGTTGCATGTGCATTCTACTGTAAACATTCTTCTTTCGTAAACATACAGCGCAACTAGTGCAATCCGATTCCCAAATGAATGACTCGGTTCTTTTTAGTGAATCAAATGTTGAGACTCAAATCAGTTTAGATACTGATGGACTGTTCAAATGACAGTTTGTAATTAAAGATACATTTTGTCAGTATTACTTTCCAAAAATAAACTATTTTACGACATTTTGCTGCTAGCTAATGCCAATTATTGTATTACATTTGTACCACCTCTGAATTAACTGTGAAAAGCCATTAAAAATCTTTACATAAATTGTTTTACATTTTTTATTTTTCAATAGAATTGCATTTCTTTTATCCAACTATTATTTATTTTTCCCTTGAAAGCACTCGGGACCAATAAAGGAACAATTAATGAACTAAAAGCATTTGCAGTAATAGGATGTGGAATAGTTACATTTTTATAATTCTCATTACTATTTACGCTTGGGGACTCACTACTTGTCCTCACTACTTTTGCTGACTGATTCTGTCCCCACTTTTTTATGAAATTTTGGTTTGATAAAATAAATGTTTAGCTTATTTTTAAAGCAAAAATGAAACCAATTAACCACATTTTAACCTTTTAGACAGCGGCCCAATTAAATTGTTCAGCAAATACAATTTCTCCCTCAAAATCACTGTGTAATAGAAGTTATGTTGAAAAATACTGTAACCCACATATTTCTAACCATTTTTTTTACATTTGAGAGTTAACTAGGAAACACACAAATACTCTAAAATGTATCGATCAAAATATAAAAGGGTTGTGTTAATTTATTTGAGAATACCATAGCTAAGTGCTTGCACCATCTACCCCCTGCCCATGGGATATGATGGGACCTCCAATGTTTTGTGTGTGTGGTTTGTCAGATGGTAGCAGAATGTACGTGATTCCTGGACTGGATCCAGATGGCTGCTGGGTCAGGGAGGATACTCTCCATGACATGACTTTCCGATATCATCACTGTACCATAGTATCGCCAGAGTAGTATGGGATGGCAACCAGACTGGGTTCCATAATTTCTTGGAGAGGAAGAGGGTGTGAGAAAAAAAGTGGGAGCAGCGAGCAAATGAATGTGTTGATTATGGCAGTATATAATGGTAATTATCGTCACACTTCAGTGCTGGAATGGATCCACAGGCTTGAGACTCAAATGAGATAACTAGGAGAGTCAAGGGCTTAGAGATCACAGCTGAGAGCTAGCGGAGCACATTAGCAGGCAAATGTACAGGAACTAACAAATTGACATGTTCACAATCTGTAACACTAAGACAGTTCCTGTGCAAGGATTAGAAAAAGAAAAAGAGAAAGATACACTTAAAGTTAATGAGAGAGTGTATTGTGAAAAGAAACCCAAAATAATATAGAAGATGTATTCACATGAGTACATCCACTATTTTATATGAGTATACAGAAGGCTCAAAGGTAGTGGGACAAAGTGAGGGATTCACAGAGAATACATTGCCCAGCTGATTGTTGTTTATTTGCACATGCTATCTACGTTGTTCCCATTTACAAAAAGAATCAGGTAATGTCATACCTAAAATGTTATTAAATTAGTGCTGGAAGAAATTGAGCAATTTACCAGGTTATGTGCTATGCTGTAACCCCCCCAAAAAAACAAAAAAAACAAAACAAACATATTGTTAGATTATAAATAATGCAGGCAGAAATTCACAGTTAAAATGGCAACAATGTTTCAGATATTATGGGATGGTATTTTAATGCCTGTATATTTTACAATTTACAATCAGTGTAGCACACGGGACTAAATAATTTTAACTAAATAATAATATACTAAATTTTATTCAGAAAATATATGAAAGGACATTTTAAAAATGGTTTCTCCTGGGATAGTAAAACACAATGTATATCATATATTAAAACGAAAGATTATGTAAATGTGATTATCACTGTTGTGGCTTTTGGTATTCATGTATGTTTTTGTATATTGATTGTTTTTTTAAGACAAAATTGTAAGATCATGGTAAACAATGTATTGAAGTGATATTGTAATCATCATTTTTTAAAATTGAAATACTGTTGTTTGCCATAAATATAGCCATTTCTGCTGATATGGCGTTAAATCATAAATAAATGAATACATTAACTAAATAAAATTACATATAACAATACCCTAATGCACATAACTCATGAAAATAATAAGACAAAACAAGACTGTTTAAAAATACATATTCATGCAGAGACTTCAAGTAATGTTCAATTTGAATAATTCTGTTAATTTTAATAATAATTTACTGGAGAAGTACTATACAGATATATACAGATTATACAGTAAACTAAATTATATGGTAATTCATACTTAATGCAAAACCCTTACATTTTACTGTATTTTATTGTAAAATGACAATGCAATGTGAAATGATTTAAAAGTGTTCCCTGTATATAGTGGGGTAACTTTTTCCATAAAACATTACGGTGTAGGTTATGGACGATGCGTCACACTACCATGATCAAGCATATTGAACTGTAACCGTACGACTGCACCACTGCGATAAATCGACTCTTTACAATGTAGAAACTACACTTGACTGCGTCTAGATATATATGCGCGTTATAATGCTCATCATTTGATGATTTACTGCAGCCATTGAAACTGCATCCAAACATCTCCTTTAAATAAAATTCTTACTCTACAGGCAGTAAATCGCACAAAGTTAATTGCACAAGGCAAATAGAACAGCGTTTAAGTGCATTTATCTATAATAAGCCCCATTTCCATAGAACATGCATGCTTGCGCTTAAAGTTGATCAATTCTTCCTTTAAATAGCGCTATTCTAGCACATTTAGCAGCTGATTACACTGTTTTGCGGTTGGTGAGTGAATAAGACGCAGGAGTTTGCGCTAAAATACAGCATGCCACAACTGTTTAATGAATCCACCCAGTGTGTTCAAATGTAATGGAACTTCCCCCCATAAGCAATGTATTTTTCAGCAAAGATTGCAAGGGTGTTGGAGGCACACTAACAAGCAGTTCATCCAATGAGGGTTTCTGAGACGGCGACCCACTGCAGAGAACATTAAGAGAGATATGAGCAATTTGAGCACATCAGCTAAATTGAGGAAACAATGGTGAAATCCAGACCCGAAATGATGTAACCGTGCCTTTGGAGAGTTACAATGTTCTGACAGGAGTTTCATTATAGATTTTATTCTGAGGATTTATCCTCCTGTCTTACAACAATGATAGGGTGATATACATCATTTATGATAGGTGACCAGAGGGCAAGAAGCCGTCTAGCTTTATGACAGCTGATGCTGTACTCCAACTGCAGCCTAACTGAAACTCGTTGAAGCCTAATAAACTGGTCAACCATAAGCGTTCTCGAATTCCATGATTGCAGAACATCAAAATCATGGGACAAAACATGGTAAGCAATCAAATTGAAAGGGCTGCGCTCCTCATTTAAAGTCAGAAATGCCCTTGTTCTAGCTTGCTCACATCTAGCGTTTTCAAACGGAATAAAATGACCTCCACCATATGAGCTGCCTCCAAGAACTTCTGTTCAAAGTTTCAACATCAAAAAGAGCTCCAAAACTGGCTGAAGTGTGTGTGATTGGAAGATGAAGTGCAGTCCATGTCAAATATTGCGTTTATAATTTAGATGTTTCTCCTGTGTCTTCCAGCTAGCATGGAAAGTGTTCAAAGTTTTATGTGAGTTTGGAACATCTCTATATCTAGCATTCTGAGTAGAGACATTGGAAGTGTAAAAATACAACCATGGCTCAATGGAAAAATGTGCAATTTTTGCAAAATTTCATTACGTTGCTTCTTGCATGTTTCGAGACACTTTCGAAGTGAAATGTCCAGTGAGTGGTACTAAAAGCGCATTCAGTTTTATACAATTAGATGAACGTGAAATTGGAAACATGCATCGCGGTTTGGAAATGAAATGTTAAGTTAGCGGGGCTAAAAGGTTAACCGTTTTTGAAAATAATGGACCAACTGCCGATAGTGTTAACTAAAGCCGGCAAGATAAAAACATGTATGCTGAAGTAACAATGTAATTTTAGCTTGTTTCCACAAGTCTTTGAGCTCTTTTATTGACAGGTGAGCTACCAAACAAGTTTACCTTGCCAGAAAAGCCATACATACGTATGCAGCTGAATGTGTGATGCAAATGTAAAAAAAAAAAAAAGTATCACTTTAGTTTAAATATTATGGACTACAGTAAATATGTTTTGAGTGTACTGAATGTCATAACAGTACTGTGCAAGAAAATAAGACTTTATCAATCGATAATCTGCCCTGTAATCATAACGAGACAATGAATACAAGATGCTGGTGTTTTACTGCCTCCATTTCAACAGGAAACTGCAGATAATTGAATGTATAGTATAAGTTTTTGGTGTTTTGCAATACTTAGGCTGAGGCACATTTTTATAATGATTTAGCTCTATTCGCTAATGCTACATAATAAAGCTAAAGCTAACTCGAACAGCTTGCCAATTTTCTTTAAAAGCCTGCTGTGTTGTGGCTTGTTTATTCAAGAGGATTATGTTCAATTTTGGGATGAAATTATATTTATTCATCTGTGTGAGACCGATTGTGTGATTGCGCTAGTCAGGCATTGTGCTCATATAAGTGTATGTTTGGTGCGCGGTGCCTATTAGTTAGATGCAAAGGCCTGGTTATTAGCACTCATCCCATGATGATTTCAGTCTCCTGCAGCTTTATTCCCCTTCACTGGCTAAATAAATGCTAAAGCTAAAATCTCTCAATAACACTAGCATAGTCGTAGCAGTGTCTGCTCGCAGGCAACTGTGTTCAATTAGCCTCTCGCAATGGTTTCTCTTATGGAAGCTAATGACATGCAAAGCTGCTCTCTTAAAAGTTTTCCCCTGATTAGGGAATGCACAGCAAATGCTTCTTTAATTAGTTTTTGTGGCAGCAATCAATGCTCTCTCCAGTGGTCGAGAAGCTAATGCAAGAGTGCTTGTCTGAGGTTAGCGTTCCCTGATGCATATTTTCAATTGTTTTTATAACTCTGCTCGCGTGTAGTGAGGGGTTATGCAGTCATACACACACAGATCAGCACACACTGCTTTCTCACAATCTTATTTGTTCTCTGAAAAGGTTAGCGCCTTCCGCTAGAACCAATTACTCGCGAACGCTGTTGTTAACAGAGGCAATCATTAAAACATAACCTTCTGCATGCCAACATTTTTATACATTACAGGCTGTTTTCAAATGATGGATTCAATCGTAGTGCATTTTTTTTTTTTTTTTTTAGATTGTGGCATTTCAGAAATAAAACACAATCCAGGCAGTCGGCTATACCCTCTTTTTACAATCTGAAAGGAACTGAGATGAAAGCAAGCATTGGCCAAGCTTTCCTCAGGCCAGAATAGCAAATGTGGAAGGATCTGAATGCCTCCGGAGCACGTGTGCTTTCAGGACAGCAGTTTGCGTGACAAAGGTCAAACCCATCTCATTAGAATAACAGTTTGCGCTGTGGGGCAAGACAGGAACTTTCAAAATGCTTTTTTAATAATGAGATACATGCAGTCCCATTGGTGATACTTTTATCTTTTACTCCGCTGATTAGAGAACTGGCACACTGACCAGGGTTTGAAGACACAAGGCGAGAGAGCCCATGGTCACAGTGACCTGGGAGGGGGTCAGCAAGATTAGCACATGCACTACAGCACTATTAGGACACAATTCGTTTTCTAAAAGATGTTATAATTATTGACAATGGACATTTGTGATTTCATTTGATGAATCAAGCTGGAATGAATCAGGCTCCGTAGTTTGGCATTTATTCAATTTTCTAAACATTGTAAAACTTTATGTCAAATTAGATCACATTAAAGTTGTCAGGAAATGAAATTTGCAATTGTCATTTCTTCCCTATTGTGACATTCTTAAATTAAATTAAAAGTTAAATGGCTTCTCAAACAAAAAAGTGAGTGACAGTTTGTTGGAAGAGGAGAGATTTAGGGGTTGTTTACACCACCATTTTCAGGTGTGAATTAAAAACAGAAAACTTTTTATGCATTTTGGTTGTTCATTTACACAACAACTGTGTTTTGTGGGCCTGAAAACGCAAACTTTTGAAAACAGGTTTCAAAGTCTCTGTGTAAATTACAAAAACACGAATTTGTGAAAACAGTGACATTATGATTGCTCACTTTTGATGCAAATCTAATATTACCTATTATAAAATCAGGAATTATTATATGGTGAAAAATGTGCTAATCTAAATAAATAAGTTAAGCTTTTGTCCTCAGACCAAACAAATTGGCCCATAATAAAGTACACAGAAAATGAACATTAATAAAAATGAATTGTAATAAAATAATAATGGATACAAATATGCTAGCTATGAAATGTACATTTTTTTCCAGAACTGTTAAAATGTAATTTCCTTAAAAGAATGCTATTAGAAAACAGTTAGTTGAAGAAACACCACATATATATATGGCTGAAATAGTTAGTTGAAGAAACACCACATATATATATGGCTGAAATAGTAAAAGTATTATGCTACTATGCTATTCTGAATTCGTTTTTTATTAACAGGAGTGTTTGTTGTCTGTAAGTGGGTGCTTTGAAAGGTCAAGTGCTTTGGATGCATGCATCATGAAAACAATTGAAAGCATTTATTTGCAATATAATTATATTATTATGGATATAATTACATGAAGGAATTAAGATATCTTAGAGGAACCCCCGAGTCGAAAAACATTCTGTAATTAGCTCTGTAATTTTTTACCATGGCTCTGTAAGAATAGCTCTGACATTAACCCTACGTTTGTGAAATTACATATTTACCTGACCCCCTCAGGGAAAACTAGTCCCATCCAAATACGGCTTAGGTGTGACAAACACTTCCACACCATTGTTGTGTGCTTTAAGCACTTTAGATGCACAAACTCACCCACATGCTCACATGAGAGCACATATTGACATCCACTTAGTCTCTCCAATAACTCATCAGGATATCAAGCAAATGAGTGAAACTTTTCTTCCCACTGTGTGATTTTGTGTGTGTGGTTTGTCAGATGGTAGCAGAATGTACGTGATTCCTGGACTGGATCCAGATGGCTGCTGGGTCAGGGAGGATACTCTCCAGATGGTCAGGTAAGACAACACACACACAAGCTGCAAACTGCAAAAAAATACGAGGAACAAAACAAGTAGGCCTAACAGTGGCTAATTTTCAGGAATTAGGACATTTTAGAAGTATCAAACATCAGGCAATTAGACAGAAGCGAGTTTTTGAGTAGCATATTGTGACGTTAATGCACAGACGCACCATTAAACCTATCATCCGTGTCTAGCCCCTGGCTCCCGTTGTGCTCTTCAGACATACTGTCTCCCAGCAGGAGATCCTCTGCAGTATTCTCCCCACAGCCAGATATCCCATAATCACACTCCGAGCTCTAACCCCTCAACACTCCAGCAAATGGCGTTTCACATTACCACAAAACAATACATCAGCTTATGTAATGATTTAGCTTAGAGTTCAAACCTATAGTAACTACACTGTGTACGGACCAGAGTGGGTATTCTAGCTTTCTTCCAAAACAGCTTCACAAGGAACAGCCTTCTAAGACAGCATCTTTACAGACATAGAGGTGGCTGCAGGCACGTTTCATTTGGATTACATAATCTGAGAATATTTGTTTTCCACTTTAATTGGCTGACAATCGCTTGACATTTCAAGCTTTCTATAGATATATTTCTCATGTCTGTGAGGCAAATATACAGTTTTGGTTTATTTTTTTGATACAGACAACAGAAAGCACACCCTGTTTGTTTTCTTTATTTTACAAAGGCACAACTTTTTCTTGTTATTGTGAGTTCTCACAAACAAAAGTAGACCCTTCACATTCACCCTTCTTTCAAATGACGTATTACTCTTATCTGTATGACCAAAAAATTACAAAATATTTTAAGTTGTTTCTATGTTATCAGGAAAAAGTGATATCATGCAGAAAGCGTGCTATCTCTTCGCTTCCACACTCTGCACAAACACTTGGAAATGTGCCTAATAATAGCGCACATTTATCTCAGTTAACATTAGAGCGAGTGCCTAAGTTACTTACATGTTTCAAATGATAAGCCATATTGGTGGTCGATGGATGATAGGCCCGTTTGGATTTAGCGGAAAGTATAGCCGATTGAGTCCTCGCGGCGCAACGAAGGCTGTCCCAGTTTGAAGGTCCTTCAATATGCGGCTTGCAAATGTGTCCTCCTTTTCCCGTGAATGCAGGATACATCAGGAGGATCCTTCGCAGCCTTGCCTACCCCAGAATTCATTGCGCGCTGGAGACGAAATTACCAGATTACAATTGCAAGTAATAGGATTCAATTTAAAAGTGTCATACAGCAAGTCTTTGTTCCTTCACAAGCCGCTTGTGCTCTTTGTGCAACTAAATCTGCCATAGAAATCATCAGTAATTAAATGTAATAATAAATACAAACATGGATTTTTTGCAATTGTGGTGGAATAAATGCACTTGTGTGAAAAAAATACAATTTGGAATTATTGGAACTAATAGTAGGAGTTTCACTATTTTATCTTTTAATTATCTTGAGATAATCATTGAGCTGTCAGCTGCATCATCGCAGAAATAGAAACCATTCCAAAAATAGAATCACTCAATCACTTGCAGTGTATCACAGATACGGCTGTTTAGGACAAATGATGTAAACATGAACATCCTTTTTGTCCAATTCCTGTGGAAACACCCAAGGCCGTGTAAAGAACATAGACAAACCATATATTGTCGCAATCTTGTTTTGACTGGATTCATGTTATATCTGTCAATGCGGTTCTTACCATTTTCTGTTATGCAGTACTAATAAAAACATGCAATATTTCCCTGCCAATTTGCATACAAGCCCGCCAATTGTTTAGAGTCCCACCCAAATGCCCCTAATTTTGTTTTGGTTGGTGATGTATGAACTTGTGTGAGAGTGGGGACTGTTGGTGCAGCAGTGGAAGGCAAGTGAGTGATGCTAAAGCTAGTGGTGCAGAGAAGTGAAGGTATGCTCTATAATGCATGGTCCACCAACCGCCCTCTGGGATTTGCTGCAAGATGGATTCCAACTTCATTGTCTTCTAACTCAAATCCCAGTTTTCCAAAGCCCACAATCAAGAGGAGAGAAAAACCCAGAGGGGCAACGAGAGAACAGAGATGGATAGTGTGAGTGAAATAGAAAAGAGAAGGGAGTGGGAGATAGACAATGAAACATGGAGAAAGCAAATTCTATTAGCCTACGTTAATTAAAAGAGTTATTTGATAGTTGCACTGGTCTGTATTGAAGCATTAAATATTCAATGTGCTGCCGTGTATCTGGCTTGCTTCATTTTTTGTTCCTTTCTGTTTTCATTGTCTGTGACAAGCTCCAGGGTGTGACTGAATGTGTCCATGTCTAGAGAGTGTTTCAGACCTGAAACTGTTTTGCTGTAGCAAGAGGCTTTTATGGAAGACAGAGTGGAATGAAAGTAAGAAATACACTGTGTATAAACCCGCACATAGGCACACAAATCCAGACAAACAGAAAACTGTAACAGTGATTGTAATGTAATGTTGGAACATTACGAACCTCCTCCCTCGTATCTCAGTGGAATAAAGCTATGGATAACATGACTAGAGGCTATACTCTAATAAAGAAAGAGAGAGAGACATTATAGCCAGGCTTTACTGGGTGGCATTGTACCCTGAAATGGGGGATGAAGAAAAAGGAAAATGGTGCTGCATGAGATTTTCATAAAGCCATGCATTTTCATTAACTGTTCAAAGAGGCATTTAGCAGTTCAAAAAAAGCCATTTAGGTTCTTCTTTAGGATCTGACTCAACGTGAATTGCAGGAAAAAAAATATATGCAATGAGAAAAAAATGTAGTGTGGGATGGTGGATGTTACTTTGGGATGGTAGGAATGAAAGACATTTTAGAGGAAAAAAGTTTTTTTTTAATTATTATATTCCTTGAAGTTCACTTTGTTGGAAAAAAAAGTAAAAAATATTCATTTAATAAAAGATGACTATATTCCACTTTGTCTTTGATCCTCTGGCTGGAATGTTCCTTTTTGGGCTACTTGCCTCTTAAAGACACACAATGAAACAGAATTAGCGTATTGTGACATACATCCGAGTTAAATGATTTATTGAAAAAAAAAAAGAGAAAAGGACGGAGGACTTGGTTCTATCCATTGGTTGATAGAGGCAGATCTGAATGCAAGCTTAAAGGAGTAGTTCACTTTAAAATGAAAATTAGCCCATGATTTACTCACCCTCAAGCCATCCTAGGTGTATATGACTTTCTTTTTTCAGACGAATACAATCGGAGTTTGTAACGCAGTATGCTGTTGTGGGAAGGAGGCGACTGGAACCGGCCAAAAAAAAGATTTTAATAACGTAAAATAATCAAACAACAAAACGAAAGTAAAGACGGCAGTCCCTCACGGACGACTGCCGCCACACATAATAAAACAAAACTCAAATAAAACAGACCAGGCCTGGTCCTCTCTCGATCTTCACTGTCGTCGCTCCTCCTTTTATGCTTCCGCTCCTCCGTGAGAGATAAGAGGCCAGTGTGTCGTGCAGGTGTCGCTCATCATCAATCACGCCATTCTCCCACGGGCATCAGCCTCGTACTGCTCGCCACAGAATAATATTAATAAACAGCCTTACGCTTCTGAGATTTATAATGGTTGTGGATGCCAACCATCAGATTGAAGCTCAAAAAAGTGCATCCATCCATCATAAGTTAACTCCACACGGCTCCGGGGGGTTAATAAAGGCCTTCTGAAACAAGCGATGAGTTTGTGCAAGAAAAATATCTATATTTAAAGCTCCAGTCCGTAACTTTTTTGGGTTAAAAATTATCCAAAATGAATTGAGTAAGTACAGAACCAGCCAGTGTTCAAAACTATCTGCTTGCCTTGATTCGAAACGGTAAGCTTGTAATAATATTTTTAATTCCAGTGGTCCTGGTGGATTTCCGTGGGAAATTCGAGCATGTCTTTGCGTCATTACATCACATCTGTACACATATAGGAAGTGTCTCGGCTAGTAGGCTATATTACGTGTGAGGTTGTTGGAGGTGGAGATTAATAGCCTTTTCTAACGGCACTTGATATAATTAAAATGATTAATTTGATTGCGGATCCAGAAAAAAAGAGACTGCAACCGGTTCGACAACCCATTCGAAAACATGGATAAATAACTGAAGGAGATTAAATCATGCAATGCTGATGTTGTTAATATTAACAATTTGAGAACAAAGTATAATTTGCACGGTTTGACGTGATATGATAAGCGATCGTTAGATTTAATCAGCGTGATTTACTGCAATGCTTTTTCCCCCTTAGTTGGTCAGAACAAAAGTGTATATTACTTCCTTGTTCAGGTGACATTTTCCGGTGAAAGATCTTATGTTGGTAATCCAAAAAGTATAATCTGTGATTCCAAATGACAGTATTCACACCGGCGTGGTAACTGACAGCCACACATTCTACTCAAAACATTGGATTCATCCGCGCTGTGCCTTGCCACAACCCACGTAAAGTTGATAATTCAGTGAATAACTGCAATTACAGATTTTGAACAGAGATGGCGACAAAGAGGAAAAAATACGGACTGCGGCTATAACATGTTACAAAGTAAAATTGTAGCTTCTGGCCAAAGGGGTAATCCATCAGCCGGAAACTGAAGCCTCGCGGGAGCCGCCATTGTAGCAGAACTTCACCTGCTGTTAGCATTCCATTGACTCCCATTCATTTTGGCGTCACTTTGACAGTGAATATCTTTACATCTGAGGCGTCCAAAGACTTCATTTGTCCATTATTTATTTCTAAAGAAACACGACAATGTTTAAAAGGCTCCATTACTTTGTATCTTGCGTTATGGCCCCGTAGAAGCCGTTTTTGTAAAAATAGGCTAACGATTGCGTCATAACCACGCGACTTTCTGTCGCACAATAGAGACATTACCATATAGACAGGAGGAGAAGCTCGCAAGCAATCTTTTACTGTCTATGAGGCAATCAGGGGGACATAGAGGCATAAAGTCAAGGGAGAAGCCCATAGATAGAGAGTCCATAAAAGCAACGGGACAAAATATTTCAACAACGTTTTTGAGGAATTAGGTGATTCAGATTTGTCTTGGCACAGCTACTAGAAGATTTACAACTGTCAGACTGTCGTCAAGCTCAGTTTGAGCCTGCGCAGTCGATCAGCCATCAGGCAGGAAGTGCAATAATCAGGCTTCAGTCTTCTCCGTGGAAATCAATGGGGTCGCTGTGTCCATTTCTTTTACTGTCTATGCTTCTGGCAGAGCCTGTATACGGAGAGCCTGTTCACTCCCCATTAAGCCCTATTGTACCGAATTTTGGTTGTTGTTCCACCAGAGTTCCACTGGGGGGCGATCACCCTGAGTGCAAAATGAATGGGAGTCTATGGAGCTAGACAGCTAAATGTGTCTCTTTCACCCGAATGCCGTTGAGAAATCTCAGATTTGATTTTAGGTTTTGCAAGTTCAACATTGGTTATAGGTCGAAAGTTGAATGAACGAGTACTTCTGTCCTTTCAATTTCTTACAGGTTGAGTTGTTGTTGCCCATTACACGCTAGTATTCTGCTAAAGAACGCTGATTAGTCAGTGAAGGACTGATTACGACCAGAGATACCGCTTGATGGCATCGTGGCATCCGAAGCGGGATCAGAATGTGTGTGTGTATTTTCGGCGTGGTCTTTTAAAACAACAAAACAAAAACTCTTCTGGCGCTTGTATTTACCTGTGTCAGCTGTTTTGTCGATGCCTCGAGAGAAAAGAAAGTGCAGAGCGCGAAAGCACCAAAGTGACTGAAGGATTGCCGTAAAGCAGAATCTCTGGTGGTACGATGTGTATGACGTCATTGACATTTTAAAATACTTTTTAAAGGGCACCTATTATGCCCCTTTTTACAAGATGTAATATTGGTCTCGGGTGTCCCTAGAATGTATTTGTGAAGTTTCAGCACAAAATACCCCACAATTAATTTATTATAACCATTTAAAAATGTCATTTTTGGGGCCTGTTTTAAAAAGAGCTGTTTTGGTGTGTACCACCTTAAATGTAAATGAGCTGCATATCCCCGCTCAGCCTTTGGATGAGGGCGTAACTTGCAAACCTGTGGCAATAAACAGTCGGTAGAAGCAGAATGGCTGACAGTGAGTGAGAGACCTGCTGTTTTGTATGGCATTCAGCTGTACATGTTTGAACCGGAATCAGACCCAGATGATGAAGAGACTCCGGCAGAAGAAACACAAATGAGAATGGACCAGGACGTCTCGGAATGGTTATTTGATACATGTATGTACTTATAGAGTTGTAATCGCGTCCCCTTTGCAATTATGGATGTGCAACACACACACACACAGACACACACAAACTTTGATAACGTTGGCGCAATTTTTTGAAACTACAAACACAAATACTGTGATAACGTTTGCTACTTACAAACGAAATTACATTTATGCGAGGGACCTGTTGCGTCATGTTTACATTACTTGTCGTACAGGTGCTTATGGCAAATGTGAGAAGATGGCTACAGAACAAGAAAATATATGCTGCAGGGAGATAGAAAAGGTATTAATTTATTTACATTTGTAATTGTTGCAAAAAATAATACGTGACATAAAACTGTCTGACGCTATTTGTTGTATTGAAGGTTACAAGGATGAAACAGCAATTTTGATGTCTTGTCTTTACAGAAAACATGCACAGTTTGTAATACAATATCTTAAAAAAATATTTATAAACGTGTGGTTACACACTATACGAACTAGGTTTAAATTATTACACAGACATCCTACGACGACAACAACTTTAGACGCATTTGTTGTTGAATTGGCTGACATCGACTGAAATGACTATTTGCTCAAAAATCATAAAATACACTTAGCAGCTACTTCTATTGGAGGTGACGTTGGATCGCGAACAGTAGGCAACGATCCACACTTGAGGATTAACTTTGAAGCAAGACCTGCTTTGAATTGACCCTCGTTCACAAAAACAGTCTGTCAGAAAATGATTCGCGCAAACATAAATGTATTTTGGAAGTTTAAGTGGCACCTTCCTAAATAAAATTCATCCACTGTGTTTTCAGTGGCTCTGATGTCGGAAGTAAGTGAAAACTACTATGAACATTATTACATCCCACAACAGAACAGTTAGGTTTCTTAGGAGACTTTTTCATCAAGGCAGCACAAATCGTCAGAACACAGGCTGTCGTTGAAACATTGGAGGATGGTGTACAGATCACCGAGGGCGGGGTCTATGCCAAAACCACAGTGTCAATCAAACCACGTCGGTGGGGCTTGCTCAATTCTACGTCACACTGAGCCGAATCTTAGAACAGCTCGTTCTGAGACAGTGCTTATGATTTATTGAGATTGTAAAAAAAACACTGGGTGGATTTTTATCATTCTAGGGTGGTTTTGCTCACATACTGCCAATACACATTTATGTTCAAACACCATGTAAAAGTGAATTTTGCATAATAGGAGCCCTTTAATGCAGGCAAAAGCAACCAGTCATTAAAGGGTTAATCTAAAATCACTTTTACATGGCTAACATCTTTGCATGGGAAATTATCAATGACCCCTCCATTATGCAGATATAACGTAACCAAATCGGAATTCCAAAAATATATATTTATAATTTACATAGTTTCTATGTCTACAAAGCCAGCAACAGTGAAAATAATTCAGACCAACACTATAGCTACAAACATGAAGGATTTATACATCTGTCTCTACATGTTTAGTCTGTCCCCTTCTCACAAAATAAAACTGTTTATGCATATATAAAACAAATGTTCTGCATCAGTTTATGCATTTATTTGACAAGCAGCACGATACTCTTTTATACTCAATCATTGCAACAAGTAGGCCTATGTATGTCAGCAGGACAGAAATATTCAAATGATTTCATGATTTGGCAATTTTTGCAGTGTAAACAACAAATGTTCTATACGTTTTGAGTTCTAAAACGTATAGTATGTTTTTTTAACATCTACTGCGTTTTCAAAGACCTTTTTAAGACCAAGTAAAGAAAATTGAAGGGAACACAATATGTCAATATGTTCTCTACATGTAAATGTCCAAGGAAAAACACAATGATTTGTATTAACAACACTTCAGAGCTGGCTTCCAAGAGATATACATTACTTTTTTTAATGTATTTAAAACAACAACAACAACAACAACAACTTTGATTAGCTCTGCTCCCAGCCACTAGAATATGGAAATAACTTTTACTGTACCTTTTGTTCCCTTTCGTTGTCACTCCGAGTTACGTCGGATGACGACGAATGGGGTTTCGCTTAGAACACCTATCGTCTTCGAGTATTACAAAACGAGCCAATGGCAAAGAAATGCCATGGGTCTGCGGAATTTGCATAGCGTATCTCCGCCTTACCTCGTGGGTATAAAAGGAGGACGCCGGCAACATGCAGATATGTTTTCGCTTCGGAGCCAAGAGTATTTCTTCACTCCACAGTCATCTCTGACTTCGCTCTACGAGACGAGCTTCTCTCTCCGGTGTTGGTGTGACGGCGATCTGCAGCGAGCTCACAGTGCCTGCTGATCTGTGCAGTGATCTGCCAGTGTGTGTGTGTGTCTCCCTGTGTTCTTCAACATCGCGGAGTTTTTTTTCTCCTCTCATGAAAGAGCTCGCACGCGGCACGTCTTTTTAAAGACGGCTCGCCCGTGCATTTCTGGTTGCAGCGGACTGGTATCGGACTCTGATGGGCACGAGCGCTGTCTAGTGTGTTTGGGCTTTGATCATGCTTGAACAGCGCTCGTGGGTGACTCATGTTCTCGCTGGGAACGTGATCATCGCGTCAGATATAGGTCGAGACTCGGTGAACTCGCAAGAGTGAGAGTCCCCTCATCCACCCCCCGATCTTCGGCTGGTGGCCAGGGTGACCTGAGGGTTACGGTCTGGATCAAGGCGCCGACTATGTGTCCGCGACCCCAGCCCCCCTCTTCAATGACGGTGCCCGCTAGTGAACTGCTGATTCCCGCGAGTCTACCCTCTGGTGTTTCAGTTGAAGCTACAGAGGAAGATGCCATGTCTGTTGCAGCATCACTAGGTGGGTTTGAGTCTTCTGTAAGTGAGGGCTCGTCACAGCTGCCACCTTCCGGTGTGCATACGGCTGTGCCTGAGTCTGATCCGGAGATGACGACCATGCTTTCCTGGGACGATGGGTTTTGGGTAAGGCCGCCGACCCTCGTCCACGGCAAACCCCAATACCTCTCTTCCCGGACGTGCATGATGAGATCTCGAAGTCCAAGAAGACCCCCTTGTCTTCTTGGGACCGCTCGCTGATCTCATCCGCCTTTCCTCCCCTCGATGGGGCCGCTGCCCATGGGTACACTGGAGTCCCCCCGGCTGAACGCTCTGTTGCAATGCTATGTCCTCCTCAGAGTGCTTCTTCTCGGCGCAATCCTAAGCACCCGCCCGTGGCCTGTAGTTTTTCGTCTACGCTTGTGGCGAGATCCTATAGCGCCACGGGACTGGCAGCCGCCTCACTGCATGCCATGGTCATTCTGCTGGTCCACCTGACCCAGATGCTCATGGACCTGCACGAGGGCGGGACTGACCCAGGGCTCTTCACTGAGCTGCGCGACGCCACTGACCTTGCTCTCTGAGCGATGAAAGTGGCCGTACGCTCCCTGGGTCAGGTGATGCTCACCATTCTGTGGCTGAAACTGTCTGATGTGCTGGATGTCGCGCGGACCCGTCTGTCCGACATTTCCATATCCCAGGTCGGCCTCTTCGGCGGTGCGGTTGAGGGCTTGCCCAACAGCTCTCAGCCGCCCATGAGCAAACTGACGTTGATTCTGTCCCGACGGCCCCGCCGTCCGCTCAGATCCCTCGGTCTGCCCACCGCCGAAGGCACCCTCCCGCGGCTCCCACCCCGCCCGTTCACGGGCCGGCTCTGGGGGCCGCGGGCGGACGCCACAGCCCTCTCCAGCCCCGCCCCCCGCTACACGCCGGGTTAAGCGGCGCTCTTGAGACGGGCTCCTCGGCGATGGAGCAGACTGAGGTTGATTCTGTCCCGACGGCCCCGCCGTCCGCTCAGATCCCTCGGTCTGCCCACTGCCGAGGGCGCCCCCCCCGCGGCTCCCACCCCGCCCATTCACCCGGGTCGGCTCTGGAGGCCGCGGTCGGACGCCACAGTCCTCTCCAGCCCCGCACCCCGCTACACACCGGGTTAAGCGGCGCTCTTGAGATGGGCTCCTCAGAGATGGGACTCAGTTCTTTCCAGGAGTTGGTAGCAGGACCACTCCTTTCCCCGGGGGAGGGCCGGGAAAGAATCCTTATTCTCCAAAGAGCTGACTCTCCCGTCTCTGAGCACAGAGAGTTCTCGGACGTCACAGTACGCCGCCCACAAGCCGTGCTCTCCTCGTCCCCCTCTGTCCCAGAGGTGGTTGACACGGCGTGCCATCCACGGACCGCTTCGCCCCTGTCCCCCTCTTTCGCCAGACCCCTGGCAGAGCAGGCCCCCGCGGGATGACCAGCCTGGTCCTCCCCTGGCCCCCTCTGCCAGGGCGCGGTTGCTAACTGTGCCCCCACATCGGGCCGCTATGCCGTCCACGTCTGGGCCAGTTACTCCGCTTCGCTGCCCCTCCGGGGGGACGCCTGTGATTCGCATGATCCCGCTGGTTCAGTTCCTGGGAGCCTGGTTAGAGCTTCCCCATCTGTCCCGCTGGGTCGCGCGGACCATCAGGCTCGGCTATGCGATTCAGTTCGCACGGTCTCCTCCCCGCTTGGGGAGTCCGCTCCACTTTTGTCGGTGGCTATGCCCCCATCATGAGAGCAGAGATTGCCACCCTGCTGGCGAAGGGTGCAATCGAGACTGTCCCTCCAGCCGAGATGAGGTCCGGCTTCTACAGCCCCTACTTCATTGTCCCCAAGAAAACCGGTGGGTTACGGCCAATCCTGGACTTGCGCGTGCTGAACCGCTCCCTTCACAGGATGCCGTTCAAGATGCTCAAACGCATTTTTGAATGCATACGGCTCAAGGATTGGTTTGCAGCGATCGACCTGAAGGACGCCTACTTTCATGTCTCCATTCTCCTTGACAGAGACCGTTCCTTCGGTTTTCTTTCGAGGGGCAGGCATCGAGTACGCGGTTTTCCCTTTCGGGCTAGCCCTGTCTCCTCGCATCTTCACGAAGGTCGTCGAGGCTGCCCTTGTTCCCCTTCGGGAACACGGGGTTCGCATCCTGAGTTATATCGACGACTGGCTGATCATAGCTCACTCTCGAGTTCAGGTTTGTGAACACAGGGACCTAGTGCTTCGGCACCTAGCTCGTCTGGGCCTTCGGGTCAACTGGGAGAAGAGCAAACTTTGCCCCGTGCAGAGGATCTCTTTTCTCGGTATGGATATCGACTCGGTCGCCATGTCCGCGCAGTTTACGAGCGAGCGCTCGCAGTCACTGCTGACTTGCCTGAGACAGTTCGAGGGCAAGAGTGCGGTTCCACTGAAACTTTTTCAGAGGCTCCTGGGGCATATGGCTTCTGCAGCCGCGGCAACGCCGCTCGGATTGCTTCATATGAGACCGCTTCAGCTTTGGCTTCGCGACCGAGTCCCGAGGTGGGCATGGCAACACGGCACCCTCCGAGTAACAGTTACTCCGACCTGCCGTCAGACCTTCACCCCGTGGTCGAACCTCAGTTTTCTACGGGCCGGAGTGCCCCTGGAACGAGCTTCGCGGCATGTTGTTGTAACGACAGATGCCTCCTCCACGGGGTGGGGTGCCATGTGCATTGGACGCGCTGCCCCGGGCTCCTGGACAGGACCCCGTCGCCTATGGCATGTCAATTGACTCGAGTTGCTGGCCGTACGTCTTGCTTTGCGCCACTTCCGGGGCGTGCTCAAGAACCAACACGTACTAGTCCGCTCAGACAATACCGCCACTGTAGCGTACATCAACCATCAAGGTGGTCTACGCTCCCGCCGTATGTCGCAACTCGCTCGCCACCTCCTCATATGGAGTCGGAAGCATCTGAGGTCGCTTCATGCCATTTATATCCCCGGAGCCCTGAACTGTGCAGCCGACGAGCTCTCACGGCTTCAGCCACTCCCTGGAGAATGGCGACTCCATCCCCAGTCGGTCCCTGTGAAACAACCCACGAGCAAGCCGCACTACAATCACTGCCAACAGCTCCTACCTTACAAACATGCGTGCGTCCCACGTCCCACCGGAAACACGGTGACTCGCTCAATGCCACAGAGAGAACGCACACTCCTAGCGACACCCTTATATGTCGCAGAAGGACGCAATTAAAGGGGCACTCCCCCTCATATGAAGTGACTCCGACAGATGTAACCAGTACTGCTACATAAGGATGAATTAAAACTTTTAAGGCCCCGTGGAACCCTGATAAATGTTTTTACTGTCACTGTTGTTAAGTTTAAAATGTCCAACATTTTTGAAAGGCAGCGCCTATAATATTTGATTTTTCAGTTCATAAAATTGATTAAAGATAACAAACACAGTTGACATGCACTGACAAATCATCCACAATAAAAATATGAACGTGCATTAAGAAAGCAAATAGTGTGTTTACTTTAAAATGTATACTCTGTTGTAATACAATGAGGGACAACACACAGAGAGGAAGAAAACAAGAGAAAGACGTGTCATGGGTAATGAAAAGAGACCATCTCTAAGCTAAAGAGGAGGAACGAGAGGAAAAGGTACCAGCGCACATTCAGCGTCTCTGGCTGAATTATTCAAAGCATTTCATGTATGAAGCATTTCAAAATATTTAGAACCACAAACATGCTCTTCAAAACACGGTCTTCACCTCGGCTAGAATAATAGCATCTGGGAATCTTTCTTGTCCAGAGCAAAATCTTGCTTTAGAAGCGTGAAGCAGTATCCATGCTTTTGTACCATGGTATATCCCTTTATAGTCCATTATTCTCCAGGAGTATTCACAGACACAAGGCCTTTATTTCCGCCTGTTAGTTTGATGTAGGTCTGCTTTCTCTCCTTTCGCTTGCCTTAGGTCTGCTTAATGTAATGCTCCCATTGCTGGATTATATCATTATGAGCAGTAAGCCACATTTCCCGACCCAGTAGTTTGCTGTAATATGCACACCCCATTAAATTATTCAGCTGTTCATACACACATTTATGCGTGATGTGGTTAGCCATAGTAAAATTTTACTGCTCAGAAGTTGCTTTTTACTGCTCAGTAGACTTAATGCAGTATTTGGTTTCTCAAATTCAGTATTTTGGTTTCTTAATTTCACCAAAAATTCCTTATGAGGATTAAAAATAGACACAAGCTAGTATAGCCAGATAAAAAGGCTTCAAATTTTTTTTGAAGAAAAACATTTGAATTCATACTGAAAATTTTGGTCACCGATTTCGGTATCTCTACAAATCTGAGCATAGTTTAAGATCTTGTTGAGATCACGTCTGAGATTGTGGGGCTTTCTTGGGAGAAAAATCTGAGAAGCAGCAGACTGGCCATTAAAAAACAAAATCTACATTTGTTCTCTATTTAATCTCGTTGCTGTTTAAACCATGAAACGGAAGTTGCGAACGTCTTTTCTTCTCTTTTGTGAAGTATATCTGAGTAAAACGGCTTCTCGAGCAAGAAAGAAATGTAGGGTGGGACTTGATTTTGTCCATTGGGAATTGATTGGATGGTTGTGTTTTGCTATTGCTGTGATGTCATGTGAGAGACAGGTTGTCCCGCCCTCACACCAGTAAACACGTAATCAAAAAAGAGATGTCTGCGAGTGGGAGGGGAAGCCATTTTGTTTAAAGATTATGAGTGAACATGAATTTAAAAAAATAAAATAATGATGTTCAAAAATAAATAATTTATAATAAATACCTCAATATTCCATAAAAAAAAAATTTTGATTTCATGGTCACTTTTTTGTTGTCATTTTCCTTCCAATATCCACAAGCACGCGGTTTAAGATATTCTGTTGATATAGCCTATTATCAGAGGACTTTTGTCTAAAGCAGCCTCTTTTTGTGACACAGCATGGCAAAGTGCTCTGATTTACTTGGCATTTCAGCACACTGCATCAACAGGACTGAATGCATTATGTGAATGACTCTCTTCCCCAGAGCTGTGGACAAACCCTGTCAGTACAATGATATAGCTGGCCCGATCTCCCTCTCATGTCTACTCACATCAATACAGACAAGAAGAGAGAAGCTCTTGTTGACTCTTCAGGCCATTTCTGTGGACATTAACAAGCCAAAGTAACGTCCTGCTTCATTCCCTTTGTCATGTGATCTGGGATGTCCAAGCATGTGGAGGTAAAACTACATGCTGACATCCACAAATGTAATCAGATTTAAATATAGGAGACTGAGTGTACATTATAACTCTACTACACATTAGACTGAATGCTTCATGTAGCTATAGTACAGTATATGGGGGTGCCAGATCCCACTCAATTCAACTAATAATGACATTTATTACATTTATTAGAGTCATGCCGTTTCAAACTCATATGGCTTTTTTTCTTCCATGTAAGAACACAAATGGAGAATAAAAATATATAAAAAAAGAATGTTCATTGAATGTTCATGTAAAATCAAAGTAGTAGGCCTATACAAATAGTATAGAAAAAACATTATTAGAGTACATTTTACAAGAAAAAATATTTCATGTTTAATTCAGTGTGTTAACTGACAAATAATTGTAATTATTTGTGAAATTTATTAGCAATTTCTGAGTTATATATATATATATATATATATATATATATATATATATATATATATATATATATATATATATATAATTTTTTTATTTTTCAGTGTAATGAACGTGAACAGAGACTGGGGCTGTTTTTGAGCTACAAAAATAACAAACATGCACCATAAAAGTATCATTAAAGCCGTTCAAATTACTTTTACACTATATTGGGCAATCCCTATGCCCTACTCAAAAATTACAGTGATTTTTCAATCCGACCTCATGAGAAAACATAACTACTATTTTTAGAGGTGGCGATTTCGTATGATTTTTTTACCATGTGATTTCTGCAGAAACAATTTTTAAGGGAAAAGTATGACGGTCCAACTCTAAACATAACCGTCAGTGGGGCAGAAGTATATCATATGAAACAGTATGAGTTTGTACAAACGCATACAAATTAGACACCATTTTGTCAAAACATAATTACAAAATTCCATGAGGGTGTGTTGGATTTGTCACCGAAAATCTTCCCCTCTGGCTCTGCAATAGCTCCCGAATCACAGTTTGGTTATGTCAAATTGTGTGTTTTGTGTACTACAAAATAAAGAAATTCAGAGGTTTGGAATCCCATGAGGGTGAGGATATTTTATTAACCTTTTTATATTGTTATTTGTTAATTTGGTCTTTCACAATGAATCGTAAACAAATGTTTTGGTTTGGATTAAGGCATAAAGGAAAATCTGAGTGATACACCAATGTGGGGGGAGTGAGTTTGACCCTGACAGCAATGGCAAAGCAGGAATGTAAAAGGCAGAGTTAAGACCTCGGGAAAGAAAGAGAGAGAGAGAAAGAGAGATGGGAGATGAGAGTTGTTCTCCCTGTATCAGTTGATCAATGTCATCTCCATCCTCCAGCCAGCACAAAGTCCTATTTTTAGAGCCTCAAACTCAAACTCCCCTTCACACAGTTTTACTCTTACATACACACACGCAGTCCTCCCTTTCTACAAATATGCAGTTCATAAATCTACATTCCCCTTGCAGAATCACCATGTAAGATGTTTAACCTATTTATTTAAAAATAGAAAAGGACATAAAACTGTGTTCCCTGCATAGATTTTTAGCACCACGGAAAAATAAAACATAGGCCTATCCTATTTACCTGAGTAACTTGTGAATTCGTATTCGCAGTCTGTAGCGTCTTTGTGTTGAGTTTTCCTTGCTGCCTGCACGTGTAAACAAACCTAACGCGCCGATTCACGAATACATGACTCTTATGAGTTGCTTAGTAGTGACTCGCAGTTTCGAGTTACAACCAAGCGGCAACATTCTAAGCTGAAAAATGAAGCCTACCCGGATGTGCGAAAAACTGCAATACATCGAAAATCCGCTAGGGGCGGGTCCCAAAAGGGAGCAAACGTCCATAGACCCCCATGTTAAATTGTCCGTTTTCACAGCAAGCATAAATTCAGGTTTTTACAGGTTGGTCCCATGGACTTTTATTGTATTTTTCGATAGGCTCCGAGTGCCTGACAACTGTGAGGGGGTGAATTTTTTTCTAACTCGTTAGTTTAGATCGTATAAAATGTATAACAAATAAGGACGTGGTTAACTTTGATTGACAGCGTGATTGATAGCTAATAACGGGCTGCGCCGAGTGGAATTCCTGAAATTTGACGTCTCGGCCATGATCTGACACAACACATCATACCACCTCTGTATCCTTTCTGAAAAGATTTTCCAAGGTGGCGCCGCCCATAGCCTACCCCCCATAAACGGCTTCAAAACCGTTCTTCAGAAAGTCTATGGGTGACGTCACAGACGCTTTGTCCATATTTTTTACAGTCTATGGTTACAACCCATGTCAATATCTTTGAATTATTTCATGCTGGAGTTTTACAAATGGGTGTAGCCTACTTTCAAAGATCCGGTGGTGCAAGTACAGTACCCGCGTACTCTTCTGATGATGACATCACTGACCCTCGCTTAGCCTACGCGTAAAAACCATAGACTGTAAAAGAATATGGACGTAGTCTCCATGACGTCACCCGTAGGTTTCTGAAGAGTGTTTTTGAAGCCTAAAGTGGGCGGAGTCGCTCGTCGCCATCTTGGAAGCGCTTCACAGTGCGTCACTCCCCGATAAACGAAAATGGGCAAAAAGGCGGGACGTGGGTGGAGTTGAGGTGCCTGGATGCTGAAACTACGCCCGCCTAGCTCGTCGTGATTGAGTTTGCTCAGGCCAAGCTAACGTGCTACTGGCCTCGCGCTAAAGTGACAGCTGACTTGAAGAAGTAGACCTAAAGCCAATAGTAAAAGTTCATGTTTTTGCCCTTTGAAATACTATAATAGTTAAAAGACATAACTAACCGTGAAACTATGTGTATTGTGATGCATTATTATTCTCATGCAGTAACTTACAATATTTGCTCTGAGCGTGTGTGTGAGTGTGACAGTTATTCATGCGCATACATGTCAGTCAGCGCGGCATCGCACGTCAAGTTCGAGAGAGCTTTATTCAGTCCATTTTCAATTCTCATAGATCTTACCTAAGAAGTTCAAGTAATGCACAGGAAATCCACGCTCATTTAAGGGACGAAGAGAAAGCACTGACACCTGCAGGATTTCATCTGACGGTACTTTTTATTGAACACTAAAAAGTTAAATAAGCATACTATAGTCTATCTGCTCCGTAAGATCAACGGTACAGCAGAACGAGTGTGGCCTCTAGATCTTAGACGTTTTTAAATCTGAACTCCAAAAAGCAACGATATTGTCAGACATCCATGAGTGCATGTTCACAGAGGAAAACAACTGAAGAACAGCGCTGGTTGTTCTCTCGATACTCGACAACGACGGAATCCAACGGCGTGGGCGAAGGTATAAGGGCGGCGTGTAATAAACTGTATGAAATAATCCCAAAAAAAGTACAAACACGGCAGAGATGACAAGTTCAGCAGCTGGAATCAGCTGAGGTGACATAATGGCTAACAGAGAGCAGACAAAAGGCTAGTAACAGCAGCGGTAATCCACCTGTCACTCAAGTGGCCACGCCCTTGATTATGCAGCATTTTAAGGCTTAATATAATTTAAACGGATGAGTTCTAAAAAAAATTCACCCCCCTCAGAGTTGTCATGAAGGGCAAAATTAGCTGTATAGACCAAAACAACTTAGGACACCAGGCTGTAAACATATTTTTTTCTGCGGTAAAGTCGGGAATTTTAACATGGGGGGAGATACAGATTTGACTCACTTTTGCTGCCAGCCTCAAGCGGCCAGGCGATGAATTGCAGTTTAATTCACTTTCGTGTTGGTTTCAAGAGAGAGACAGGGAGGTTGCCGCTTGGTAAAAACTGAAGTATATTTCGGCCTTTAACCGGTTCTTTTGATAGTTCAAAAACACGTTACCGTTTGAATCAGTGTAATGAATCAATAAATCGACTACAGAGGTTACCAACAGAATCAATATTTGACTTAATTTACTCAAGTTTTGTGGGCAGAAATTGTATTAGTTTTTTGTCTTTATGTTTTTCAATCAGGCAATTTCGGTCAAGTAAAATCACCTAGAACTGTACTTTGTTCCTCTAGTTCATGGAACAAAGTACAGTTCTAGAGTAGCCTATCTAGAAATCTTTCTACAGTCTATCTGTGATCTAGTGATTATTTTTGAAATAGGCTATCTGTTATGTCAAAAAACTTCCTTAGAGCAGTACTAAAATTAGATTTTTTTTAATGATCAGTCTTGGAACAAGATTTATGTGTCCACAAACAAAAAAAAGTTAATTTTTTAAGTACAATCAACTTTGTTTGACTTTAAAAATGAGCTGAATCTTGTATAACATTTTTTTTTTAAATTGCTTAACTTATTTTAATAGATGAAGACACATTTTATCATAACTTATTGATCATATACTTTTTTAGTGTAAAAAGATAAACCTGCACAGACAATAGGTATGTAATATGACCAAAAATGTATATCTCATCGTACTTATTTTGTAAATCCCTGCAGCACTCACTGCCCTTCCTTCTCTCTCTCTCTCACTCTCACTCTCACACACACACACACACACACACACACACACACACACACACACACACACACACACACACACACACACACACACACACATAGAGAGAGAGAGAGAGAGAGAGAGAGAGAGAGAGAGAGAGAGAGAGAGAGAGAGAGAGAGAGAGAGAGAGACGTATCCCTTTGGCGTAACAAAGGATCAAGTGTTCCACTGGACTGGCAAGACCATTACTGACAAAACCGAGCACAAAAAAAAAAAAAAAAAAAAACTGAAACAAAGGACAGAGAAAGAGTGTGATGGAACATGAAGTATAAAATGAAATAGGAAAATAACTCTAAATATAAAACGCAGGAAGGAATTTTATATGTGTATATACGTAGAGAGTGTGGAATGAAGGAGATAGCAGCACAGAGAAAAGCTTATTCCCCATCCTTCATGTGACCTTAAGCAACAAGACTTCAACTTTTTAGCTCCCTCATTCTCTCAGTCACACACAATGGGACGTGGGGAGGCCAGGCTTTGATGTTGGCACAATAATCTCAGTCCCCAGAGAACGTTAGATAGAGAAGGAGGAGCAAAGGATAGCCCTGAAGGGAGTATAGAAATACACAAGATTATGTGCGTGTGTGGACTGTAGACTGACTCAAATGATGGAGGCAGGCACACACAGACCCAGATAATGACCCAGCTGCCAGTAAATACTTTTAAGGTCAAGGTATGCAACGGCATTTCCTTTTTCCATTTAATGGAGCCCATTTACCATGCATATATACAATTATCTCATTCCAAAACCTAGTGAGCTGCATATGCCCGCAACATTTTAAGGCAATAAAGGCAGACTGACTAAACTATTAAAAGGCTGTTCAAAAATGTTAAATAAGATATCTAATTTGATCAAAATTGGCAGCAGCAGAAGGTGATCCATAAAGCACCGCTTCAAGCTCAGTGAAAAATGAATCCAAAATGGTGTTTAAGGTGAGATAAATATTATTTATAGATTAAATTCAGTAATCAAAAATATAAAGTGTAATTAAAAATGTATTATTTTACATGTGAACATGTACATGCATTTCTTTTGTGCTATGTATTTTAGTGTTGCATCGACATTTTTTTTTTAAAGAAACAGAAATTAGTTTACATTTAGCCGAAAAATAAATAAAGTTTCTGTAATGAAATTTGGGTAAATGGAAACCTGAACCTGGTATGATTTTGGTATGATAAATGAAAGCAGTGGCAGTGAAGTTTTTCGCCCCAACAAGCCGCCTCTTGATATTTCAGCAGAGCACATTTTATGTAATCTTTGTCATAGTGAAGTGCATTTGTCCATGCAGCCGACATTGTGTACAGTTTGTACACGTTGTGTGCATGAAATAGATAGCGATTCGATCAATTATTTCAGCCCTGCAAAAAAAATTCGGCTAAAATCGAATCTAGTTTTTGCTGTTTCAGCTAAATAGTTCCTGTTGCTGAAATTTCAGTGCATCACTAATTTTTATGTTTATTAAGAGTATAAAGCTTTATGCTCAGCAACATACTAACATCAAACACAATTAAAATCAATTGCAAGTCAAGTCTCTCATGTGAAGGGCTATTTTTGATTTGCTACCCATGTAGAGCATTCTAAATCGGTTACTGGTGTGCTCCCATGATGCTTAGGACCCTGCCTTAGAAGACAGCTGCTAATACGTCACTAGCTGCGTTTACATGGACCCTTATAATCGGATTGACGGCTCAATTGGACTAAAAACCTTTATGTAAACACCTTAATCGATCTGATTGAGCTCGATCCGATTGTAATTTTGATCGGATTGAAAGGGGTGGTTTATTCCTTTTGTAATCCGATCGAGAGAACATGTAAACACTTGATCGAAACTGAAAGGATTGCGCATGTGCAATAACGTTGAAATAGCGTAATGACGCATGACGCATGGAACGAGTTTGCTACCTGTTGAATAAAGTGTCAACTAAATGAGTGTCCCGTTATTCTAAAACTCTCATTTCACTCAGCATCTGTGGAGCAGGACAACGTCCCACCAGTCCTTGTTTCAGACTCTCATCCACAGACAACTGGTTTTGGGCGCTGTGTTTTACAGCGTGATAAATATAAGCAGCACGGCAAAACGGTGCATGCTCATTGTCTCCAAATCATGACCAGAGACGGATAAATATTAAGTCTGCTGTTTAAAACATATAAAGAACCAATAGAGGAGAATAGTTATGCGCGGACAGCAGCAGTATTCGTATAAAGCAGCGCATGTCAAAAAATCAATTCCGATTTGAAACTTGTGACATATAAACGCGCACATCAACCCGATTACTTTATTTATCGTTCATGTAAACACTGTGTTCGGATTCATCAATCGGATTGATTTCATTACGATTGAACCAAAAGGTGTCCCTGTAAACGTAGCTACTGTAGCAAAGAAAACCAACAAATCAGCATTTCCAAAATTAGACTTTTATTGGTCATTTGGGCTGCAATGGGTCATAATATCAACAAGTAATTGCAAACAGAGCCCACTGAAGTCTGGACAGCCATCGTCCATTAAAAAGCTGTTAATCATCTTATGGCTGTGAGCCTCATGAGTGGACTGGCCTCGTACTTCCATTCTGCTCTTTTGATTGGCCCTCTCTGATGGTATCCAGTGATACACACACACACACACACACACACACACACCATTACGGTTCTCTAACAGGCAGAGTCGGTTATGATGAGGGCTTAGGTCCACCATTACAGTTTAGTTCAAAAGTGAAGATCCCGAAGGATCGTGCATTTAGGAGTATGGCCTCGGAGCCTTGAACGTCAGTCGACCTCTTTGATCCATGAGAGTGGCCCGGGGGAGAAGACAATGGAAATGCAGAACGTAGCAGAGAAGAACAAAGGAAGCGTAAGGTCAACATGGAATCCTTGACGAAGGACGTCAAGAAATGAAATTAGAGAACGGGCAAATGGAAGGTCATTAACTGGGCCAAAAGGGCGAAATAAAAAAAGGAATGTTAGGTCATGAAAGGGGAGGGATGAAAACAACGGGTATCTGGACCAAACTTCTGTCTCACTTATTCGCTTTAGTCACATTCAAGGTGGGCATTTCTTTATTTGTGTGTAAATCAATTTCAGAAAGACCGTTTTATACGTAAAAGATAAAAACATGCAAAAATCCTTTTGTCTGTAGTCCAAATTATACATATACAAGTTCTTCACGCCCTGTTCTTCTTCGTAGACTACATCAAAAGAGGAAAAAACAAAACAAAACTATGTACACGCCATTTCATTTACAGTGGAGTAAAAAATTAAAGAATACCAGGCATGAAAGAATACCAGGATGACTAAGGCAGATGACATTTCAAAAAACAGAATGTTTTCATTAGCAAAATACTAAATCACTTCAAAAAATGCAGAAAGAGAGAAAATAAATGAACAAAACAAAAATTTCTGCTACCAAATAATAATGCTCGTCTCCCATTTTGCAACCGGCTGCATAAGTTAACGTTTTGGTGGAAAAACAGTGAATATATTTAAAAAAAATAGGAAAACGCAAAAAAAAAAGAAAGAAAGAAAAAATAAATCTATTTTCTAGCATACTGTACAAAGCTGTTCTCTCTGTCTTGCCGCTCTCATTCTTCCAAAGCTTTCGTTTTGATACGTGACGTGAACGAACAGCGTGATGGTGAGAAACGCAAACAAAAGCATAAACGTTATAAACAGGCTCACGACATAAACACTCCAAAACTCTGAGCCACCAAAGCCATTGAACAGAAAAACAACATCATCAGATCAAATGAACAAAGACCGAAAAAGAAAGAAAAATGTAAAAACGAAACAAAAAAAAAATGTACAAAAAGGCACGTAATATCCCAGTGCTTCTGTACTGTGAGATTCAAGTGTAACTTAGCATTCATTTAACGTTCTTTAAGCGTTCCTTCATACGTTTCGTACCGATGATCCTTCAAACTTAGGCGAAAAAATCCTGGACTGAACCAAACCTAGGAAGATTTCCTTCATTAGACCCCCTTCCGTCAACAACAGAGGGCCTCGGAGAGACCTGGTTTTGTTTCCATGGTGATCTTCCTTCCACTTTCTTGTCTCTTCATTCTTTGTCTCTTTAGGGTATATTGGTTTCTTCATTGTTTTGATTCTGCACACTGTCCATGTCCTGCAATTAAAAAAAAAGTGCCACACTGTTTTTTTGATGTTGTTTCTTTTAATATTCCTCCTCCTCCGGTTCTTCCTTCTCTTTCTGTGGTCCTGCGTTGATGGCGTAAGCTAGTCGTCGTTGCCTCCGTACATGTCGGCGAGTTTGCGGAAGCGAGGGCCCCAGTCGTTGAGGTAGTCATAGTCCTGGTCGCCTCCGCTGCTGGAGGAGTGAAGGGAGCTGAGCGATCCGGCCGTGGAGCCGCTGCCCTCGTAGTCGAAGACCAGCAGGGAGTCGTATGGAGGGGCCGTGGGATCGGTGTCGGCCGCCTTCAGACCCTAGGGAACATGACCACAACGGATGTGCTTTTAAAATAGACGCTTCAAAGATAGCACATGATCATTGTTTAGTACATGCGTTTTCTTGTCCAATTACTCATGTGGTACAACGTATTGCTGTTTAAGTGAAGAGGGGGATGTGATGGAGAAATAGAAGGAACAAAAAGAGGAGGAGGGGAGATGGGAGGAGAGGGAAGTGGAGAAGGATTGGGGTTGCCGTGCAAACAGATGCTGGGCTCTGGAACAGGCTAAAGCGTTTATTTATAAGCGGCTGCGTTCTGGAAACGCCACAGCTAAGTGCAGTCTGAGCTCGCACAATTAAACAATGAAACACTGAATACACTGTCAGGGCACTGGACGAGAAATAACTAAAGTGAGAAGAGGAAGGAAGGAAGGAAGGAGGAAGGAGTGACAATAGAACTGAAACCCATTAAGTAGAAACTGCGTGTGAGAGCCATTTCACATGCTGCTGAACTATTCTCTACTGTTTAGTAAAATGTGCAGGTGAATCCAAAATTTAAATGAACACAAAGACCACTGTGTACTGGCCATTATTTCCTGCAATAAAATAATGTGTCTTGCCTCTCAGGAAATCTGCAGTCTTTCCAACATTTAAAATTATCCTCTGAAGTTTAACCTATGAACTTCCTCATAAAATGAATTTATAAGAATATGGTAATCTTTAAACATTATAAATACTAATATATCAACCTTCTTTATTTTATTTTCATCAGGTCACAACAGGTCGTAACACACACAATTATACCATTAATATAAATATCTTATATTTTTGCACGATGATCAATTGTATTTTAAGCAAATAAATCCAATGATGGCGGAGTGGGTATGGAGTGTGGGCACCCAATGGAAGAATCATAAATCCTATACATGCATGTTTTGTCTGTAATAATAACAAAAACGTTAAAAATATATACAAAAAAAACTGTATGATGTACTTCTTCAGCCAAGCAAGCTGATGTGTGGAACGCTGGACATTTAATGCACTTTCCTAAACGGAGCTAAATGTGCTAAAACTAGCATTCAAACCCTAGTAGTAGGTATGTAGTACAGCATTTCGGACTTAACTTTAGTTAGATAATATCAACAGAGGCAAAAACATTCTGTAGACAAGATCACATGTCTACCTAGACAACATTTTGGGGTAGATTCAAATGTTTGATTTACATGTACCCAACCAATTTTGGTAGTGAATCGAACATCCAACTGCATGTTCAACTTGAATGTTTAAAATGCCTCTGGTGCCCAAAAATGCGGTCTTTGGTAGGCAGCTCACTTGGTTTTGAGACACCGCCATATTGTACAAATAAAGTTCTATTCTTAGCATAACACTATCCAGACTAAACACTGTATAGACGTTCAGCTGACATAATTCCGAATCCTGAAGTCGCTTGTCCAAACAAATCTTTCTGAAGACATAAAACGAATATAAACAAAACTCATAACTGACAATTTCTGTTCACGTTTGAATGCTAAAAAAAAAAAAGAGCTATAAAAAAATCCTAACTGACAGGTTTCTTTAAAATACAGTTTGGTCGAAACGATTGGCAAATGCTGATGTATAAAAAGTCTGTCCGTCTTTTAAGTGAGGCTGCTTACATTTAGCAGTAATGTTTAATTCATTACCTGATTTAAGAAGTTTCTTGCTAATCTCACCCTGCTTTGAGTGCAGTCGCACTACTTAGAGCGTGTGAGGTCTGCATGTGTGCGTGGGAGGGCACGCACCACAGACTGTAGCATGAGTTATTGGATCCCTGAGCCTGGCTAATGAACAACAAACCTAAAAGGACCTTGTTCCAATTAACCAATCAATCACCATTAAGTCTTATCACTGGTGCCATCGAGCCATTTTATATGGCGCGACTTCAGAAGAGCGGACACACAGCGTACCTCGTGGATGAACTCTCCTATGTCTCCGGGATGGGGTGCGGCCGAGCGGATGGGATAGTTCGGATGCTCGGAGTGCATCGGTCGCTCGTCCATTCGGCGGATCCCGACGGGCTTGATCATGTCTGGCTCCAGTGTATCGGGCTGCTGCAGCTGGCTCAGATCATAGTCCTGAAGAAACACAGATAGACAATCACAAACAGGGTTAGAGGTCTGCTCAAAGCCCTTGGTTTACTGGAAACATCTGCATGCAAAACAAGGAACGTTTTGACCATAGTAATGCAATTTAAATTGTCTTTGTTCCATATGAAGGACATTCATGTGGGTTTTCTTTTCAAAAGTTAGCTACATTTAATAAAACCTTCCTATGAGAAAATTTGGAACAGTCCATATTTGGAATGAAAATACTTAAAAGTACAACTAAAAAACTTGATGTAAAATGTAAAATAAATATATTCTTTATTCATACTGATATTTCATTTCTTTTAGGTTAGCGAGTGGTCATTAATAGCTTTGTATCGATAGCTTAGACTTCTAATCAGCCTCTATAAGTAAATAACTAGAAGAATAACAAAGTGCAGTAAAAAGTAAAACTATTTGCGCTACAAACCAGTGTTTATGACTAAGATGATACATTAAAATAATGTGACAAAAAATACCAGTTTGCAATATCAAGCCACATATCAGACTATTTTTATACTGCTGAAATAACTGGAAGCACATTTAAGTTACAAATGGCGACGCCTGCTGTTATGTTAAATATAAGGTGGATAAAATCGAACTCTATAGTATTTCCTCCTTTACATAGCTAGCCGATAGCCGAAAGTATGTTTTGATTTGCCACTACATTTTGAAATCAGCAGGTCGGGTCGGTGTAATACAAACTTTGTATGGCGCACACACACTAATTGGTTGGTCCACTATGTGGCAATACTCACAGTTGGCTCGCTGTTTTCAAGAACTACTTGAAGAAGACGATGGAAAATGCCATTAAAAATAACCAAAGAAGAAGGTGGAAACAACAAAAATGGATATGCAAGAGGTTAGAATATACCCACGACAAGTTTGAAAGATGAGATGTCTGTAAGTGGTAATGGTCCATGGAGTATTACTTTGAAAAGCTAGAACACTCGGTCATGCGCAAGATGTAGATGCAGGTGGAAAAAAATGCAGTGTACCCCAATTTAATGTTTTAATTAAAATCTAAAAATGCCAAACGGTTTCTGTGGGGATTTAGGGGGTAGAAAATATCATTAACTCATAAAACCATAAAAAAGTCTTCAAAATGATAAAACTGAAAATGAGTGTGTGTGTGTGTGTGTGTGTGTGTGTGTGTGTGTGTGTGTGTGTGTGTGTGTGAGAGAGCATTAAGACACTTTACAAAAACCAAAGTTTGGCTCAAATGCAAATGCAAAAATAATATGTGTGTGTGTGTGAGAGAGAGCATTGAGACACTTTACAAAAACCAAAGTTTGGCTCAAATGCAAAAATATGTGCTCACACCACCAGGCAAAGCAGGAACGGTTTCATCAATTTAAAATGAGTCTCTAGCATACTATGAATGTAATCAGCATTACTTGCAAAATGAGTGCTGAAAATGTGTCATCGTGATTTCAAACCGCACTACGCAGCTCAAATTAAAAAGCGTGAATATTTAACGACTGCTTAAAATCAAAATTTTTAACATGTTTTTATTAAACAAGCTAGATGGTCTCAAGTTATTCTGAGCTGAAATAATTGTGTATGCCCAGCATCAATAGCAGTAGAGAGGGAGCGCATGTACCTGGTCTTCCTCTCCGCCGCCCTCCTCGTCGTATTTGAGTATGTTGTCTCGCACGTCGTCCTCTGGATCGATCAGCAGCTGCTTGGCCTGTCTCTCTTTATCCCGTCTCTTCATCCACATCACAAACATCAACACCAGCACTGCAGAGAGAGACAGAAAGTGAGAGAGAGATCAATATAAAACGAGCAAAATGACTTGAGATCATACAGTTATAGGTGCAGTGTGTAATTTTTAGCACCACCAACCAAATTTTACATTTCACCTAGCTACACCCCCTCAGTTTCTGTTGCTTCCTCAGACAAGCTTCAGAGATTTCCGTGAGGGGTGTGGTTTTTCAGTAAAATTAGCACATAAGATAGTAAAAATTGGATTGCTATTATTCAGCTATTCTGTGACACTGCAAAGTATTTCACCTGCTGTTTTTCCTTAAAGTAAATTAACACAAGTAACGTGATTTAAACTGTAGAGACGGAGAATCAGAATTGTGCAAGAGATAATCATAAGCTGTGTTTCCATCTAAGTTCCAAATTTAATTTAACCTGAAAACAGTTTCTACATTCCATGTGTTTGAGAACTAAATTGTCACTTACATAGGAGTTTGAGCAAAATAGAAATGGAAGTTGTGGCCATTGGGAAACAACTGTGGCTCTTTTATTAAATGTAATAAATTACTTTAGAGTGCAGAGACATTCTGACAAAAATGTCATTGCTAGTGAATGGAGGCAGATGCCTTATTTTTGAGAGGCGACAACATGTCAGACAGTTTTGATGGTGACAGTAGCCAATCATTTTGATAACAGGCTTTGGCAGCGTTTCATGAAGACTAGAACCATATTTATGCAATGAGATTGGTCCTCGACTTTTTTATGCGCCTCTAGAAATGTACTCTATAAATGTTTTCATTGTAGTTTGTCTTCTTACTGAACAAAGCATTTATCCACCTCAAGTGTGCTTATAAGTTCTTAAAGGGGTCATCAGATGCAAAATTCACTTTTATATGGTGTTTGCATACAAATGTGTCTTTGCAGTTTGTGGACAAAACCACCCTACAATGAAAAAAATCCATTCACTTCTTTTTTTAATCCTCTAAAAGCCTAAACACTCTCAATAATCAAGCCGTTTGGATTTTCTGAGCAATATGATGTCATATTGCTCATGCTCTGTCCACGACCTCACGGATTGTCCTGTATTAGCATATTTACGTCCTCAACCATTCGACAACCCCCATGGAAGTGAGGGGTGGGGTGAGCAGTTGCTCATTATCATTTAAAGTAGCAGTGTGTAATTTTTAGCGGCATCTAGTGGTGAGTTTTGCAAATTGCAAACAGCAAGTCACTCGCGGTCTATCCCTCGGTTTTCAAACTCGAATGAGAAGCTATGGTGGCCGACGTAAGACAAAAGATGTCGTCGTCTGAGTCTGAGTCAGCAGCAGAGAGTAGTAAGTCAAGCAATGAGGTTTCTTTAGCGCTGTTTGTTCGCTTTCGGCTACGGTAGACACATCACGTCACAATATGTCGACGTTCATAGAAGAGGATTCCCGCGCCTATGTAGATATAAATGTCTCATTCTAAGGTAATAAAAACATAACGGCTCATTGAGTAAGGTCTTTATACACCACTGAAAACATAGTTATGGATCTTATATTGCATTTCTGTCAATAGATCCTAAGAAATATCACACATTGCACCTTTAAAGAGACATGCACCGAAACGGATCGCTGTGAACAGAGCTGTTTTTGAGGAGGTAAAAAGCATGTTGTTTTACACAACCATTGAGGAATTTTAACGAAAGTATGTTACAAACTTTACATGAAGACCCTAAAGTATCATACCAACTTGTGGAAAATGGGTATCCGATGACCCCTTTAAAGCACATTTTTGGAAACTGCATTTACTTCTTGGTGTATTCATCCAACATTTAAAAAAAATAAAAAAATAATATGTGGATAGAAACCCAGCTAAAGTCAACCGAAAAGAGAAAAGCATCATTTGATTTTGATTCAACTGATAACATTGGTGTAAGAGAACAGAACTGTTGCTATCATTTCCACAACAGTCTCGCTATTAAATCTTTTGTGACTGTATAAGCAGATCACATGTGCTCGACAGAAATGTGACCAACTGATAAGAACTCCACTGCCTGGAAGAAACAACCTCTGCCTAGTGTGTGTCTTACCCAGCAGGATGATGATGCAGATAAGAATGGCGATGATGGCTCCGGTGCCCAGCCCGGCTGCCATGATGCGTTCCATGTCCACGCAGTCGCCGTGGTGATCGCACTGGCACACCTTGATGCGCAGGTAGGTGATGTTGGACATGGGCAGGTTACCCGAGTCTGTGATGCTGATGGGCAGCTCGTATATCCCACTTTCCAAGTAACTAATTTTCAGACTTAACTGAGCATAATCGCCTACAAACCAACCACAAGTATGACAAAACGCGTGCATCAGATAAAGTTTAGCAAGATAAATTAAAACATAATTGAGAAAAGTGTTTTGATATGGCGTTGTGGCGTACCACTGATTCGAGTCAGTGTCCAGTTCCTGCGGATGTCAGAGGGTCGGTTGGGCAGCTCGAAAGCATAGGGCCCAGCGTTGGGGTTGAGGTCTCCATCTACAGCTGTGATATTGATGGCGTTGGGCTCAGGACGCTCGCACACTTCTGCTTCTTGAGGGAAGACTCGAGGTGCGTTATCGTTTATGTCCAGCAGGTAGATCTGCAGAGTTCCTGTCCCACTCGCAGGGGGGACACCTGACAATGGAAAGAAGAGAAAAAGAAGGGAAAGTCAAAACAAACATTTTTTCTCATGTCTCAGACTTTTGATTAAGAATAGTCAACTAATCACATTTTAAAACTTTTAAACACTATTTTCAACACGCAATCTAAAAAAACGTAACCTATGTGACGAGATGTTTAAAAACAAAAGACGCAATAAACTTGTCCATACAGCCCTTGCTGTATATTGCACACGTTTTTGTGTGCAATATGCTTCATGGCTGTGAAAGTTTCGTGGGCGTGACATCTGAGCCCGAGACTAATAGTTGAAAACTGACAATACAGATGAACTACAGCAGTTAATGACTTTAAGTTCCACTCATCTGTGTCGGTTGGCATGATAACTCATTTATAAACCATAATGCACAGTCTATAAGATCCAATCAAACAACAGCCCTTATAACTACCACAGACTGGACCATCACTACTTAGAAAAGAGCTTAGTTTCTGTTTCAACAAGACCTTTCGACTTCACTGATCTTTAAACAAAGAACAAGAGACAGGCAGAGCAGCGCAGGCAGGCTGACGGAGCTGAGGGTTTCTGTTCTACTCCTGCTGGTATTCAAAACACATTTTTAATCCGTTCCAGCCTGAAAACAACTAAATCAAGTACGACTAAGTATCCTTAATTTATTGAATCAGGTGTGCGAATCAGCTTCTTTGTGGCAACGGGTTTCGATCAGCACTATACTGCTACTTGCACACAAAGATTTAACTGAGTTGAGGCAGGAATTCACTAAGAATGCTAAGTTAGCATTGTGTATTTGCACCCGCTGTCTAAGTAAATTGTTTTAACAAGTTTACAAATATAAACTATGCAACTAAATTAGCAAAAATTAATTAAAAAATTAGCAAAGCAATTCTTGCTCCACAACATAACTCTCTGATTAACTACCATAGTACGATGCATCCTTGGAGAAATTAACTAGCTAGTCACAAGTGTTTCCTAACTTTGTCACATGTAAACCATGTTGGCTCAACAATAAAGAATGCCGTAAATTACGCCACACAGGAGATGGAGTAATAACTTCTGATATTTAATCGGTTTAGAGATCGAATTAATGTCAGATTATTTGTATCTGAAGATTACTTTGCTATGTTTGTTCTCTATTGTTTAGCTTTTTTTTACTCCAACCAAACAACTTTGTGATGCAGTTTGTGAATGTTCATTGGAACTATGGTTTCGGGAAACACAGAATCACTGAATTATTTAGGTAATGGCGGAACTTGTGACTGTAGTCGGCACTGCAATCTACCTTTAAAATGCCAAAAGTGCACTTTACTGCAGTGCACAGCTGGATATAACCCTCTTTTCCATAATTTCCTCAATTACTAATTGCAAGAAAATGTACACAAACAACCCTTTTAAATTAAAATGTATTTAAATGAAATGCAATTAAATATAATTGCTTGATAACATTACCATGCAAGTAGCATTGATTTTGAGCAAATAGTGCTGATCTAAAACAAGCCTAATTTGCATAGAAGAGTCAGTTTGTGCTAAAAAGAATGAGAATGACTTCATTTACATACAGTGTCTTGCTATTTCAGCGCATTTAAACTGGATAACAGGTGGGGTTTTGCACTGAAATACCGCATACAAAAATGGCACAACTGTTTAGTGAGTGTTTCAGGAGACAAGCTTTCAAATTTACAGCGTGTGTGTGAGAGAGAGGGGGTTTGTTTCAGAGCTCTGATGCAGTGAGAATGTTAAACACCACAGCAGAATAGGGCCTAGCAGACTTCAGTAGACTCTTTCACACAGCGGGTAGTGTATGTGCATATGTGTGTGTTAGGAAGAGAGAGAGAGCCTGCTTCAAAGAACAACCCAGAGAAAGTGAGTGCATAGACATTGAGAATGAGTTTGCATATGTTGTTGGTGAGATCATTAACATGGATGTGTGGGCATGTGTATATCTCTGTTCAGTTGCAATTTCTCCCTAGAGCTAAAATCAATAGAATCACTTGATCTCAAGTGTTTCTGCATATATACACATACACAAACACAGCTGCTCCTACCGTTGTCAGAGGCCATAAATGTGGCATTATAGAGATTGTTTTTAACATAGGGAGACTCTCGGTCCAAAACAGCAATTGTGGAAATTCGTCCATTGTTGGGGTCGATCTCCAGCCAGCTGGCAGGGTCAAACAATTTAGAGTACCTTAAAGACACAAACACACCAAACACAGATGGTTAACATTTACTTTTTCATACAAAAAACACTAAAATGGTGGAAAAAAATGACAAAACACAAAGGGTATATGTGGAGTAGCATACTTTCATTCTACTATTTACTATACTATATATCTTACTATTTCTGCACTGTATAGTATGTATTCTACATCATTCTACATTTGTCAAAATGAGAAGGATACAACCGAGCATACTGCGCTGGGCAATGTATCTCACAATGCAAAGCGTTTAACTTGACATTCCATTCCAGTGTGACCAGTGTTGTTATTGTTAACTAAAACTATTAAAACATTTTTCAGTAATTGAAATAAAGCTTAAAAAAAATCCTAGTCTTTTTCAAATTATTTTTTGACCATATTCATGACCATCCACTTTACATGACTATGACATATTCTGTTTGCTCCTGCACCTTTAAGACTTCTGTATGTAAATAACCTCTGACATGATTGACTGGGCGATAATTTCTGAGTGAATAATTTTTCCAGCTTAGTTTCAATAAATGTTCTGGCTGGACTAGCAAGAAAGCACTGCTTCGTTCTTCATAGTGTATTAAACTCTCCTATTTCAAAAAGTCCTTTCCAAACATGTGTGTGTAGATGCATGTGTGTGTTTTAATACCTAATACTCTGCTGCATATATCTGTCTGGATCATGAGCAGTAAAAGTCGTTAGCATCGACCACTGTGGAAGCCCCTCCTCCAGTTTGATCTGTTTGGGGTTTGGGTCAAAGTTTGGGCTTTCGTTCACGTCGATGACGCGTATGGACACGGTGGCTGTAGACTGGCGGGTGCGATGGATCCCGCTTGCCAGCGGCACCTCATTTTCAGCGACAACAGTCAGCCTGAATGATTGATTCATCTCAAAATCGATTGGCTGTACACAAGGACACACACACATACACACACACACAGAATCAAGTTAACGGAGCTGTTAGGGAAAATAATCAAAATTATACAATGAATGGATTGTGTTGCAATTAAATACACAGAGGAGAAATGCTTGAATAATAATTATGAATGACTCATTCTCAATTAAGAGACATATAAACCATTAACTCAGTTGAACAGCAGGTGGAAGCTGTTTCCATGGAGACCGTCTTTTACTCTTAATTTGAACCCGTGCCTTTAACACTCTAGCGAGATCTGTTTATACAACAGTTAGTTCTGGTCCACGGATCTGATTGGCTGGGCAAAGTGCTGAAACTTTTCAAATTTGTATCAATCCGCTTGTCCGTGTATGCAGTATGTGAGCGGTGCTGACTTCAAGTAGAGGGATGTTGTGTGATTTTCTCTCATGAGTGAGCAGAAAGTGTAAAACAGAATCGTTCACATAAGTTGACCATCTGTCAGTATGTTTATTCCTCAGTAAGTTTGTGAGTGTTACCTTGACAACGGTGACAAGGCCTTCATTGGTAACGGGGTCAGTGGGGATAGAAAAGCGTCCGGTTGGATCCCCAGATATGATCCGGTACACAGCATTCCATGAAGGAGTCCCTGGTTCATCTTTGTCAGTCACGGTGAGATTCGTCACTATCACATTCACGCGGTTCTCTGGGACCTCACCATGGAACTACAGAGACAGACAGAGAGAGATCGATTTTCAGCAAAGATGGCTTTTGCGAGACGCGTGTTCAAGTGTCTGTGTGTGTGTGCCACTCACAGTCTCTCGGGTAAACTCCGGAGCGTTGTCATTGACATCCAGCAGGCGTATGACAGCAGTGGCAGTGTTGGACAGACCATATGTGGGGTTTCCCTCCATATCGGTAGCCTGAATGATCAGGGTGTATTGAGGGACCTTCTGCTCGGCACAAAAAACAAAAACAAAAAACAAGAAAATTTGGGTTAAAAACAAAAGAAGGAAATGGTTTACAGCAGTGGCTCTCAACTGGATGTAGAATGTGGGAAGCGTTATGTTTGCAGGGCTGCCAACTGACTCGCGCAATTGACACTGTTCCCAGGCTCTCACACCACACATAAATTTTCTCACACGGCAAAAAATTGCGACGCAAAGAGTACACTGACAGAAAAGGTTAGTTTTGATTTGAAATAGTCTTAGCTTTCAAATTCTGTCAATTTTATTACGAAATTCAAACAATAAATATTGTTTTGGCACTCTTAAATGTGACGTGACAGATCACTAAGTTCAAGTGGACACGAACTGATCATCTCTTCCTCTTTACTACTAGTTAATAGTAAATAAAAATAAATGAACATTAAAAAGAATGTTAAAAGATACAGTATAACTTACCAAAATGTATCATGTCTCATGTAATCACTCAATCAGTGTTTAAACCACAGAAAGAGGTCTATAATACAGCTGGAGAACAATATGTCACGTAACGTTACATTTACCTCATGAAACCCATTTAATGACCATAGCATTTCAGTTAGGTAGAAAAATGAACTATAGAGAGGAGTATTTTGCTAAATATATGCACTATATTACATATTTATTTTATTTTTACACGTATCAGTACAATTATTCTAACGTTATTCTCATAAAAACCGCATTATATAAATTTGAGTGGTTATTTTTAATCTTTAATAATAATACCGGCTGACAGGGCTCCCTGTATGTTTACAGCATTAGTTGAGAGATTTGTTCCTTAAAAAAAATTAGCATATAGCTACTGTACTGATATTGATCTAAATCGAAATCTTAACTGTATGAATTGAAATTGTGAAATTTGTGTCAAGGACTAATAAAAACAGTAGCCTACCAGTCATTGTACCATGTAAACATTGTAACGTTGTCACTAAACATATTGAAATTATGTTTAGTTACCATGTTTTGAAAATAATATATATATTTTTAAAAACAGTTAAAAACAGTTTGTTTTTACAACACCCCCAATTCCAAAACCACCCCCCCCCCCCCCCCCCCCTCCATAATTCTCACTCTAAGCTAAACTCAAAAGTTGGCTGCCCTGTGTTTGCATTTTATTATTTAACCGAATTAGACCAGATAAGCAGCCCATTGTTTTTGGTTTCCAACCCACTAGTTGAAAACAATGTTGTTACTGTTAACTAAAACTATTAAAAATAGTTTTCAGTAATTGAAATTAAGCTAAAATAAAATTATATAAGCTATATTTGATGAAAAACAAACTTAAAAAAATGTTGCTTCAACAACCAACTGAAATAAAATAAGTTTAAACACTGGAATTACTAACTCAAACTGAAATAAAAAATATATTACAGCTAAAAAGAAATAGTTAAAAAAGACAAAAGCACACAATTACTTAAACTTGAATTAAAATTAAAATTAAAAATTAAAAAGATAATTTAAGACATGTAGAATACTGTATTAATAATACAACTGGTTGTAGTATATTTTTGACATTCCACTAGAACAAATTTCCTCGTACCTCACGGTCCAGGCCTGCAGCTACAGTGATGATTTTGCCGGTCTTGTTGTTGATAGTGAACATATTGGAGGAGGGGCTCTCCGGGGTCTGGGAGAGGATCTTGTATCTGAGCATCCCATTGGCTGTATTTGGGTCATCCTTATCCTGGGACGTCACCGTCATTACAAATGTACCTAGAACCGAGCAATAAAAGTCAGTTTTTACTTCATTGGTGAAGGCGTGCCATAAATTGTCTCAAAAGTGTGAATGCGTGTGTGTACCTGGTTTGGCGCCCTCATCCACGGTTCCGTTCCAGATCTGGTGTGTGAACTCAGGCCGGTTGTCGTTCATATCAATGACATTGATGATGATGTCAATGGGGTTCTCCATCTGGTTCCCATTAATGTCCACGGCATGAGCACGTAGCTGTGAACGCAAACACACATTTAAAGTCACAGTTTACATGAAAACTCTTCATAAAAACAAAATCTGGAACAATAAACATTCAAGTCTACATCTGAGCAGCTATGAAAACAAATACTTTCACTGTTATTTTCATATGAAATTACACTACAGTTCAAAAAATTGGGGATTGGTAAGATTTTTTTCTTCTTTTCTATGCTCACCAAGGCTGCATTTATTCGACAAAACTAGGTAAAAACAATACTATTGTGAAATATGATAATTACAATTTAAAAGGTGCTGTTTTCTATTTTAATATATTTTAAAATGTCATTCATTCCTGTGATGGCAAAGCTCATTTATCAGCATCATTACTCCAGTCTTTAGTGTCACATGATCCTTCAGAAATCACTCTAATTTTTTTTTTGTAACAGTACTGTTAACTTTGATCAATTGAATTACGTACTTGCTGAATAAAATCATTATTTTACCAAAATACAAATCTTACTAACTAACTAGCTATGCTATGGGATGCATTAAGAGAATTACTCTCAGAATCACGTTTGCACTCTTATGAGTTTTGAGAGCAACACTTAATCTCCACAGTATTTTTCAGTGTTTTTATGCCATTATAAGCCATTTTAATGCAACATTCAGAAGAAATTTACAGTACTCAATTCACACATTTTCTGCAGCCAACTGAGCAAAACTGTAACAGCAATGGCAGTACAGACACACTCTCAGTGTAAAAGAGGCTATTAACCGTCACACTCATTTACAGTGGTTATTGGGGTTAAGCAACTGCTGTAGCTGACTTGTTTGCAGTTTGCGTGCTAGAGCATTTTAAGTCTGCTGTATATATGCATGAGCTATCCGAAGGAAGCCTGATGCTCCACCTTTGGCACCATTAGGAAGCAAATCATTTCATATTCATGTAATCTCTGCATAATTTGAATCTGAATGTGGATTAGGTAGACACTGAAGGAGGTTAGCAGCCTCTCGGGTCCAGTAGTGAAGTGAAAGGGTATTGAAACCAGGCAGGAAAAGTTTGAAACTACTTCCAGGGGAGAGTGAGGATTGTTCTTACTTAGGAAAAGCCAGATTTAGGGAATGCCCCCCTACGAGCACAATGAATGAATGAGTGTGTGTGACTTAGTGTTAGGATAAGCTCCTCCAGAGTTTAATTTTGCCTGCTCTCCTCTTCACGGTACAGTGGATTAGAGGGAAGTCAAAGGTCACATTCTCAGACTGGCTGCCATGGTAACTATGACACATGCAATTTATTGGGAGTTTTAGAGGGCTTCTCTCTGTCCTGGATGGAATGCACAGATCTAAAGACCAAAGGCCTGATGTTTAAACATTGTGTATGCAAGAAAAGGCATTGAAAGGTGCACAGGCTAACCCACACACACACATTTGTTTTTATACAAATTAAACTTTACTTTGAAATTTTAATAATAAATCAACTCTTTTACTGGGCAATTTGGCGACTCCTGTGGCCAAATAATGAACTGAACAATTGTGCTTAATTCATATTTAAATGCTCATTATTATGGTTTAGTATTTCTCTGTAATGTAGAACAATGCTATAATATTTATTCTGAACCCTTAATCTGAAACCATATTCCGATGCCACTCCCCAACCCCAAGTATATTTTTAAGTACTTAAATTAATATCATAAATGTCGGACAAGTCGACTAATGGGTTAAATGAGTGACTACTAGTCAACAAGAAAATCCTTTAGTCGGTGGCAGCCCTACATATTTGTAAAGGAAATCTTGTGCAATCATTCATATGGTTTCAAAAATCTGAATAATTTTATTTGTTTGAATAATCTGTTTTTTAGGATGAAATGTACACAAAAGTCTGACATGACATCTCAGGGCATGGAGTCATAAACACACACACACACACACACACACACACACACACACACACACACACACACACACACACACACACACACACACACACACACACACACACACACACACACACTTACATGGAAGTTGGGGATGTGTTCTCTGTCCAGTGGTTTGGTGACGGACAGGATTCCTGAAATGGCGTCGATGATAAACAGGCCGGTGGGGTTTTGATCGGCTCCTGGTCCGGTCACGCTATAGCGCAGTGTGTTACTCTTGTCCTTATCTGACTGGATCTGAAACACACACGCAAATATTGCAGGATAAACATAAAATTGAATTCCATGCACGTGAATAGCAACTCAATGAATGAATCACCGTTTTTTATCATACTTTTTCGAATACACTTCACATGATAAACCAATGTTGTTTTTCTTTGTGTACACACTCACTTTTACAAGCTCTTCAGGGAATTGTTTTCTGGAGTTCTCAAGCACGTTGACAGGAGGAATGACCCAGTCTCTTTTCACGCGATTCACCGTGCCATCGCCCTTGACAACCACACTGTGCCGCGGAAACAGTATCACTGGCACCTGGCAAAGAAAAAAAAATGGCGAAAAGAACAACAGTTAGATTCAAAAACACCCACACGGTCAATGTACATTAGGTGATGCGCACGCACACACCCACACACACTGCAGCACTTGCAACACTTCTGCCCCGGCCCCGAATAATTACAGAATTAATTTTACCCTCTGTAATGGGGTCATAAATATCACTGCTGCTCCATCGTTAACTCCCAGAGCAGTAACACCCACATAGTGAATGTGAAAATGTGTGTCGAGCTTGCAGTATTGTTCCATTTCCTTTTTCATGAGCCTTGTTATTCAGAGCCAAAGGCAGCCAGAGATGTGCTTGACCAGACATTTGCCCTGCTCTTAGTATTATATAGAACAAAAACCCCTGAGTGCTCAGTTAAGAGTTCATTTCCAACTAACAACACAACACAACGACTGATTTCTTTATGCAAGTACAAAATCTCACAGTGTGTTAGCTTATAAAGCGACTCAATATTCCCCCTCAGTTTATATCAACTAAGCCTCCCTTTCTCTTGACCTATCTTCTCTCTCTTCCTCCCGGTGGTGAAATATTGCTGGTAATAACAGTGACATGGGGGCGGGCGGCAGTTCTGTGTTGAAGGAGGGAGATAGATTCTCTCGTTTTTCTCTCTCGCTACTATGACTCAGGTGATGAGCTAACTCATTACCCTTGTACCTCCTCACAGTCTCACAATCTCTCCAAATGAACAAACCGACAACATAAACATTGACAGTACTGATGGAAAAACATCTTTCACCTCAGTTCGTTCTCGTTTACTTTTCATATCTCCTATTTTCCCTCTCATTCCACATTAATCGCCTTTCTATCCCTATCTGTTATCTCTAGCTGTATAAACTAGGGCTGGGCTTTTGATTATATTTAATGAGAATCGAAATGTTTAAAGAAAGTAAAAACAATAAAAATGTACTTTAAAATAAGCAAGGCATGTTTTTCCAGTTTTTGTTTTAACTTAATCAACACAAGAATGATGGATAAAGTGTTCCCATTCTTTCTGGACAATGAATTTCTATGATTTATCCACGAATTAGCCATTTGTGAAGTTTGCACTTTATCATCTGTAGCTAAAATACTTGACCATAACTATAAATAATTATATTGTCACAGCCTTTTAAGATTTTATCAATTTCCATTTATTGTCATGTTTTTTAGAGCCCTGGAAAGCACACTTTTGATTTTTTTGGAATATTAAATTCCCTGATATTTCCATGTTTTTCAGGATCGTTGGAACTCTGAATATAATCATTTTCATTCAAATGCACCAATAAATAAATCTATAGTGATAAACAGCTATATTTATCTACATTACCTATTTAAAAGTTTGGGGTCAGTAAGATTGTTTTTTAAAGATATTAATACTTTTATTCAACAAGGATGCATTAAAGCACAACTGCTTTTAATGATAAGAATTTAATTTTAATTTGATGATAAGAAATTTAATTTCATTAATTTGATGATAAGAAATGTTTCTTGAGCATCAAATCAGCATATTAGAATGATTTCTGAAGGATCATGTGACACTGAAGACTGAAGTAATGATGCTGAAAATCCAGCTTTGATCACAGGAATAAATTACATTTAAAAAAACATTAAAATATAAAACAGTTGTTTTAAATTGTAATAATATTTCACAATATTACTGCTTATACTGTATTTTTGATCAAATAAATGCATCCTTGGAGAGCATAAAAAACATTACAAAAATTGTACTAACCCCAAAATTTTGAATGGTAATGTTGAGTTTTGAATCGAATTCATAAAAAAAAAAACACACGAATCAACCGTACCCATTCAAACACGGTTGTTGCTACTTAATTTAAATAAGAGTTGTAATTAAAACGTCTCACAAGATAAGGAGGGGAACTACTTGCAAAACTAGTCTAATGACACGTTCTTTAGAAAACCTAATGGCCAAATTAAAAGCTCATTAAAATCACCATATTTCCAGTGTTGCTTGGTTTTAACATCACCAGCAAACTCATGGGTAATATATTATGACTGCCCACCCTTCACCCTCTCCTCCTTTGCCTCCTCGACCAGCTCGGCCTTTATCCGCTCTCATCCCCTGCTGGCTCCTCTCGTCCTCCTTCCCCTTGGCGGCAGTGTGTGGGCATGTGTGAGTCAGTAATAAAGAGTAAATTCTCCTTGTCTCTGACCAGAAGGCAGGGCTATGAGACATATGGCTAGTGTTCCCAAGCTGAGGGTCCAGATCCACACTGTCTAATGTATCCTCCAGCCTTAATGTCTCTTTAGCATCGTTAAACATTAATTACAGCCCTACTATCAACGTGTTAGTGCTCTGCTAATTTTCTAATATAGTTTTATTAGTGCTTTGGCTTTGTCACAGAGGCCCTCGGATGAAGAGAGACATTTTTGTGAGCTCACATTCGCACAATGGCATTTTGATGGTGTAATTGCAGCGTGAGGCTAGTTTAGAAACACCATGCGCTGTTAGCGATCTGACACAGTTATAATTACTGTGATTTTTGCAGTCACGTAGTCGCCGTTCCTTGTGTTAACATGCGAGTGCGCCTTACTTCCTACCTGCTTAGGCTGGGTGAAGTTGACGTGTACCAGCCAATGCTCTTGAGACATCTCGTCCTTGGCCTTAATCTCCAAGCTCCGCCCCTTCCCGTCAGAGAGCTGCAGTGTTCGCGCTGCGAAAACCGTCCCGTCGGCCTCTATCCGGAAATCTGCGGGGTCTCCGCTCTCGAAGCGCAAGCCAGAACCTCTGCCACAGTCCACGAAATCCACTGCAGAAGAGATAGAGAGAGAGAGTGAACTGAGTGCAAGCCTGTTTTTGTTTTTAAACTGAAAACAGGATTTTTTTTTGTTGCAAAAACAAGCACACAGGAAATCACATTCCCACTCCTCCACAAGGGAATAATGGTTTTACTTGGTTTTAAAGTGAGGACAAGGAGAGTGAGAGATGGAAAGTGCGGACTGACACAGAGAGATAGAGAGAGAGAGAGAGAGAGAGAGAGAGAGAGAGAGAGAGAGAGAGAGAGAGAGAGAGAGAGAGAGAGAGAGAGAGAGAGAGAGAGAAAAGAAACAGAGAAGAGAGAGAGATATATTGAGAGAGAGAAAGAAACAGAGAAGAGAGAGAGAGAGAGAGAGAGAGAGAGAGAGAGAGAGAGAGAGAGAGAGAGAGAGAGAGAGAGAGATGGTCGGAAAGGAGAGCAGGTACAACTTCTGAAGCTCTTCTGCATTATTCATGCTGAGACATCCCCTGCAGGCCCCCAGGTGTGTTGAGGAGTGGAGGAACAGGAGGACGAGGAGACAAAGAGAGAGAGGGATGAGGGGAGGGAAAAAGAGAGAAAACTGAGAAAAAGCAGAGTTGAGAGATATCTGCGGCACAGCACTGGAGGGAATCGCAATAGAAGTACAGACATAAACAAATGAATGTGCTTTATTTATTATGCCGCAATTAGAGAACACAGACAGACAATTACACGCCCAGAACTGAGAGAGACACAGGGATGCTCTCCTATCAGGACGCATTTGTTTGCAAGAAGCCTCGTATTGACTGAGCTCATTTGTCTGACATTTTTCATCTTTCAAGCAGAACGCCAGATCTCATTATCCAGCGCAGGTGGACGGCACACGTGATTTCTCGCAAAACGCTACAGTGACACGGTATATAGCGCTAGTGGACGCACGATTACTGACAGTCATTCATTTTACTGTTCATTAGTCCTGTCAGGACATGAACAGTTCATAAAAACACATGTAAGCACATTAGGGATGGTATGATTTTGAAAATTTTGACCACCTCGATGCAAACATGTACAGACAGTTGAATATGCATAATCAATTTGCATATCATTATCTGCTATTCATTATATCACAGTACATTTTTAAAATTTACTTTAAAATTGGAGTTTTCAATTAAATTCTCCAAATATTATAGAACAAAACATGTTTCCTCAAATAGCAATTAACTTTCACAAATTTAGTCTGTAGTCCTTGCATGTTGTGTGCAAAAACACAGAACTTGACCAATGTAGTCCAATTCCTAAACAAATTACTTTTATGAACCAAATCTTTTTAGTGGATCAAAAACGTACAGTACGATAATTTTAGCCCGATTCCCCGAATCGGATCTTTTTCAACAAGAAAATTTATATAGGCTGAAATATGACAACTTATATAAATAATTTACACCAGTAGCAGAGATCATTTCTTTCGTATGTCAGCAAAATGGAGATCATCATGATCAAAAAACGACATCCAAATCTTCAACTATACAGTTGTGCCTTAACACACTGAACCACGATTTTCATGCAGGAAAAGTTCAGCTCATGTCACTTCCCGAACATTTCCTGTCCTTTCTCTACTATCACTGTCAATAAAAATGGTGCAAAAGCCAATTTTCCATCTCCATGGAAATTTCCATCCTTTCTCTCACAGAAAAACACACACCAGCGAGAACAGGCTACATTTCCTCATCACAGATGAATTTCTCTCTCACAGGTGGCTTTCTACCAATCTGCTCTCAGTGTGTGTGTGTGTGTGTGTGTGTGTGTTTGTGTGTTACCTTGTTTTTTGCAATTCTTTGCTCTCATGCATATGTGCAAGGAAAAAAGCAGATTTGCCGTATAGCAATTACGCACGTCCATAGGTAAATTACACCTTTCACTCTTGTTAATCACCATTTATTATGCGAGGACCTCTCAGAGTATTACAGTAGGCTAAAATAATCGCTCACTATTATTAGACATGGCAACCAATGAGACCTTATTCCTGATTATTAGATAAAGACCTGCTGAAGGGGGCGAGCAATTATTACGCTTATCAGATTGTTAATATTGGTAGTCCCGACGTCCTTGCGCATTACTTGTGTAAAGAGCCTCCTATGTTGTTTAATTTTTCAAAATTAAAAGACTCCTCTTCATGGCCCCTGGCACACTGGTAACCATCACGGAGTAATGCGTTTAATGTAATATCATTGCGATTGCCCTGGTGGCAAAAGATCTGCTGCTCAGCAGGTGCGATGTAGGTGCTTGTGGTGTGTGTGTGTGTGTGTGTGTCAGTCTATTTTGACGAAGTGCACCGAGTACGTTTTATTAGATGGCTGCACCAGTTTCGCCTGCAGCTGCATTTTCTTGTGCAGTTTTCATGAGGATGGGGGGAGGGTGTAGCGCTATACGTCTACCGCGCTGTCTCCTTCCATTACCGAACGCTGCTCTTCTAACGGATGAAACAGAGAAAACAGTGTCTTTGAGTCTTTCTTCTCGTCTGCAGTCTCTTTACGCATCCCTGCAAACTCGGCTTAATGCAGCGAGTAAAAGCCGCATTACTCATCACGTCTCGCGAGTAAACATGGTTACGGCAAAACAGTGGAAATTGATTTAATTATCAGGGTGATTTAATGTAAGACAGAGGCAATTGACTGAATTATTTTAAGCAAACTCTGAGGTAGCTTGTGTGTTTTCTCAATGCCCTCAACAAATGAGTGCATGTGTCGGTCTTCAAACCGCATATGATTAGGATAAATAGAACAGCTTAGATTTTATTCTACAAACCAGGTTCTCTAGTTACATTTTGTTTCATTATATTCTCGACCCAATGATATTAATCAACCTTGTCCATACCGAAGGGTCTGACATTTATGTCGGGTGTTATTTGTACGGTATTGATGATGTAGGATGTATGACATACAATATTCAATCCTTTAGCTACAAAATCAGGGGACAAATAAGTTTTTGATTTATCTGTAATAAACTGATACAATCTAAATAAGAGGCAATTAAAAAATACAATCCATTTTCTGTCACCTTGACCAATGAGATGGAAAACAATTTGTCAAAGTGCTAAATGCAAGCTGGAGATTTAGGAGGCTCGATATGCGCATGCATGCGTGTCTATGAATTTGCATATGTGTGTGAGAAGGTGAACAGACACCACAGACGTGTTTGAGAAGCAAGGCGAGCGTTGGTTGCTCTTCACTATGTCTCTTCAAAATCAGCAGAAGGGAAAAATTAGAATTTAAAGCAATTCTGCCATTATTTACTCACCAGTCATGTCGTTTCACACCTGTATGCTATTTTTTCTTCTGAAGCACAAAAGTAGAAATCTTTGAAGAACTGTGATGCAATTCTTGTCCAACACAGTGCACTGTAATCAGAGGCTGTCAAGCTACAAAAAGGATAACCCCCCCGCAATATGACTTGTGCTCTATATTCCAGCTCATCTTAAAATCCCCCATGTAGTCAATAACTGTATCTCTTAAAACGAATCTTTGATCACCAAAATGACATATAATCACATATAATCACAGTCACACTATATTCTACGATCACACGTTGACTTGATTGGTGACAAGGTATTTTGTAACGTCTATATTACGATTATCTTTGGTTCACTGCAGTTTTAAAGGGAAAATACTCGGCAATGGTGCTGACTTATGCATTTGTACCTGGTTTGTCTTAAAGCACATTAAAAACACCACATACACATATAAACAACATTAAAGCTTGATTTTCACCACAGATGGACTTTAAGGAATACAACAACTTTATGTAATGAATAGTTTGAAATTTAAGTCATTATTCAATAATTTCCTTAAAGCTCTCACCAACTTCCTGGACATGGCCAAAACACAACTTTCAGTGAATAACAACTATAATTTGACTTTAGAAAGATTTGGAATATTACACATGTAATTTGGACTACTTTTATTACTTTTTGTCCTTTCTATTGAGTTTACAGCTGAACTGCTGTAGTATGACAAGGAGTTACATAACAAGTGTCTATTTTGCGCTCCACCAAAAATAATATCCAAATACAGTTTTGAAATGACATAAGGATGAGTAAATAAAGACATAATTTTCATTTCAAGATTAACTATCTTGTATACTTTTGCAAATGAGGGCCCAGCCACACGCGCACATTCAAGCTGAAGTGCTGATTTGGCGAGCCAGCAGGTATGATGTGCTCTGTAAGCAATCTCTTTCATCCATTAGCATTTAGCATTCAACACCAACTACACATCTTTACCGCTCAAAATGTCCCCACTATTCCCTCCCAATGGGACTCTTAGCTCATTTTAATACGAGCCGGTTACAACTGGTGTGAGCTTTTAGTAGCAGCAAGACATAAATGAGGAAAGTAATGGAAAATAGTTTTGTTTAGCCCACCACCCCCATGAGAGAGCATAAAATAGCTGTCGTAATGTCGTCATTTGGGGTTTCATGGTCTCCGATACATACTGAGCCTTACTGTGAAAGAATTCAGATGGATGTAGCACTTAGGACCCCACTCCGCACCGAGCTGAGCTGTCTTTTGTACCGCCTGCCTATAATTGCCCTTTTTCCATGACTTTTCTAAGAGTGAGCTTCCTCTAATGGCCACATCGCTCAGCCACATCCCTCGGTGGGCATGGCAACTTAGGTTTAACTCGTACACACTTCCACGGCCAAAAATACACAAAAAGACAGACACTTTCACATATACACCTAAATGCAGACTGAGAAAATGCACCAATGGGACCTCAAATCAATTTGAAAACCAAAGTGCACATTAAACTGTTAGAGCTTTTCAGCTCATAAAGGGATTCATTATCTCTTTTTGAAACCAGCACAATATGTAGCTCCTATAATGAGCCAATGGCTATTGATTAGTTGCCAAAATTTTATAATGGTGAGTAACAGCTGCTTTTATGTGTTCCTCTGTTAATGTGAATCATCTAAGCCTTTGATCCAAAAGTACAACTAACAACACACCGTATCTACTCGCCTCATGCTGTTTCTCCTCAAACAAAGCAAGTAAAACATAGAAAGATAATATGACATTCCCTCTTAAAATATCCTCTCATCTCTTTCCTGATTTGTTCAGATTTAAACTTTAGATCAAAAGAACATGGTGAATCTCACGGCTGATTAAGCTCAATCTCAACCTGTTAAATGACTTGATCACATGCAAATGCATACGCGCACGGATAAATACATAGAGAGAACAGCGACATTAAACCCATTTTCTGCATTGTACCTTTTTCTCACACTAATGTGATGTCAGTGTAACAGAAGAATTTCTGTGAATTTTGCTGATGTACAGTTATCATTGTGAGAATGAGTTTTGATCGTCTTTTATAAAAATGTGTTGTAAATTGTAAATCAATTTCCAGCAAGAGTGTTTATGAATGTATTAATGAGTTTCATTAAAGTAGTAGCCTATAATAAACATTTTATTTTATTTTAAGAAAATCTTAACATTTAACTGAGTTACATAAAACTTGTATAATATACAATATAGCTGCTATTGTTTTAATCCTAAACACATATTTTAATGACAACATTTTACAAGTATATTGTTAAATAAATAATGTATTTGTTTAATAGTGGAGCCAGTAAAAATATCCAAGTAAAAATCTAAACTATGAATCCCTACTGTTGTACTGGCGATTTAAATAATAAACCTGGTTTATAATGTTTTTGGGAGTCGTGTGATACAACACATGGAGGGATTAAATAAAATAAAGAATGATTAACTTTTTAAAGCATAAAAACATGTAGCCTATATTCCAAAAGAGCAAATTATCATGACAATGCATCATTATTGTTGTGCCCTGGACATCTACCATGTTACTGGCATGGTATTTTGAAGCACCACAATAAATTTTTGTATGGGTCATTTGGTTACTCCATGCTAACAAGTCGGACATCTTTATTTGAATATTTTGGATTTACATGCAAATGTTGAGTTTCTGCAAATGCTTTGCACTAGAAGTAGCCTAATGTTTTGTCCATTACCTGCTGGATGCTAAATGCTAATAAAATATATAGCCTACCACAATGCAGAATACAACAATACACCACCACATTTCACATGCAGAGAATGTGTCAGCTTCTAATGGCGATACAGCTGACACCCCCAAAACAGACACAAATAAAATGTGCAATACTGAATGCAGAGCGGGGAAAAACAATATTTTTTTTTTCTGGCATTCACTGGATAATCTCTGTCACAGACAAACTCAATTATTCATTCTGCATCATAATAGCACTAAGGGCCTTTAGGTTATTTTTTCAATCATAATTTTTTTAGAGCGACTCTCCAGTTTTGCATGCGTGTTTGTGTATGTACGCATGCGTGCAGTGCCATTTTAACCTCTGACCTCGCTAGATTGGTGGTGTCTGCAAGGACTTAGGATTTATGACCGTGCACAGAGCCACACACACATAAACGCACACTAAAGCACAAACACACATGCAGCATATGGCAGGGGCTCCACGCCAGCCCGATCCTGAGCACCCAAAGCGGGCAGCGCATTCCACTGCTGTCTGTCCTCCTCACACACTAACTGCTGTTTTACAAAACATAAACCAATGTTTACGGCCTCTGACTAATTTTCAAGCACATCTTGAGCCTTTATAAATGCAGTCCAGCAGTTCAACTCAATATTCCTGCTAGAACATTAGACACATTTCAATACCTTAATCTCATACCATTAACCAGAAGTTGTTTTAAACACACCAGATTGTCACAGCAAACAGCTCCATCTTTTCTGCGCAAATTCACATGAAAACATTTAAACAAATTAATTGCACTAGCATTCATTACAAACTACATAATTCCATATTACATGTTGTTTGTGACTTTCTTTTTATATTTACACATATAATTGCACTCTAACATGGAGCCTATTATAATTTGTGACCAGACGTCCATGACAATTACTATTATTTGGGTTTGAAAACCCAGAAAATTGCTTTTGTGACAATGTTGCCTATGGGGATGCTGACTGGGTCACAAAATTTGCCACGTCAATGGACAGACATTACAGTAGCAACCTTCTTGGACTGCCTCTTTTACGTTCTCATGTCTCCTACACTTACTACACAGATAAAGTACTCACATTTAAGACAGTGTGAATATGTGATGAATATGTCTTCTTATTAGGGTTTCAGAAAGGCATAGGCCTACTTAAAGATCACAAAACTCCATTCACAATGTATTTAGGTTTAGTAATAAGGGTATTTCACGGTGAACCAGAGCATTCAGCAGGCAGTAATGTAGGAAAGAATTGTATCTAGTGAAAACATGTCGAGTTACGATATTAAGTTAATATTTTTTTGCACCTGGCCTTGGTTATGTTTCAGAAGCCTACAATTTGATGAAGCACACATTTCTTTTCAACACTGTGCACCCATGGAACATGGATATTTTTAATAAAGTAACTCCAGTTTGATTTAATGTTGTCTTTAAATCATCTCTCTGCTGCTGTTGTTTCTGGTCTGGCTACTGTGGTATGATCTGAAGCAAGAACGGAATCCAAACTGGAGTGAATATACAAGTTAACCCTCCTGGGTCTGAGGGATTTTCTGGGTCCTGGAGGAGTTCTGACATGCTCTGACATTTGTGCTTTTTTCAGTTATTTATTAACATGTTAATGGCAAAGGTGTAAATTCACTCTATATAGCACAAACGGGGCTACCGTAATATGTGAGCAACAAGTATGTACATGTTTGTATTTTTGAGAGAATATTGTTTATGCATGGTTATTGAAAAAACTAAAACTTAAAGTGTCTGAAATAAGGCCACAAAACACATACTAAATATGTGTCCACAAGAGTTTTGACTAATGGGCATTGTTGCCTAGAATTTTTGCTTCAAAATGATCTGAAAATCATCCTGCCTAATCATTTACACAAAACAATACATTGATTTAAACTTTATAAGACACCTTTTGACAAAGACAAAGGCCGGATAATGTGCAAACATACATAATGAGCTGCATATTAATTAGCTTCACAGAGATGTGTCACAGGGTCCCAAAGAATGCAAGGACAAAATAAATTATCTATATATACATATTTTACAATTAGAAATTGTAACCAATTACAAATAGGTTACAATTACAACAACAATTACAATTTTAACAATATTTCAAGTGTATTCTTTCTTTGTAAAAAGTATACATTTTATCATACGTATTAAAAAAGGTAAGGATTCAATTAGTTTGAATATTGGAACAAACACTATAATAACATCTTAGTTGATAATTCAATATACCTACTTTATTTTTGACAAAACATCATACTATAGTATATTTAACTATGAGCAGAAATTGGTGAACAAAAGCTTACCTATTTAATGTGACAGTAGTCTTTTTTTACAGTCAAAACTTTATAATCTATCCAAAACTAATCACAAAATCTTGTCTAAACATTCATATTTAGTCTGTAATATTGTGTATAATATATTAGCATATACATGTTAATTTGCAGTTTGTTGCTTATACAGACATTTTATTTCAACATATTTCAGTCTTTTTTTACTCATCTTAGTAGGCTATAGCAATATACTTTGGATGTGTTCATGTAAATTTAATAACATGTTTACTAATAGATGCGAGAGTGAATGAACGGCACAGACACGCGCTGTATAACTGTAGTTACGTTAAACAAAACGCGCGCACCTGTGCCGTTCATTCATCATTTAGCCTACACACAGACACGCAATTCATATTTAAACAGTCTTTTTGCGGTTTATAGACACTATTCAATATCGCGATTAGAACAAAGCACTTAAAAATAAATGACTTACTACATCAGCTGGATCCGTTGCTCCTCAAAATGAAACTACCAGCACTTCTGATACATTTTCCAGGGTTAATAGATAGTATTATTCCTCACAGCGTGGGGATTCGCAGTGTTCACAGCGGTAGTAAGAAACTTACTAAACATGATTTTATAATCCAGCTGGTGGGCGTTGGCATGTTTGCATGGCTTGCCTTAGATCATTTGCGTTTGAATACTGCGCGCTCTCCGTGGGCGTGGCACATTAACGCGTAATGAGGTATAATGAGCTGGAAAGAAAAATACTGACATCTCTCTCTTTTCATACAGATTACATAAACTGAGAATAATTGTTTTTTTTATATAAATTAATTCATTTTAAAGAAGAGAGTTCAAGCTTCATTATGGAAAAACACTCGTGCCTGTATGACAAGTATTCGCGGAATTACAGTTAATCTTCGGACGCGTTTCAGAATGGACTTCACTGACAGAGAAAAGGCAAAACTAGCATCATGTTTATTTTTCTTTATTTGACTAAAAGCATAATACTTTGTTTCTATTGTGAGTATACACCAAAAAAAATGGACACTTAACAGGATCAAATGATGTATAACACAAATATGTAAAATCAAAATCAACAGAGTATTTTGAGTCTCTTTTGCACTGATAAGAAAAAAAGCGAGACTATCGCGCCGGCACGATAGCCGACCTCAGAGGGTTAAAGAACGGTTCAATTAAACCATTTTGATCCGAATATCAATGTGTCCCTCTCAATGTCTATGGTGGACACAGCCTGATTCATTTTAAAAATTAGAAGAGCAGTGAAAGAACCATCTCTGACAGCTACACAACAGAAAAACACTGACATATACGGCATTATACCAGGACAAAGCAGTGCAGTGTCATGAATGGACAACATTACAAAGAAAGAACTAGTGCAGTAATTTAGGGAGAGGTTCTTTCATTATTGTACGGTAACAAAGGAGGAAATAAGTAAATGCAAAAAATGACATGTTGACTTAAAGCACAAGATCAACAAACAGCAACCCCCTCCCCCTCCTTTTTGACCAATGAATTTCCATGACCTTTACAGTATGGATGCATTCACTAACACATTATTCAGATGATTTGATTCTTTGAATCCTGGAAAACAGAGAAAAAGATATAGGCTATAGTATATAAATAATTTGAAGAGTAACATTTACTTAGACATTGTGAACCTGTGAACACACACTCTTCAGCACAAGAGTTCAGAGTTTGATGTAAAATGGATGGTAAGCCACATGATTCATTAATTGGAGGTTGATGGAGGAAGGAGGGGATTATACATGCTCCAGATTATGTGTGTGTGTGAGTGATTGAAGACTCCCTCGGGTCAGTAACGTTGACCACTGTAATAGCTCTTCATTGTGTATCACAAAGAGTGACAGGAAATAACAAACAGCAAATAATTGCAAACATCTGCACTCTCTCTCACAACGCTGAACGCAGATGATACTGTAATTTACCAAGATTGCTCAACAAACCGAATTCCGTTTTGAGATTTTGAAATAGCAGTGTGTGTGTTAACAGATTTGACTGCCTGTGGTTATACACCTTGCTAACAGTCATTTTAATCTACAAACAGATTTTATAATCTGCCTCTTCTAAAACACATGCAATTGTTTTTCTATGTACCTGCGTGACGGCACATGTTTTAACGGCTTCTTTTAATCTGTATTTAGAAAGCACAGATTGAAAAAGCAAATTGCAAACAAACGAGGACAAAAGCAGGATTAGACTTCCTCAAATCTTGAGTTCACAGGGAAATAATAGTGATTTGAGCTCAAACCCCGATTAAATTTTTTTGTGTGTGCGTGGCATGTGTGCTGGCATCCTGGCATTATTTGTTTAAGAGGTTCCTCCTCTTTGATCTCTTCATCTGACACACAGCAGCCGAGGATAGACCGTGTCAATAAAGGTACGTTCAACCAGACAAAAGCAAAAAGACAAGCTCTAAAACAAAACCAGAAAACATTGTTGTGGAGAATCACGGTAAACCCTGACGGAACGATAGTTTCATATGAGAAAATCTGCATAGCTCATGAGGCTCAAATACAATGTAGCCTAAATGAAATTGATAACGAACCACATTGTCTATTATGCACTCTCCCAATCGCACTCGGATGTGGTGAGGGTGCACAATTGCAGATATTGATTTTTTTTTCTTCTTTTGGCTAGTAGAAATCCATAACCTCCTGTTCAGAACAGATGCCCATTAGATCCTGCAGTTCAGGATAAAACATCCTTATTGTGGACGCATAAAAATAGAGATACAGAGTGATTTTGAACAGGGTGTGTGAGAAAGTGAAGTACCTGTCCTCAGGTGTATCAATGATACAGGCAGACCGTGTGAAACAAGACTCCAGCGAGCCTACAGAGGTTTCAAATATACTCGCGCACACACATATAGTGTAAAATGAGCAATGGTGGATCGGCTTTCATTTATCGACACTCCTCTGAGAGACACTCAATACCTTTTTAAAGGCAAAGGGAGGGTGTATACCTACTACAAATGCTAAAAGCAAATCTAATCTCATGCAGGAAGAAGTTAAAAAGTAATGCGTGTGCCTGTTGTGTTGTTTTTAATACTAGGTCAGAACTACATTACCCAGAATGCATCAGGATGGCAGACTGGAGTGTAATGAGATTTGTACAGGCACTGACCCAGATAACCAAGCCCGCAGTGAAGGAGTGTGTGTGCGTGAACGCATTGCCGATTTGTCTTTGTGAGTTCAGAAAAGCAAATTTCAAGAATAAAGTTACACATGCTTTTGGTTTAGTGGCTTTCCACGCATATTTAAACGTCTGTCAGAAGAAAGAACAAATGCATTTTGATTCTGTTAGCACAAGTGTGTCAGCTTCTGTGTGTGTGAATGGTGACAGCTGGGAAGACAGTGGGATACAGTATTGCGGACAAGGGCGGACTTAGTTCTTTGATATGTGTACGAGTGCCGGGAGGTGTGTGTGCGCCTTAGGATTATCGCCAACTGAGCAGAAGAAAAATAAGCAAGAGATGTATTTCAAAATTCTCAAATTACATAACTATGTGCAGATGTAACACGCAGATAAAACTATCAAACATCCATCCTGAACAAGCATACGCTTTTGATTTGTATTGGACGGCAAAGATTCCTCCGGCTGTGAGGTCAAGTTCGTGCCTGGCTAGTTTTTGTTGACTCAGGAACAATACTCCCTGCGCAACCACGCTCAGCCAAATGGGACGAATTAGGCCAGGTTTCCTAGCGCCATGCTGGTCGCCCCTGACAACCCCAAGGCCTCCAGCTCAGGAGCAAAAGGGAAGGGTTTTGCAAAGGGGAGGAATAGAGTTTCATTCGGCCTCATGCTCTTACAAAACACCTCCCCCCAGGCTCGCAAAACAATGTCGGCCGTGTCAAATCAATCGGCAACGCCTAAGGACATCAATATGGGGCCAATAAATCTCACTTGAGGGAAGCCCACTCTGTCACCTCTCCGGCCATATGGGAAAGATTGTAATAACGTAGCTGCAACGCTCGACTAGCATAGATATGCACATTAAAACATTGCAGCACATGAGCGGTGCCCCAATAACCGTGGCATTCGCACAGGTGATAGAGTATCGTGAAAATAAAAGACGGAAAGGTGATAGTGGAATAAAAGTGGGGCTCAGAACAGGGGAGACGGAGAACGTAACAAAAGACACAAAAGCTTGTCTCCTTTGAGGAACGGCTGAGTGTAAAAACCGCAAGAGCGTATACTAGTAAACGATGCTTCAAAGGAAAGGCTGAGACAATACAACACAAAGACGGGAATATCATGATGAGACAGGCAGAGGGAGAGTGAGTAAGAAAGAGAGAGAGAGAGAGAGAGAGAGAGAGAGAGAGAGAGAGAGAGAGAGAGAGAGAGAGAGAGAGAGAGAAACACAACGATCAAGGCGGAGGGAGACAGACCGAGATGATGTCAGCGCTGTAAGTTTTTGAGATGGCCCCTCTGAGCAAAGCTGTACAGATCCGTAGTTTTAAAGGGATAGTTCTTTCGAAAATGAGAATACAATCATCATTTGATCACCCTCATAGCATTTCATTCTTTATTTTCATCACTGAAACATAGATAAGGATTAAACATTGAAAATGGATGTCGATTTATAATGCCATTCTCCCAAAAAGACCATTAAAGTAATCTATATGACTTGTGCGCTATTTAAGTCTTATTCTGAAGCCATATGATTTGTGTGAGGAACAGGCCGTATGATTCACTGAAAATCTTCCCCTTCACCGCAGGCTCACAAATCAAATATGTCTACAGTCAGTTCACTTGGTGGACATCTTGGAAAGGTGTTTACTATATTTACTGTGAATATTATGAAACATATTTAAACTCAGGTACGAAACTGTGACAGTGACAACTTTTGTATCAACTGACATCAGTGGTATCAAAAATATTTGTTTTGTTCAAATCACGTTTAAAATACTTTTTTATTCCCAAACAAACAGATGAGCCTTTGAAAAGCTGACTGGCATATTTAAAGGTGCAGTGTGTGATTTTTAGCGGCAACTAGTGGTGAGGTTACGAATTTCAACCAATAAAAGTTACGTGTAATAAAAGTGCTACTGTAGAAACATGTCGGCGCATTTCAATGTAAGGGAACCCGCGGTGTATGTAGATAGAAACTGCTCATTCTAAGGTAATATAACGGTTCATTAAGTAAGGTCTTTATACACCACGGAAAACTTATTTTTCAAGGTAGTGTTGAAACACGCTCTGTAGCGCTGTTTGTTTGCTGTCGGCTATGGTAGAAACATGACGACACAATATATGTCGACCTCCATAGAAGGGTGTGACCGCGGTAATGGAGATATAAATGTCTCATTCTAAGGTAATAAAAACATAAAGGTTCATTATGCAAGGTCTTTATACACCACTGAAAACATAGTTATGGATCTTATATTGCATTTCTGTCAATAGATCCTCAGAAATATTACACAATGCACCTTTAACTGTTTCATCTAAGACTGACACATATGCATCACATTAAGTTTATTGTGTTAGTTTATGTTAAAAACTGTGTAATCCAAATGGATAGATTTTATATGCAATTCAAATATATAAATCTTAAATTTAGGCCTAAATATGGCAGTATGCACCTTTTTACGTTGGTTGGAACCCACCATAAAATGAAGAAAACATTGCATGATTTCAGAATACTTTGAATTAGAGCTATATAATTAATCGTTAAAAGATCTCGATTCAAACATTCCTAAATGACAACAATTCGCCTGTCTCTATTACAAATTCACACCAGATCAATCAAATCTGCACTGCTGCTTACCAAGAGAAAGCAGATATCATTTATAGGTATGAAACAGTTTCACAAACAGTCTTTTCAACCCCACAGTATGATTATTTCTGTTACAAATATTCAATATATAGCTCTACTTAGAATACAGTGAACAAGCAGTATGAACTACAATGATACTTTTCTGATTTGTGTGAATGTGGAATGTGTTGACATGACATCTCCTTTTGTGTTTCACTAAAGAAAGAATATAACACAGGCTTAGACCGTCACCAGGGTAAGTAAATGATTTTTGGGTGAACTATTCCTTTAAGCTGGAGAACAGCAGTCACATGAGTCGGTCCAATTATCACCTCCTGCACCCGCTAACTCCTATGCCAGCTAATGTCTTTTCTCATTAAACACTAGAGAAATCATTTTAATCGCCATTCCTTCCTCTCCTATTGTGCGTGTGTGCATTTTATAAAGCGGACCCATATCGGGTACAGCTGCGATCCATTGTCCTGTATTAAGGTCATGCTAGCTTTACCCTGCTCTAAATATATCCCTCCATCTTACGGGAAACGCAAGAATTCCACTTCACACTCTCTTCTCTCGCTTAGCTGCTGACAAACCTAAACCAGGCGAGCGAGCTGATAGCAGAAGCAGAGGTGTGAGGAGAAGGGAAACGAGAGGAAGGGTGTAATAATGATGGGACAAGAGCGTTTATACAGCAGAAACCTGAGCGGCGATGGACACATGCCAGTCCAGCTGTCCCCTCTCTGATGTAGACTATCCTAACTCCTGTAAAAACACAAACACACACCCACACTTAAAGAGGGGGAAAAAATTACGCATTTGTCTGAGACATGCCGATCTTGGCTTATCCTGATTGTCGGGGGGCTGGAGGGTAGGGGTACTTACAGCTGTCAACCGGTGGGCTCTGGTGGCATTATATGTCTTTATAGGTTTACACATGCATATGTGAAACACGGAAATCCAGTGCTGTTGTCAGATGCCATTAGGACAGGATTAACCCGTCGTTCACCATTATCAAATAAACGGCCTTTAGATCTGGATAGCTCACACATTCGTGCACAATTACGTCTACAGCTGCAACCTTTTATGGATAAAGATTAGAATAGCACAAATACCAGCCAGATTAGGGGTGAGGGGGAGGGTGTTTTGGACGGATGGCGAGATGGAGACGGGGTAACGTCTGCTGGGTTCGCTGGAATGTGTCTCTGAAGTGCGTCGACTCGAATTCTTCACGTCCGCGGTAGCCGTCCGCGCCACAAGTCAAAGCAACATAAACACTAATAACGCATTAAAAGAGCTCCTGCCAGGCATTTTAAACCATCCAACACACACACACAACTGTACGCTAAGAGTGTGTGTCCCATATCTTCCCTCTGCAGGATGGGAGAAGGAGAGATTTGGCAGAGCATGAAATAGATCGAGGCTATAGGAGCGCATTTACACACACACACACACACACACACACACACACACACACACACACACACACACACACACACACACACACACACACACACACACACACACACACACACACAGACAGACACACACTCGCACACACAAATAGGGAGGAAAGCATTGCTCCATTCAGTGGGCTGTTTTAGCACGGTAGTGTTTTGTTTATTCGCACACTGAATCATTGGGATGGTATTGATGACATCATAATTGGCCTTTCCATGTTACTGCGAAACACTAACTGGATTTAGGAATGATTCATAAATTCACAACCACCATCTAAAATGAACAAGAAAGACATAAAGTCCAGTCATTTGTTTCTGTTCTTTTTTCTATCGGAGTTAAGCAATTGTTCTTAGGGAAGGTCATCTGTTCTTAGGGAAGCTGTCATTAAAGCACTGTTATTATATATATATATATATATATATATATATATATATATATATACACTGCCGTTGAAAAGTTTGGGATCGGTACGATTTTTAATGTTTTTAAAAGAAGTCACTTATGCTCACCAATGCTGTATTTATTTCATTAAAAATACAACAAAAAACAGTAATATTGTGAAATATTATTACATTTTAAAATAACTGTTTTCGATTTTAAAATATAATTTATTCCTGTGATCAAAGCTGAATTTTCAGCATCATTACTCCAGTCTTCAGTGTCACATGATCCTTCAAAAATCATTCTAATATGATGTTTTGACGCTCAAGAAACATTTATGATTATTATCAATGTTGAAAACAGTTGTGTACCATTTTTTTAGGATTCTTTGATGAACAGAAAGTTAAAAACAACAGCATTTATTTGAAATAGAATCTTTTGTAACATTATAATGTCTTTACTGTCACTTTTGATCAATTTAATTCATCCTTGATGAATAAAAGTATTGATTTATTTTATTTATTTCCCCCAAAAAATAAAATAAAAATTCTTACTGACCCCAAAGTTTTCGACGGTAGTGTTTAATGTTACAAAATATTCTATTTCAGATAAATGCTGTTCTTTTGAACTTTCTATTCATCAAAGAATCCTGAAATAAAAATGTAAATAACTGTTTTCAACATTGATAATAATGAGAAATGTTTCTTGAGCATCAAATCATCATATTAGAATGATTTCTGAAGGATCATGTGACACTGAAGACTGGAGTAATGATGCTGAAATTTCATATATATCGAGAGAAAGACGAAAAACATTTAAAAAAATATAAAAATGTGGTATATTACATTGTGTTCTCCATTCCACTCCAACACTTGGATCTAACCTTCATATCTCTCAATCATCCTCTCCCCCAAAAGCCCCTGACTCGGCCTGATGATTGAAACCAGACTTCAGTGTAGTTCAGCCACCCCCGCATTCTCACAGCGCTCCAGAACACAGTCACCCAGGCATGCACCCAACCGCAAACTCCAGGCACGTAGAGGTCAGTGGTGCTGACCAGTGTGTGTGTGTGGGAGAGATCGTGAGCAGTGGGCTTCTGAACCGCGGGCTCTGTTTAGCAGCGGTCAGCCTACGATGACACGGTGAGGCCCAAACACACAAAAACTGCCTTTTACAGCCAGTCCTGCATAAACACGCTCAGAAACAGAGCTCGGGTTTGCGATCCGATAGGGAACTCTTATTCTCACCGAGTAACCACGCTGTGATTAGCATACATGCCACATAATTACCCGTTTCCTGCGGTTAAACACCATTACTGCCTAAATGATGTCTAAAATGCCATCTGTTCAATGATCAATAATCCTCTGAGTATGAAAACTCAAACCACACCCATATTTTCCTCTTTTTCTCATCTGTTTCTCTCTTTTCCTCTCTCCACCCCTCCTCTTGAACCAATATGGCTAGCACAGTGGGAAGGAATCCATCATTACTACGGAAACTAGGGCATCCCGTATGAACTTACGTAGTGCGTTTGTAAGCATGCGCGTGAGTGCGTGTGTATGCGTGTGACAGTCAAGCACAAAATTAGAGTCAACAGTGTTTTTGGGTCATCTGACCTCTGATAACAAAGAGCCTGAGAGAATGGAATCAGACAGTTGCCATGACACCAAAACACCCAATAATAGTCCAACAGTCAAAAGGGGCTTACGCATGCACATGAGAGACAGATAGAGAGGGACAGAAAGACTTGATGTTGTCTTTGCCTAGTATTCCAACACCCTCGAGCAGTATCGAAAAGGGGTTCAACAATAAAGACGGCCCAGGGCCCAGCGGGAGCGTGTTTCGGCCAGTGGACAGGACAGTCTCTTGCTCTTTTGGGCCACTGTTGCGCTGTCACTACATTTACGTTCAATAATCAAGTGTTGTTATGACTTGCAAAATTTGTGTGAAAATTTTGCTCATTTAAATGCCACACCAAGGCAATGCTATGACTTTATTAATGCTATGAAATTAAAATAGACAAATAAACAATCAAGCTGTTAGCTCTCTATTAATGTTCTGCATTTTTTTTTTATTATGTCATCAAAACAATATTTTTATTTGATTTAAATATGTTTAAAATTATTAGGTATATATAGTATAAATACCTAAGAATTTTAAGCATATTTAAATCAAATACAAATATTGTTTTGATGACATAACAAAGAAAATGTTATATACCAAATTTTATATTCATATTTTATAGTACATTTATATTTCATTATATATCTATATTGTATACTTAGATTAATATTTTTCTAACACCAAGGTTAAGCTTTGACTTGTGATCGACTTATAAAAGTCAGAATTGGTTAAAAATAATAAACAAATCAGTTATGTTTTCCATTGTGTTTTTAATTATTATTTTACTACAAATATTAACATTTTAAATCAAACATATATATTTCATATACTATACTTCATATTTTATAGTAAATTTATTTTTAATTATAATGAATAGTTATGAACAGATTTTTTATTACTGTTGTTTAAAATGCTACTAAAAATAAATCTTATTTGCAGTGGGACCAGTGAAAATGTTGGCAGGGCACGTGCAAATCTGCTCGACTGGGACACCACCAAAAGAAAAAAAAGAAAAAGAAAAAAAATCCTTATTGTTGATCCCTGCGTAAGCTTTGCCAAAAGTCCATGAGCAGACAATGACAACCATTGAACACAAACTGAGTATAGTTGTCTGATGTCATTCTTTACTCTTCGAAAATACAGCTTATGTGTTAGAGCAAAGTACTACTCTAAAAATATCAGTCGAAATGGCTGATGTCACACTGGACAGGTTCCACGCCTCCCCCTGCGGCACCAAACCTTGAGACCAGCTGACTAAAGAAACATTGTGAGATTTTTACAGCGATTTAACGCAACATTAACAGGTGCACATACACACAGACACTAATGAGAGAGTGCCGGATCTCGTGGTCCACAGTAATCCTGGTATGTCTGGTACAGACCACCCGAAATTTATATTGAACTATAACGTTCAAAGGTCTAGTTTTTTTTCTTTGTCTTTCCCAGGTTCACAACCCAAGGATAAATCTATTATTTCTCTTTCTTTTTCTTTCTTTCTTTTCCCACATGCATCAACTCTCTCACATATGCATGCTCTGATCAATACTCTTAGGGTCTTTGTTTTGCCAGATCGATTTAGGGTAATGAAGTCCATGTGTCTATATCCTACACGGAAAAAGAGAGAAGGATTGTCAAGCTGAGAGGTTTGACCGTATGCGGATCAGAGGTTGAGGCTTTAGAGAGGTCACGTTTTATTCTCATCCGTTCTTCTTTACCTCTTTAACATAGACTACCTCTCCACACGGTCATTAATTAAGCACGTCCGTCCTCCTGTTGCATAAAGAATCGTGAAGATGCATGTGTGCACATTTCTCCAGCCTTAAAGAGATACTTCACCTACAAATGAAAATCCAAATCCTTCATGTAGTTCCAAACCTGTATGAGTTTCATTCTTCTTCAGACAACAATGGATCCATTGAATTTTAATACCGCTGAAACATTTTTCAAAACAATTTATTTTGTGTTCCACAAAAAAAAAAAATATCACATAAGTCTGGAATGATTTCAGTTTTCATTTTTGGGTGAACTATCTCTTTAAATGAAGACAGAAAGTGCAGTTGTTGGCGATGTGATCTTTAAAAGCTATGACAGCAAAGGCCAAACTGGGTGACTCACACTGTCACTCAAGTAAAAGGGGTGATTTAGGACTGAACTGCACTCTGGGACTCAACTTTTCGTGGTGAACTAAGTAGAGAACAATCCACTCCTGTAAAGCTTCCTCTCAGCTGGGGTTTTATGTTTTTTGGTGTGTTTTTTTTTGGGTTAATTAAAAATGTCAGCTCATTATCACATGTATATGAACACAACAAAGAATTTCGGTGCCTGAACAAATAAGACAATGGCACGCTTGCTAATCTTTAGACAGCTCATTAGGTACTTCATATTAAATTTAAAAACACTGAAGGGACAAAGCACCAGGAGTGCCCACCCCCCTCTCTCCCAATTCTACCTCTCTTTCTCCCTCTCTCCCTCTCTCTGTTTTTTCTCTCGCTCCCCTTGCTCTCTGTATTCCCGTAACCGTTCTTTAATTCCACCTCAGTCAGCCCATTGAGGGGCAGTGAACCGCATGCTGATAACCTCACTGCCCCGCTCTGATTGGTCAATCTCAGTGACCAACAGCCCCCACATGGGCCAGACAAAAAAGCCACTCTGTCTCTGTCACTCTCTCTCTCCCCTCTCTGTGTTGACTCATTATTGTTTTTCAGCTCTTTTCTTTTACTTGTTCACAGAAAGTAGGCAGAGCGGAAAGTTGTGTTTCGTTTGCTCTGATCGGAAGTGTTCAAAAACAAACACCGCCTTCTGGCTTGGTGCGATGCGTGCACGCCAATACGGTAATCACCTCTCACCCACTGCATCTTTCTCTAATCATTTGCTCTCTCCTGTTTTAAAACAGATCAAACAAGGTACAAAACGATTTCCTGTGAACTCAAGGAGGACAAAGATTGAGAGAGAAATTCGTGGAGTACACATACTCAGTGGTTAAAAGAGGCTTGAGTAATGTAATTCATGGGAAAAAAGTTACAAAATGACTCCTCCAGTAAAACAAGTTTGTCTTAAACTTCAAAGTGTTATCTCTGTTCAGAAGAAATGGGAGAATTATATGAGGAAAAGAAAAACATGAAAGCTGGAGAAGAGGCGTAGGAGACCTAAAAAGGAAAAAATAGTTTACTGGCATATAGGGCTGTGCAATAACATGAATATGCAATGATATTTTTTTCCAATGGATGAATATTTCCATGGATAACACAATGATTTTCCTAAAAATTTAAAAAGTGAATGTGACTATTTGAATTAAACTTGTTTAATAAACTCATCAATCTGAACGTCTCAGGTGGACTTGGTGTGTTTGATTTATTTCCACGAATCAGTTCAAACTGTCCATTCCATATAAGACAATAATAAGAAATGTTTCTTGAGCATCAAATCAGCATATTGGAATGATTTCTGAAGGATCATGTGACACTGAAGACTAATGATGCTGAAAATGCAGCTTTGCCATCACATGTAAATAATTTACATTTTACAATATATATATATATATATATATATATATATTAAAACATAAAACAGTTTTAAATTGCAATGATAATCCATAATATTAATGGTTTTACATCTTTGACCAAAATAAATGTAGCTTTGGTGAGCATATAAGAACCCCAAACGTTATTATTAACTATAATGTAATAAATAAAATAAAATATAAGTATTTATATAAATATGTGTATTTATATGTAAATATTGCTGATTGCTACTATACATATCTATTTGTGTGTACAAATGAAAATGATTAAATAACTCACTTGTGTTCATTTAATGCAAAATAAGTAGGAAAAACATGCCTTTGTTTTTTTCTTACTTAGCAACAACGGCTGTTGTCAAATGACATGTATAAATATATATAAACATAATAAATAGTCAAGAGGAAAAAAAGTACTTTGGTTTTACTTTTATTATCGACATTTCCAGACTCACAGGAAGGAAATTAAAATCGTTCAGAGCAGCAAAGACTGCATAAGCACATTCTTTGGGTACGAATCACCAAGTGGGCTCAGTCAGACAGCACTAACTGTACATTCCTCTGTCCCACTTAAAAAGAAAAGGAGGGACCGAGGGGGAGAGAGAGTGAAAGAGAGGCTGCAGGGGAGAAGAGAAAGTCTTCATCCCTAAGCCATTTGCCTAAAAAGGATGTGATGAATGAATGTCAGGGACACAAAACATCCACCTCATGTTTAACAAGAGACTCACCCAGTCCTCGGTCAGGAGGGGTGAGATGGAGAAAGAGTGAAGGGGGAGGGAGGAAGATAGAAAGCAAATTCTTGTGTCCATTGGCAAAAGGCACTGTGCGTAACAGAGTTCACATTGACTTGCTAACCATACAAGCCGAAATGGTAGGGAAACGAGAGCCGCTTTTGTGTTCGCGTGGTCAATGCGATACAGCTCATCTTTCCACTGAAAAGGACATAGGAAGTGAATCAGTGAGTCAACTGTGAGATCAAATGACTGGTCTATGTGAGCGCAATACAACTCGGCCATCAGCAGTTCCTGACTCACGCTCACACACTTGGGAAATTCCTATCAGGGTGTGATATGTCAACTCTCAGTGTGAAATTTAAAGCTAGTGTTATCACTTTTATTGTAATTGTCACAGGTCTGTGCGTGTGTTTGTCCCACAGTTCACAAATAGACCTCAAGAGGCACAAAGCTACAGCTTGCGACCGTCTGTTCGCATTCCACAACTCGCTCTTCCACGGTAACCCATGAATAAGTCAACGATATGGAAATGTAAAAATAATATGTCACTTGTTAGAAGTCAAGTAATACACAAGTAAAAAATAACTCCCTGGCTCTTTGGGACAAAAATATTTTGCTTAGTGATACAACCAAAACTATTCTCCCAAAACAGCAAAAAAAAAAATACATTTGCGGACGTTTAATTAGACGCGTTTTGACTGTTTGAGCATTTGACATATTTCATCCACACAACTATAAGCTCTACATAGATATATGGATAAGCTGTAACAGGTAAACACGTAGGCAGTGTGGATCCACTTTACCATGACTGAAAAATGATGCTAGAGTAGCAATATGTCAAATTTGTTCAGCTGAAATATGAATGTTTAATGACTGGTTTAATCAACAACATTCCGAATTCATTTACTCTCATTTTCGGCTAAATGAAAACTAGTTTTGATAACACTTTATTTTGACGTTATTGCATGTACTTACTATAGTAATAACAGTAAATTATGAATAATTACAAGTAACCAACCAAAACCATACCCTAACCATAACACTATAGTAAGTACATGTAGTTAATAAATATTACTCAGTACTTATTTGAGTAAGCACAATGTGCAACGCCTTTAAATAAAGTGTAACCCTGTTTTTTTGGTGTTTCAGCAAAAAATGTAATCAGTGCATCACTAATTTTGCTACAAAAAATGTAGACTGAATCATGAGCCATAGCTGTAACTGGTGGATTAGTTTCGTTTATCTACTGGAAATGTAAAACATGTAGTTATGGCCTTTTTACGACATCATAATTAAACAGGACGCGAGGATGTTATAAGGCCTCCCATGTTTACAACCGCAGCACAAATGTGGCCCTGCCAGATTGACAGATTGTATTGAGATGGCTGACTAGGATCTGTGCCATCGACTGAATGTATGGATACGGACTGGTCTAATCAATGCTATCGATCACGACAGGGGGGTTTCAGCCACGGAGGGGGAGGGTGATTCAGCCCCCCAAATATTTCACACTGTGACCCTTCAAAACACATTCCACCAAAACACTGAGCTGTTCTCCCTCTCCGGCTCCTTTCTTTCACTCACACATATATCCCCCTCAATAAACACCCCCAAACCCCCCCCCCCCCCCCCGCTAAATCAACCCTAACACTTAACCCCCTCCCCCTTCTCGTTCTTTCACATACACACATAAATCCAACCCTTCCCCCATCCTCCCTCTCTCTTTCTCTTCCCAACAGAATCAGGGTGGAAACCGAAGCATGGTGAGGGAGCGTTTTGCTGAACATGTTAAATCGGCGTTTATTACGAGAATAAATGCAAAGAAAACAATCTTTGTTTACCTTTAAGAAGAAATTGTCCCTCACTGATGACAGCGGCAGTCATGACGTTGTACTCGTTCTCGGTGAAGCCCGGTTGACATGGCATTGCCCCCGTGCCCTGGACTGCCACCTGCCAAAAATCACAAAAGCACCAGACAAATGAATACCTCGATTAATGGTGATTAATAAACATCGCCCCTCAGCACGAACCAACCTCCACCGCGGCGAGAGCCAAATATCCAGAATCCCGAGAGGAATCAATGGACATAACGATCATGCTCTTTCACCATAAACAGAGGAAATGAGGCAGAACTCATCTCAAGAAAAGCACAGTGATGAGACTTTCCAGAGCCGCCGAGTCCATCAATCAAGCTCCAAATGAACTCTTTAAATTAGCAATGCTATTGTACTTTTCACCGATTACTCGCTAATTTGCAGCAGATCGGCGAAATTAAATGAGGTTCATTGCATGACGATTTACCGGGTTGCTTTTGTATTATGCCATTTTTCTTCATTCTCCTTTCCCCAAAGGATAGCGAGGGGTTTCTATCTCCCCTCCTCCCCCCTTCGGCACCAGGGCATCTGTTATATTGAGGTGGGTGTAATTAGACTGATGAGGTCAGGAGGGCGAGACCTTAGAAAAGCAGAGCTGACCAGGCTACGCATACTCTGCCTTGAATGGTGTGGTCTGGTGGAGCACTTATCACATAAAAACACAAACATACACTTGTGCAGTTGCCGTAAGCACTCCGGCGACAAGTCACAAACCCCTTCTTTATGGCTCACGCTTAAAACAGGCGCGCACACCTAGCCTTTAACAGGCAGGACAAAGACTTATTCATCCTTGGTTGTCTTATAAGGAAATAAACCACCAGCATTGAGTCATTCTGTCTTAATAGCATGAACTGATATGACACACAAAGTCTGAATCTTAGTGTAGGCAAATAGGTGAATTTGGCTTTTAAAGGATGCTTGAGAAGATCAAAGGTGATGTCCACTGTGAAACCAGCCTCTTTGTGTTGGAATAAGATCAGAGGCTTGAAGAAGACGGCTGGCTGTGTTTGTTAATGGCCCCATAGTCAATTCATCAAACATGTTAATTACTTGTTAGCTCGGTGGATGCTGACTTAATGCCCTACACACAACGACCAATCAAACATTTGCTTTTGTGCTAACAAAATCATCATCAACCATGAGCTATAATTGCCCAGTTTTTTGATGTCGTCATCTGCTGCCTGATGTATCTGCAGAGCCCCTATATAAAGCTGGCACTACATGGGGTGTGTTTGAAAATCTGACTTTAAACTGTCCTGTCAGCAATTGCTTAGCAATATGCTGCCTCTGCACATCCACACAGAGCGAATGATTCTAGATGGAGCCGCACCAGCAGCCCTGCTGACATGAAGAATCAGAGGCAGCACACGATATAAAGCCAATGGTGATCGTGTAAAGACACTGTCAGTACAGGACTTTATACTACCTCAGAAAATTACAATGAGATTTGTGGTATAATTATAAATACTTTTAAAAAAAGCATATTTAAAAAGTGCAGTGATACTTTATTCGCAAACACTTTGCTTCTAAGAACCACTTTTAAAAAGCGATTATTTTACACCATCGCTTGGTTCTTGACATAGCACCATAGTGTATTTGTGCTCGAAACATTCCTGTTAATTGTTTTTATTTAAATTAATAAGTCTGTTTATTACAATTTCATGTCTTGAATTTGTTGCATTTATGATTCAAAACATCAAGCCATTTAGAACCTAAATAGGCTATAATTTGTATTACACTATAGCCTACAAACTATACAAACATCATTCATCTCTCTTGGCTGAAAACGTTTTTGCTATAAAAAAAAAAAAAAAAATATATATATATATATATATATATATATATATATATATATATATTCTAACCAACTCTGTTTGTGAATTGACTAAACTGGCATTTAACCAATTTGTAAACATCTTTCCAGTACGTTTAATTTTTTAACAGGATCGTGACGATTCAATAAATCATTCAGTTGTTTGCTTGAGAACAATTCAGCTCAGTTCGCTCACGGAATCGGTTCAAATGATACATTTGAAAGATTCGACTCAAATTGATTTGTTCACCAAGCGGACCTCGCTATCAAACAGCAGAGGGGTTTTAAACATGTGGGACCGTTATAACACTAACACAAACAACAGTAAAATGCGACATTGAACACTTTAATAAAAATTGTCGCAATAAGACATTTATGTGGGCAGGACTGCTACTTCTACTGCAGACTACAAATACAATAAAAACGTTGAAACCCGGACCAAATGGCTCATGGCCAAATGTTAACTTTATTGCAACGCAGATTTCAAACATTTGATTCCATCATAACTTAACAATTTGCTATAGCAATTAATTCCTCACTTGAGGGTGATGGAAATAACACGACGTTCAAATTGTAATCCTGCTGGACTCTGTATTTTCAGCAATTTAGAGGGCAGCAGACCGAAAACCTGACAGCACGACTCATTTCACCGCTCGAAGATTCGGGTCAGAGTGATTGTCATGTTTGGGTTACGCAGACCCGTTGTTCGCCGTGAGATTTCGCATTTGCACATCTAAAAGAGACCGAGTCCGCGGAAGAGGACAGTCGCCTCGCGGCCGCCTCGATGAGCTACTCATTAACTGATTATTGTAACATTTGTTTCATCACTTGAAAAGGGACCATTGCGACCTAATCACCTCTTCGAGGGCAACTTTTCAATATCGTGCCAAAAGAAGCAAAAGCGCGTTTGAAAATCCGCATTCATCTGCGGCTTGGTCCGGTTCAGCACGGGACGGTTTGAACGGGGCTGCTACAATTCAACGGCTATACAACATAGAACAAAAATATCTCACACGGTGTCGAAACCTCTTGCAAATAACTGGGAGGCAAGGATAACAGAATAAAGACAGTCTAGAATTGCATTCGAAGAAAATTAGATGCGACATGAAGTCTTTAACCCTTCGAGACCATCAGAAAACCGTTAGTATTGAATTTGATCTAGGCACTGACGCCCTATTTAAATATCCTGGCACTAATATAAAGCGTTCATTTGTGTTTTGATTAATACATGCACACAAATAATTGCTCTACAGTTAACATCTAGAGTAGGCTATAAATAATAGCAATTTCGGACACGCCAAATGCCAAACATAAAGTAGCATCGCTATAACGTACAGCTCGTGCCCGAGCGCACATCGCTTTTCGGACCCTTCATTTTACCTGGAGAGCGGCGAGAAGCCCCAGCATCACGCCTCCCGAACGGTACATCGTTTAAATTCCGTCCTTTGTGAAGAAACCGATAGAGTTTGGCCGTTTCCCGCTGCGTTATAATGTTCCGTAAGGTAGCGGCAGCATGTAGCGACAAAATCTTTCCTCCGTCTCTCTCTGGCACTGATCCGTGCTGCTCTCGGTCTGGTACTGACGCTCCGCTCGCTCGCGCACTACTACGGCAGAGACGCGCGTTCAGTGGCGCCCTCTAGCCACGTTCAGTGGTACTGCGGCGGAGAGGGGGCTCCTTTCCTTCTGTCACCCCCTTCAGCCTCAGACACAGGGAAGAAGACAAGACCCCGCCTCCTTCACTACAACAAAAGGAAGATCTTCTTTCTTTAACCCCACCCCAACCCCTTAATGCCTACTAAATCGGCAAGAGGGACTGAGAATTCCTGGATTTAAAGTGCATGTCTCATGCTGGTGGGCTACTTTTAAAATCTAGTAATGTGGTAGTATAGCTACTTCTGAAAGCATTGTTAAACAACCTCATGTAAGAGATAATGTACAGTCAGCGGGTCATGATTGCAAAATAAACCTGACAGGGTGATCAGGACCCTAAGAAGCTTAAATAAATATATGTATAGCCTATGGAATATTGATTAGAACTGAAATAATTGTATTTTGTGAGAAGAGAAGAGAAGTGTTAAAACAAATTCATGTCACCCTAAAGGACCCTAAAGTGTTTCTGCCGAAATGACTGTACTTATTGGAATATTTTGGCAAATTGGCAAACATTATTTGTTGAATCTGCAGAGATAGTAAACATTGGTTTTTGAGATTAATGGTCAGTTATACAGAATATTTGATCACTGAATGACCAATTAGAATCAAGTATGCCAGAGACCGGTGTAATAAATCCTGACAAAGTAACTCAATATAGGCCAATTTGGCTTTAGTTATGCCAGAAATCTCATGAGTATCAGATTGGGAAAATTATGCCTGTCTTATGCTGTGAATCTTAAATAGTGTGAATTGGCAATGTTAATGGATTTTTTGACAGTGCTGAAACTTGATTAGGGGATTTGCTCAGGTGATGTCTTATTCCACTGCTATCTTGTGGGCATGACTGCGTCTCTAGTCGTGACAGGCAGGGACAGGGACAGGGAAACTGGCACTTGGAGTGCCTGTGACAGCAGCGGATGTCTATGGAGCAGATGTCCTGTGCGCTCTGAGAGAGTCTCCGGTCATCAGCGCGCACCACCATCTGCTCATCATTACCGGCCCGGCCGAAATACACAAACACACACACACACACACACACACACACACACACACACACACACACACACACACACACACACACACACACACACACACACACCAACCGTGGAGCCGCCGGTCTGTCTCAGTGACATCAGAGAGGTTGGCCTTGACAGAGAGAGAGAGAGATAAGCGATAAAGAGGGGGAAACAGTGGGGAACCCGTAACATACATTTTTAAAGGGAATGGGATAGGTCAACCAAAAAATTTGCATCGCACCATTTACACATTCAATACCTACATGAATTTCTGAAGAGTAATGACTAAATTTAAGTAGACATGTTTTAATACTTATATGGTGAATTTTTTTTTGTCACATTAGACATTGACAGCCCCAGTCCTCATTCACTTTCATTATGAAAAAGTGAAAATATTAACCAAAAAAATTGCCTTTTGGGTTCCACTGAAGAAAGAAAGAAATACAGGTTTAGAATGACATGAGGTTGAGTAAATAATGACAGAATTTTAAAAACATGCATCCACAAAGTCTATCTTTGTACAGTGGTGTTACATGGCAATTTCATCACATTCGTATGTTTCAGGATTGTGTATTGTCTATGGGCACTGTTATTTTTCTCTGAATTTATTGTTGACCGTTCTACAAACTGAACTTGACAAGTGATTTCTTGTGTTCTCAATACGATGGCTTCTGAAGGTTTTCAAAGTTACCTGGATTGCAAACTATAAATCATCTGTTATATTATCTTCCTTCCATCTCATTAAGGTCCTGGAACTGCTTCATGATCCTTATAACATTCTATCAGCGTGTACAAATTTATACTAAAAAATTAACAAGAAGTGCTATCTTTCAGGATTGGGCAAAATTCAGACTTTAAGAACGGGCTCCTATTCATATAATGAGTGTGAATTTGGATTCAAATGGTTTCAGTTCACAGGATGTTGAACTGTAATTTGAATGGGAATGTTTAGAAGAGGATTTTCTCTGTTGTTATTCAAAGGAATTCAATACAGTCACAAAACATACAATGACATCCTTAATTTACAAATAATGCAAATATACACAAGTCTCTTCTGCTCACCATGGCTGCATTTATTTAATTAAAAATACAGTAAAACCAGTAATATTGCAAAACATCAAAATAACTGTTGTCTATTTAAATATATTTTTAAATGTGTTTGATTTCTGTGTTTCTTGAGCAGCAAATCAGCACATTAGAATGATTTCTGAAGGCTCATGTGAAACTGAAGACCGGAGTAATGATACTGAAAATTCAGCTTTGCAAGTTTTTGTTTTAGTTAGTGACAATAACCCTGATTCCATTTTAATTCCACTTCTTTAAATTCAAATTGCAATTGTGCAACGGTGAATCCTGTTTGTTTCAAATTCAGGAAGTGAACTGAATTTAACATTCATTCTTAATTCAATTCTCATGACATGCAATTGTGCCTTGATCGTTATGGTAACAGCAATTCATTGAGGTTGAAATGTTGATTGGCCCATTATGAACAACTAATAGCTGCGTCTACTTAATATTCACACATATTTAGCTGCTTAATGAATTATTTGGGAGCAAATGGCCAGCGAGTTCCTCTCAAATCTATATAGACACAGTCCACTAAACTTGCAATGCTAAAAGCATTATGGTCAGAACAGCACATTTTGGTCAGCTAGCTAACTAGCCATTGCTTCTCATGGGAGGCAGCCCCACATTTGAGCTTCAGACTCCCTACAGACTCCAGAAATAATTTGTTTTCCTCCAGACTACATTTTCTATGCTCTGAACCATATTTCAACCATACATGTTTTTCATGCCCTGACATCCCTTTGAGTCATGAGTCATGCTGAATTGCAGCATCTGCTATATGAATAAAATGAAATTGTGCGAATATTACACTGTCCCATAAGGATATATGGGGATTTACTAGTAAGTCTTCATATGAGCCAGAAGTATTTAGAATCCAAGCATGAATGATGCAGGAGACATGCAGGAAACTGTAGCTCATTATTAATTTACTTCACAGTGATTGGCTTTTGAACGGGGACGCAAAGTCTCATTGGTCCACTGAGAGATGGATGTGGATGTATTAGAGTACTTTAACAGTTATTAGGGTTAAAGGTTGCACTGAGAGTGTTTTTTTGAGTTCATTGCTTATATGCTTATATGAGATGTGTTTTACATATTCAGGTTATTGTATCATAGAGGACAGTCTTAAAGGGATAGTTCACCCAAAGATTAAATCATCATTGTTATCAATCATGGTCATCATCATCGTCATCATTAAAGGTCCGATATACTTAAAGCGAAATCGAAGAACGAACTTGTGTGATGTCAATGTGTACAAAAAGTTAATTTAGGAAGTTTTTAAGTTCGCTTCGGATGGTTAGATCTGAGACAATGATGTAATAGGTAGTTGGGGCTCTGTGGTTCCGCCTTCTTTGACGCAGAAATCTTCTCCGGCTTATTTCTCCTGTTAAGTCCATTGAGCCAACCCGATCTTAAGGCAATTCGTACGTATTTTACGAGGTGGCTAATTAAAAAATATGCATGATTTAGCAAAAATCGTACGAATTCTTACGAGTGAGGCCGATGAATTCGTACGATTTTTGCTAAATCATACATATTTTTGCTAAATTGTAAACCACATACTCACTTGTACGAATTCGTATGAATTGGTCGTGGTGGATGAGCTCAGATGGGAGTAAAAATATGAGCACACTGGAAAGCTGCTTTTTAGAATGAATTGAAGTTGCAATTCTAATAGAAATACACTGTTATTTTTTCATGTTTATTACTGTAAAGCTGCTTGTTTTAAGCATACAGTGCTATATAAATAAGCATGACTTGACTGGAGTGCCGAATTGCAGAATTTGTTCAAACATATCCACGTCACTATGATCAGATGCTTTCTGAACTGTCATTTTTGTCATGTTTATTTTGTCACTGAGAGGAAAGCGTGCAGCAAACACTTACATATTCATCAAACAGCACTCGTAGCAGTGTAGTGTTTGTTGGGATGTTCGCTAACAATATATTGCTGCAAAGGTATTTCAAACTTCTTTTCACCGTTTTTAAACGTTAAAAAACTTCAATATATCGTCAGTATATTTACTCACCCTCATTTCGTTCTAAATCTGTATGACTTTCTGTTAAACACAAAAAAAGAAGCTATTCTGAAGAATGTCTGTGTCCATAATGAAAGTTGCTGGGGTCCAAAATAAAACAACGACATCAGTGTGAGTAAATGATGGCAGAATTTTAATTTGTGTTTGTGTGTGTGTATGTGTGTGTTGGCTGTCCCTAAATGCAGTTATGTACAGTCAATGACTCCAGTTTCGTTCTCTATCTCTCTTTTTCTGTAGTGATTGTTCCCTGAGGGAGGCAAGTTATGAGAAAGCTCTGATCCTATCTCTTACTTATCCCATTAGCATGCCACTCTGTGTTTTCTAGTGAGTTTGAGATGCTCTGCATGTTGCATGTTGTGTGTGTGTGTGTGTGTGTGTGTGTGTGTGTGTGTGTGTGTGTGTGTGCGCGCTTTGAGCTAAGTGGGGTCACATTCTCATGCACTTCACTACAGTGTGTCTAATAGTCTACATTCTAAATCCATTCCTTCACTTTTTCCATCAAGGCATCTTTCCTTTTTTCTTGTCCTGTTTTTCCTCCAGCTTTCACCTTAGGCCTCGAAGCACTAAGAAACTTGGAAAAGACAATCCACTTTGAAATGGTTCATGACAATCATCTAAAAGTCACAGTCAAAACAAAGTATCAAACCATATCAAGTGTAAAAAACAACAATGGTGCTGCGTGAATGGTTCTGATCTAAATGTCAGCTGCCGCAACAGGTTTATATGTATAAGTGAGCTGCAGAATTTGCATTCAATACTCCGCTCTTCGTAACCATTTGTAAACCATCATCTTACAAGCTCAAATGACATGAACACTTTAACAAGCCTTTAATATTCTCTTTGCATCTTTGTATATTAAACATGAAGAAGATATGCTTTACTATCTGACACATTTTGTGCAATAATGGTCTGTCACATCCAGGTTGTGAAAGTGAAATCTGTCGTAGTGGCTGGAAATATCAAACACTTTTTTCTTTTCTTTTCTCATGCCGTAGGGGAATCTTATTATGCTCAGTTGCTCGACAGAAAACCATCTGGGTTGTTCAGGGAAAGCAGGAATGTTTTATATTTTTATTAACAGTAGATACTTAAATCAAATACTAAGCATGGGTGCACTAATCTTAGAACACACATACTTTATTTGCAACATTTATTTTCTTTTATTTATATAGCAAGAAATGTTTCATAAGTGAAGTTTAGGTGAAAAAAGAAGAACTAGCAAAGATGGTGCATTTAATGCTGCCTTCATGTGCTGTCGGAATTATTGTAATACAAAAAAAAAAAGGACATGAATGCCCTCAAGTCAAAATTTTAATGCGATGAGCCCATAATCACAACTTCAGAAGTGGGAAGTAGGAAATTTCCGATAGCACGTCAAGGCAGCATTAGTTATGTTAAAAAGATCGTATTTAAGAGTTAAATGCACATGAACGTCACCACAATGTTGTAATTAGGACTGGGAAACTTGAGATTTTTTTTTAAGCTCTGAGTTTTAGAGTTGGAGGCATGTCATGAGAAAACATCAGATGCAGCATGGTCAAGTTATTAAAATGAATCCAATTTGTATTATTTTTTAATACAATAAAAATATTTAAGTTGCATTTTCAAAAGACCATTGTACAATTATGAATTAAGATTCAATTTACATACATTTAATAAAAACAAAAAAGCAAAAATCACATACAAAGCGCATTCTTTATTCAACATTTTGAAGATCTTGAATTTTATCACCATCTTGCCCCAACCAAAGTTATCTGAATGCACCTAAAGGCATTATTATAACTTTCCAACTCATAAATATGAACTTCCCAGGATGATTAAATTGAACAATAAATTGAACACAGAAATGCTGAAAAGCACAACCAGTCAGACAGTGTTCAGTCACTCACAACACTCATTCAAACATAGGGCTTGCCAGAGGTCATGACAGTGAAAAGAAGGATCATCTGGAGTTATTTCACTCCACTAAATAATGACAAAGCTAAACGGGATATCTAATAAAGGCTAATTGGTTTTGTGCCATTTGACCTTTTGTAGAAATGTAGAAGTTGTTGATTGATAATGTTCTAATTATTAATAAATGTAATCCTTAATGTTAAATGACTAACCTATTATATCTTCATAGATCATAAAAAAACCAGTTTAATAGCATTATTGGTATTCATTTTGATTGTACCTGAAAAGACGAAAAAGTGGCATTGCTCAACCTCATAAATATGCTGATATATAGCAGAAAAATAACCTTTTCAATCTCTTTTCTGCTTAATTAAGTTTGATTAAATAATGTTTTATAATTATAAAGTGCCCTATGCTATTTTAAAGGTTCCTAGTTTTGGAGGTCTCCTAGACCATTCATCCAAGGTCAAAAAATACTTAAATTCTTTCATAACATACATTTGCAGCATCACCCCTGTCTGAAACGGTTCAATAAAGGATTCAGTCTCTCTAAACCCCTCCTTTCAGATTGCTCTGATTGGTCAGATGGCCCAGTCTGTTGTGATTGGTTTTAGTGATTACAGCATGTGTGTCGGAAAACGAAACACTCATTACCATATCTGAATTTCAATTCCGGTGGCTTCCTCAGCACTTGTATACACAGTGATATAAACAATAACGAATTTTCACTGTATCAATTTGAGCCCGATTCCTCATCCTAAGTGCATGCGAAGTGGATTTTTGAATTTCACAGCTCAGAAAAAAGCATCTTCTAAATATGTCGACAACATGAACAAAACACTTCCAGGCCTCAGCTACGAGTACAGTGTTTGAGGGTCAAATTAGACGTTGTTCGAGGGAGACAAATGAAGACCATAGGCTGACATTATGCAAATTTGTTTGTGCAGGAAGTAAGACTGGAATTTCTGACGATTCGTTTCAGGCAGTTCAAAATCGGCTCTTTCTTAGGAGACATTAACTCCATTCATCATGCACTTTGATCTTTGAAACCTTGCAGACCTTTTACATTCACAAACAGCCATATAACACACATCATAATGGGGCACTTTTAACATTATAGTTAAGCATTTCAGGGTAAAAAGATTAAGCAAATTTTGTTTTATTTTAATGTAGGCATACTAATGTGAAATGTACTTTTTGAGGCTTTATTTTCAATTCCATTTTTAAATGTATCGGATATTGATATCCACATGATGTGCATCATGTTAAGCCAGAGATACTGGCCATTATACACACTTTTTCCTCTCTGTCGCACTCTCTGATGACAATATTCATGCGTTCTATCCCGGCCCACATCTCTCACAATGAGCCAAATTACCTTTGTGCAAAGGAGTTCGGTTCACTGTATTGAGGTTACTTGTTTTTTGGAGGTTGGTGAGCTCTCATACACATAAGTGTGTGTACAATGGCACACACTCTCTGGCTCACACAAGGTTTAGGTAGGTGGCATGGGGTGCTGAGCAGATAATTACACCGGAGCAGTGAAGAACAAGAAAAGAGCTGAGAAGAAAAGGAACAGATCCCTCGTTTTCACCTCTTCACTTTACACACTCCTTTCTTCAGCCTAATTATCAGTATAGCTTTGAGGTTAGGCAAAGGATTCTCACATCTCCCTCTTCTGAGCTTTTCATTTCATGTCAGCGTTTCTCTGAGATGTGGAACAACTCTAAACAGGGAGAAAAGACAATCTGTGAAAGACTCAAAACTTGTATGTGAATTTATTTAAGGCTGGTATCTGAGGTTCATTGTTCACGTGAACGGTTTCTCTATGATTTGAGAGCTTTAGAAATGAGCTCAGGAGGCTTCAGTGACCTAAGCAATGAAACCGCACAGATATACACAAGCACGTTTCTTATAGCTGGAGGCTACGAGGAGTTGCCTTGGGGATAAACATCTTTAACCACCAGCCTTCAGGAATAAGATCATATCTAAGAGTGAGTGACAAATATTATTACTACTCTCATATGCTGCTGAACCAAGCCATCGCACCTGTCTGTATTTGTAACAATAACACTACATTATTTGTTTTATATAATTTTTTTTAATAAACACTAGACCATACCATTCTAAGAACATGCTAATGTCAACCTGCACAACATCAGTTGCTTCATAACATACTGATGTCAAACTGTACATAATAGCTTAGATACTAATTAATCTCTCAATCATTAGCTTAGCAACATGCTAATGTTAAACTCTTGGGGCTTCTCAATCAGCTCCCTAGTTCAAAGTTCAGATACAGACTGTGTGATTTCAGCAGTCCTATGAGATAATAAAAAATCACACTGTATAACATGTATCTAATAAACTTGGATATGACTTGTATGTAGGCTGTGCAATGATGAAACCTATTGAATCATAAGGCTACGACGCAAGTTAGTACAGAAGAATAAAGCATCATCAGCATGCGGTAGTGTACAAATAGAGCAAGATGAATCGCACTTTGGCAATTACTGAAAAAAAGAGGAGGAAGCAAAAGAGGAAAATTTGGAAGCGTCATGGCTAGGGAAAAAAGGGGCCAACTTGGCATGCCAATTTTGTAAATCGAGCTTGAGTTAAGTAGTTTTAAGTTTCAGCATCATGTTGTGTTGATCAATTCACCATTTCATGTTGCAGTTTCATTGGCTAGTCAGTAGACCTAGGTCGTAGCAGCAAACACACTGTGATATGATCATGTTAAATTACTGACAGTGTCGCAGGCTATCTTTGGTCTCACCGTCCGTCTTTGAACCTCTTGTACGACGTAGAACCATCATTTAGGAGCCATGACCACAGAAATTGCCACGATTGGTCATCTTTCATGTGGGACAGCCACAATTTGTACAATGTGTACCGCCATTAAGAGTTTCCTCAATCGCAAAATCATTCCAGCACACTAAAACATCAGCTCCTTAAAAACTGCTCCCTCCTAACTATGTTCCCTTAATGGAAAGTCTGAAGCGCAAAACATAAATTGTGCGAGCAATAAACATCATGACACGTGAAAGATGTTTAAAAAATCCAAACCTTTTTTGTATACTCGCTAGCCTAGACAGGTAGTGATCTAGCTAACATATATAATTATTTACGGCTGCATTTTTACATTTACATTATTCATTTAGCTGACGCTTTTATCCAAAGCGACTTACAATTGCTATATTTCAGAGGTCGCACGCCTCTGGAGCAACTAGGGGTTAAGTGTCTTGCTCAGGGACACATTGGTGTCTCACAGTGGATTCGAACCCGGGACTCTCACACCAAAGGCATGTGTCTTATCCACTGCGCCATCACCACCCCCATGCAGGTATATATAACAATTAAAGTAACATAAAAAATAATGTCAGAAATATATTAGTTCTGCTGCTGTTCATAAATACCTGTAAAAAGTGCCTGGAGCTGTTCTGGACTGCTTTTCCTGTTTCCTGTCCCGCTTGCCATCTTTGTTGTCCGTCTTCTTCTTCTTCTTCTTTTTGTTTTATGGCAGATTGCAACCATGACTTTTGAGGGTGCATACTGCCACCTACTGTATCGGAGTATGTAGCATGAACTATGTGCGTTGGGACTACTTTATATCACAAAAAATAGATAGAAAAACTACTTTGCATTCAAATCCTCGTCCATTGTCTCTGCTTGCAATCCTTCCACCCACACTGTTACAATAACATGTTGTAGAACACTAGCCAAGGACATTATGTCACCGGAAATAGAGGGGTCCTTACCATTATCAAAATTTGTGTTGATGATATATTGATTTACAATCTAGGGAGCTGATTGAGGCACACCCTTAGTGTCATTAGCTTAGCAACATGCCAATGTTAAACTCTGAAATTCCATCTGAGTTGCTATGCACTGAAAACCCCTTGATTAGGATTAGGGGTGGGGAGTGCGTGAGTATTACATTCCATAGAGTGCGTATCATATGCACGCAAAAACAATTTGAATTTGAATGGCATGAGAAATAACATTTGTTGTATAGATACGCACTTTCATGAGATCGGCTGGTTTTTTGGATATTATATAGTAGGGAAGTATTTGATTTCGGACGCAGCGTATATGTCATGTTTTAGATCATATATAAGAGTGACAAATATTACTATTACACATATAGTGCTGCATCAAGGCTTTTAGCACTATTGCATATGTGCACATTTGTAACAATGCCACCACATTCTTAGTTTTATTTATATATTTTGTATTTAGAACTTTTTCTGACACAATTCTAGAGCACATATAGACATCCCCTAAATCTGGCCAAAAATTCTATTGTTATCAGCATTATCAGACATCCTGGTTGTTATCAGCATTATCAGGTGTCCTGGTATAAGGCCTCTGACCTCTGACCGGTCACTGGCTATAACCGTACGTTTCCACTGGCACCGACTGAGCAAAGCTGACCAGGCATTTTCAATTCATTATCTTTCGGAGCTGAGAGACAGGCTCGTGTGGGGTATGTGGGATTGACAGCATTGAGAGCTTTAAAAAGTTGAGAAATGCTCAAGTTTATGCAAATGAGAGGCAAAAAACACCAGGCGGCGTGTGAAGACAGTGATGTCTGTCATAAGCATTTCAAAATCTGCAAAAAGCACTGGAGGTTCTAGAGGATTCAGTGCTTAAAACACGTTGTGACATATTCCTATATTTAATTCAGATTTCAAATGCATACTTTCATTGCATTTAGGCTGTAGCTGAGTTAAAACAAAAAAAGTTTGTTATAATGTGGGTCAATGACATGATACTTTTGTCCAGGTCTAATCATTCATAGAAATGTAAAATATGCAATTCATACAATGACCACACCTCTTGATATGATAAGCATGTTTCAGCATGTTTCATGTTTCAAGCATGGTAAGCATGTGTCAGTGTGATGATATTTGACTATTATGTATTAGATAAATAACATATTAACAAAACTGCTTTATTGTTTATTAATATTTGAAAAATTTTTGTCCACCAAATTAAAGTAATTTAATGTGATCATGCAGGAAATTTCATTAAAGATAAATAAGGAAATTGTTGTTCAGGTTGTAAAATATAATGTGTTGTGACTGCCCAAGAACTTAATTTACAGTTATATTTGTTCATATAAGTATATTAAACAAATATATTGACATTTAAAAAAATAAATAAACACAAATATGATGTGTACACTCACACAAATCATGTATTCAAGGAGAAATAGAAACGAACTTATATTTTGCAGGACATAACATTAATTTTAGGCATTATTTATATTTAAAATTCTCTTGAAAATGGTATAAAAGTTTTTCAAAACCAATAAAACCAACATGAATACAAATAGGACATTTCTTAGGACTTGACACGTTTTTAAAACTAGATATTTATGTGATTGAATCAACTTTGGTCACTTGTATATATAAACATTTTTTTTTCTAAATGTACGCATTCATATTATGATTTTATTGACCATGTATTGAAAGCAGTTTTGCTGTTTTTTCCCTCAGCAGTAGCGGTTGCTAAGACAGACATAAAACCCTGCTGTAACATGAGCAAGATGTAATAAATAAATAAAATGCATAAATACACCCCATACTAAGTCAAAAAGTTTTTGTACTTTGCAAAATTTTATTTGGCTCACATCTTCAGCATTTTCAGGGTTCTGTTGGATTTCCAGAATATAAACTGTCTCTCCATATATATATCTCTCTCTCTCTCTCTCTCTCTCTCTCTCTCTCTCTCTCTCTCTCTCTCTCTCTCTCTCTCTATCTCTCTCTCTCTCTCTCTCTCTCTCTCTCGGTCTGGCTCGCCAACATGCTTGTTAAATAATGTACTTTGATGTTTTTTAAACACATATCAGACGTGTGGGTTGCTAACCAACGGAGGCCTTTAGGGAGTGTAGGAAAAGAGTTACAGAAACGAGGGATATTCACCAGGGCACCACTTCAATTCAACCCAGAATATAGAAACAGAGAGAGATGAAGAGAGAGAAAAAAATCTCTGCACTCCTATACCTATTTCTTCAATTGTGTATTAAGCCGTGTGCTGAGGGGAAAGCATTTACACCCTCCTCTGCCACTATTATTCTTAAACAGACTTTTGAGAGATGTTCTGAGCTCTTTCCACATTCTAAAAGATTTTCATCATACTTTAAAGTTCATTTGAAATTCTTAGTGGTATTATCCAATATAAAATGTTTGGGCTTCCTTCCTTTCTATTTAAGAGTCTATTTCCCAGAACCAGTTTAATAAGACATCTACCGGGCAAGTAATGCAAAATTCACCCATATGGAAAATTTAGATCAGACCAAGTATACTGTATATATTCCCTTTAATATTAATATGTTTCAGTGGCCCATAAAATATCAACAGTGTTTCATGTTGTCAGTGACCACTGCATAGTCCAAATGCTTCTAGTTTGTAGAACTTACAGGTAATCAAACCAAATGGTGTTGTTGCAAGTCGGGGCTACATTCCAAAACCTAGTTGGCAGCTTTTTAAGGCAACATATTTATTATTTTGGCCACATTCTAAAGCAGCACTGTGGCAGAATCTATTGTGACAAGCTCAGTGAAAAGATCCATCACTTTTGGTATAGACAGAAAAAGAGTATGCAACCTTTAAAAAAAACTAGTGTTTAGGACCGAAGTACCGAAGCTTTCATCGTGAAAAGGTTCCCTGGTGGTCAAAATGATGAACTGCACCTACCAAACTTTTGTGGACTATTAAAGTGAATGGTTTTACACCTGTTTTTTTCTTAATGCAATTTGTTTTATTTTGAAGTAAAAACATTTTAGATGTGATTATTTCATTTGTGTGGATTGGTACTAACTAAAAAAAACAAATGATACAAAAATACATAAATAAATTCTACAATATGTCTTTTAATCATGCCCGCTAATCCTTCGATTGTTAGCCTATTCCATAAGTAAAGTTCATGCGTTTCATACATAAATCATAAAATATTTTTAATTATTTTAATTTTACATGCTGTGTTATTTTCATTTGGGCTTATTGTGTGAATTGGCATTTAATCTTTAGTTTATCAACATACTGTCAAACTTGCTAAAGTCTTAGCAACATACTAATGTCAAACAAAGTCTGTTATTAGCTTAATAAACATACTCAAACAAACTCTGTTATTAGCTAAGCAACATAGGCTACTAATGTGCAAATTTAAGTTATTCGCTTAAAGGGTAAATAAACCCTAAAACAACTTTTTTTAATTAATGAGCTGTAAAACTGGGGCTTTATTAGTGCTGTTCGTTGATTCAAGTACATTTTTTGACATTTAGATATAAAGTGTTTTAATTCTACAATATATGGAATCTGAGTGCTGCCCTCTTCAGGTTGAACGGTGGCTACTGCAGTTGAATTTTCCTATTGGATGTTGTGATGCCGCGTGACGCAAGCAGGCACCAGATCATCACGCCCTTGGTACAAGCTCACCACGGCCTTGGGATAGGCTCAGTCCCTGGTAAAAACATCTTATTCCGTCAAAACTACTGTAGCAAGTCAGGAGTTGGAATTGCGAGTATTGAAATGTTCAGGATAGCGTATATTAGCATCTAGTTAGCATAGCATTTATATGGTTATTTCATGTAGCCTAGGTTGTTAATTAGCATAGTTGTTAGTGTAGTATTGTAAGTTAGTTAGTAGCATAGTATTGCATCAGTTAGGATAGCTTCAAGTTAGCATAGATTGTTAGCCTTATCTTTATCTGTATTTAGTACAGTGGTTTGGATGGGATGTAGGTGTAGTGTTGCTGGTTTCAACAGCACTGCTCGCGCTGAAAAGCGACGCAGTGCCAAACGCTGCTCCTCCTGCATGGACTCCACCACCGCAGTGGCGTCTTGGTGTGAGTGAGCATATATTTTTAATCACAATTTATGTTCCTTCCTATTAGGCTAAAGTTAACCCTCTGGTGTCGACAAACGCACCGGCGCGTTTTGCTGGATTTTTTCACATAGCATCAAAATAGACTAAAAATAATTATAATCGAAACAAAACATTGTGCTTTTGTAAAAAAGAAAATAAACCGGGTATGCTTTCTGCCTCTCCATCTGTGAAATTTTTTTCTGGAGTCTCTAAACTTAAACAAAACTCAGCGAATACTAGTCACACAGGCATAAGCAATTATCTTTATAAACATTTACGTCTCTGATATTAAATTTTCTATTTCAAAAACGAAAACAAATATTCTCAGTTTATGTAAACCCCAATGAAAAAATAGAGATGTCAGTCGTTATCATGGCAACTCATTATCTGCTAATGTGAACATGCCTACAGAGAGCGCGCGCTGTTGAAACGCGGGTCTCAGGTGCACGTGCCCCCGCTCAGCCCCGCCCTCTGTTTGTCCCCTCTATCTCTCACTTTTCCAGCATTTTTCAAATATTGCCAGTGGGTGGAGTCAGGCTCTGACCAGGGGTTGAGTTACCCTTTAACAACATGCTAATGTTAAAATCTATTAATCCAGGCTGGGAAAACGATACTCGGTTATTAACGTAACCTCGGTTCTCTCTAGAGAGGGAACGAGAATTGCGTAAGTTTAGCTTACGCTACGGGAAAGATTCATCTTCTCGAGATATTGAAGCCAAAAAATTATCCTTAATTTTGTATTCATTGTCAACGCAGTGCAGCAGCTAGCAGACCTAGAGCAGGCCATCTCGCGTGCTCATTTGCTGCCCTGCGGGCAACTGCTGCAGCCTACCAGTGAGCCCGGCGTGACGTCACGCCCAATGAAGGGCGCCTGCGCCTTCATAGCCCGCCAGAATGGGCGTGGCTTAGCGTATAAAAGTAGGGGCTATAGGCTGAATTCCCTGGTTTTTCGTTGACTGAAGCTAAGTCGCTCGTGCCGCAAGCACGGCTGGTTACGCAATACTCGTTCCCTCTCTAGAGAGAACCGAGGTTACGTTAGTAACCGAGTATCGTTCTCTTACGAGAGGTTCTCTCGTATTGCGTAAGTTTAGCTTACGCTACGGGAACACTTTGTCAACGCCGTGCGCGCCAAGCAACCACCATGAGACCCCGAACTTTAAGGGGAACCCCATAAGTGGAAAAAATAAGGTGGCCAGCCACGCGGGCCATCACTTGTACATAAGCACACATAGGGAATACAGAGCAGCGCGCCGGTCTGTATAGGCACATGGCACATACCCTACTAGTGCAGCTCAACCAGGAGAGCTGAGTCACGTGAGAGTGATCTGAGCAGGAATATCTGGGCAGAATACACCTCTCCTTCAAACTGACAAAAGTTTAGCCTGCAAGGCAGGAACTTCTAGGTTATAAAACCTGAGAAAGGTAGATGGAGAGCTCCAGCCCGCCGCTACACATATGTCATGGATAGAAATCCCACTGGACCACGCCCACGACGAGGCCACGCCTCTCGTGGAATGAGCCCTGATGCCCAGAGGGCATTGCAGACCTTTAAGACGTGTAAGCAGTTGCTATAGCGTCTACTATCCATCTGGACAGGCTCTGTTTCGAGGAGGCGAGATCCTTGGTGCGCCCACCAAACGAAACAAAAAGCTGTTCTGAACGCCTGAAGGAGGCGGAGCGCGTAATGTAAAATCTCAGCGTCCTGACAGGGCAGAGGAGATTCACCTCACCTTCGCTGTCAGATGCTGGCAGAGCTGACAGCGAAATAACTTGCACTCTGAATGGAGTGCCCATCACTTTAGGAACATAGCCATGTCTAGGTCTGAGGATGACTTTAGAGTCATTCGGCCCGAACTCAAGAGACGACGCGCTGACAGACAGCGCATGCAGGTCCTCCACACGTTTTACTGACGACAGTGCAGTCAGAAAGACGGTTTTCAGTAATAGATATTTCAACCCCAACGGAGTCTAGTGGTTCAAATGGAAAGGCTTTCAGGGCCTCGAGGACCAATGAAAGATCCCACATAGGAACCGACGGGGGGCGTGGCGGGTTCATCCTTCTAGCTCCTCTAAGGAAGCGGATGACCAACTCATGTCTTCCCAGTGACTGGCCGTGGGTCGATTCTGCGAACGCTGCTACGGCCGCCAAGTATACTTTGAGCGTGGATGGGGACCTCCCCTTATCCAACAGCTCTTGTAGGAAGGTGAGCAGATGCGCCACCCTGCATGTCTGTGGGTCCAGACCTCTGTCGGTGCACAATCCGGAGAACACCGACCATTTAGGCGCGTAGAGCCTTCTCGTGGAAGGAGCTCTAGACTGCGTGATCGTGTTCATCACTCCTTTGGCAGGGCAACGAGTACCCGTTGATCAACCATGCGTGCAGAGACCAGCGCTCTGGATGGGGATGCCAGATCGCGCCGCGAGCCTGAGAGAGGAGATCTGCCCTCACCGGAATCGGCCACGGAGCTGTAAGTGACAGCCGTGCTAGTTCCGGGAACCAAATATGATTCTCCCAACGCGGGGCTATGAGGAGCACCGAGTGGCGCGTTTCCCTGATTCTCTTGATCACCTATGGTAACAGAGAGGGAAAGCATATAGCGGGAGGCTGGGCCAAACCTGGGCCAGCGTGTCCTCGTCCTTCGAGAAGAACGTCGGGCATTGAGCGTTGTCTTTTGACGCAAATAGGTCGACTTCCGCTCTGCCGAATAGGCGCCACAGCTTCTGGACCGTTTGGGGGTGCAGGGACCATTCTCCTGGGGGAACATTGTCCCTGGACAGTTTGTCTGGGCCGTCGTTCAAATGGCCAGGCACATGCGCAGCCCTCAGCGAACGCAGGTGCATCTGAGACCAAATAAGGAGGCGTTCCGTCAGATTGCAGAGATTTCTGGATCTGACACCGCCCTGGCGGTTTACATAGGATACCACAGACATGTTGTCCGAGCGGACAAGAACATGTTGGTCCTGTATGAACGGGAGGAAGCGCTTCAGCGCGTTCTCGACCGCTATCATTTCCAGACAGTTTATGTGAAAACACTTCTCTTGGTCTGACCACTGGCCGAAGACCGGTCTGCCCTCGAACAGCGCGCCCCAACCCGAGTTGGACGCGTCTGTCGAAATGACTTTCCGATAAGGGATGGTTCCCATCATCACTCCCTGCTGGTACCAGTCGGCTACTAACCAGGGCTGCAGAGCCGCTATGCGGGTCTGAGTCACTCTGATTTTCTGGCCGCCAGGAACCCAGCATTCAACCAGCGTTGGAGCATGCGCATGTGCAGTAGCCCCAGCTGAAGCACCGCTGCAGCTGATGCCATACAGCCCAACATCCTTTGAAATGTTTTCAAAGGGAGAAAGCTGCCCTTCTGGAAAGATGCGGCTAGGTGGCGAACACGGCGCGCGCGCTGTGTCGATTAACGAGCCGTCATGGTCACCGAGTCCAGTTCTATTCCTAAAAAGGAAATTGATTGGCTGGGCAGTAATGAGCTCTTGGTCCAGTTGACCGTGAGACCCAAGCTTTCCAGGTGACTGAGAAGCACTGTTCTGTGAGATAGCAGTTCTGTCTCTGACTGTGCCAATATCAGCCAATCGTCCAGATAGTTCATTATTCGCAGCCCCTGACTTCTCAGGGGGGCGAGCGCCGCGTCCATGCACTTCGTAAATGTACGGGGTGCTAGGGACAGGCCGAACGGCAGGACGGTGTATTGATATACCGTCGAAGGCGAATCTCAAAAATTGCCTGTGACGGGGTATTATCTGAAACTGAAAATAGGCATCCTTCAGATCTAGAGAAATAAACCAGTCCCTCGGGCAAACGTGCGCGAGGATTTTACTGGTCGTAAGCATTTTGAACGGTCTTTTTCGCAAGCACTTTGTTCAAATGTCTCAGATCTAGGATAGGTCTGAAGGCTCAGTCCTTCTTGGGTACGAGAAAATATCGGCTGTAAAAATCTGACTCGCTCAGAGAAGGCGGTACCTTTTCTATAGCCCCTTTGCACAGCAGCTTTGCTATTTCTGCGTGAAGTAGGTGTGCTACTTCCACATTCACTATTGTCGCGGTCCGGGCTTGAAAGCGCAGGGGACGGCGAATGAATTGAAGTGTATAGCCCTGCTTTATTGTGCTCAGCACCCATTCTGAAATCCCTGGGATAGTTTCCCACGCAGCTATGTGAGCCGCTAGGGGGCGAATGGCCTCTGGGTTCAGATCGCCACCATTTGCGGGCTTGTGAAACTGAACCGGAGCCGAAAGCGCGGTGCGAGCGGTCTCGGTTCTGGGCAATGGCTGCTCGCTGAAAGCCGAAATCGGCTGATTTATGTGAGATGTCCCAATCATAAGGGATGGGGAACAGTCTTTTTTCACTTTTTGACGCGCGAGCAGCGCTCCGGGCAGAAAAGCTTCCTGTAAGCGTGAGCGCGTGAGCGCGTGAGCGCGTGAGCGCGTGTGCGCGGGCACGAGACTTACAAGTGTATTTGACGCCCCAATCATAATAGATGGGGAGCGTCTTATTAATGCCCTGCGTTTTGTGATAACACTTAAACGCGTGGGCGGGGCCCCGGGGGGAGGTTTGTGTTAGCAAGCGTGAACGCTCTCTGTCGGGCACGATACTTACATTCATAACCTGCTTTTTTGATCGTGTAACAGAGCGGGCAGATAGTGGGCACAGACCTGTGGACACATTTCTTACATTCAACACTCGAGCGGCTTTTCTGCGCTTTATGAGAGTGTGCTCTGTGAGTGACACGAGATTCGAAGTGCTTGTGTGTAGGGGTGAACACTGGGGCGTGGGCACTTTCACTACACTTAAAACACCGACGGCGCGAGCCGGACCAGACATTATACTCTTTTGAGATTTCTCTGGGTCGCCGTGAAAACGGCGTTTGTGTGCAGGCGAGAGAGTGAACAAACCGGCTCGTTGGCTGCTAAATGAACCACTGCAGTAGCCTGTTTGAAGGGGACTGACAGGGAAATAAACTTTGACGGCAGTCCGGCCGCAGCGGGACACGCGCGTCTTTTCGGAGGCGATGTGTCTGTTAGTAAGCGTGAGCGCTCGTGAGCGGGCACGAAACTTACATTCTCAACCTGACATGTATGAGGCTGTTCTGGCCGTGAGACAGCGCGGGCAGAAAATAGGCGTGAGTGCAGAGCACAGCTTTTTGAGAGTGGGCTCTGCGGGAGACACGGGGGGTATCGTGTTTGTGTGTAAGGGTGAACACCAAGATGTGGGCACCTTTTCTACACTCAAGATACCAACGGCGTGAGGCGGATAACCAGACATTATACTCACTTGAGATTTCTCTGAGTCGCCGCGAGAACGGCGGATATGTGCAGGCGAGCGGGTTGCATTACCGGCTCGTTGGCTGCCAAATACACCGCTGCAGTAGCCTTATCTAAGGGGACTGACAGGGCGAGACATTTCGACGGCGGCGCGCAAGCCCGTCCGGGTCATGCAGAGAGCTCTGCATGACGCGCGAACGGGACACGAGGGCGGGGTAGCTCTCTTGTAACATAAAGAGAGCTAGCCGCGTGCTCGTTGGTCGAGCAGAACTGTATAAAAATTTCTGCTCTTACCACGCATCGAGTACGTCACGTATGTTGATGCCCGTCCGGGTCATGCAGAGAGCTCGAGAGGGCTCTGCATGACGCGCGAACGGCGACGCGAGGGCGGGGTAGCTCATTTGTAACGTAAAGAGAGCTAGCCGCGTGCTCGTTGGTCGAGCAGAACTGGGAACAGTGTTTGTATGAGGGCGCGCGCACTAGTAGTGGGCACGGGACCTACATGTGACACAGATGATGCCCGTCCGGGTCATGCAGAGAGCTCGAGAGGGCTCTGCATGACGCGAGAAACGGGGGCGCGAGGGCCAGGGAACTCTCTTGTAACGTAAAGAGAGCTAGCCTTCCGACATCGGAAGTTCCTCGCAGTGCTCGCTTCCTCCGCCAGGATGGAGCAGCAGTTTCTCGTGGCGTGTTCCTCGGCCTCATCCTCCGAAGCAGCAGCTGCGCGTCGGTGAGGAGAGGCGGGGAAGGCGAACGCGAGGCTCGAGGGAGGTTCTCCGGCGAGCGCGTCGCTGTGGCCACAGGTTCCGGCTGTCTCAGGGAACGGCGCTTCTCCCTGCGCGGTCCGACAGAGGGCGGAGTGACTGCTACGGTGTTGAAGGCCTTGAGTCGAGCCCGCAGGGTCGACAGCGGAAGCTCCTCACAGAGCTCGCAGCCACCGGACGCGAGGGCGTGTTCTGCGTGTTCCAGGCCCAGGCAGAGAGCGCAGATCAGGTGGCGGTCTCCGGCGCTGAGCGGGGCTCTACACGAGCCGCAGGAAGTGCGAGGCATCTTTAAAAAGCCCTTCATTGGGCGTGACGTCACGCCGGGCTCACTGGTAGGCTGCAGCAGTTGCCCGCAGGGTAGCCAATGAGCACGCGAGATGGCCTGCTCTAGGTCTGCTAGCTGCTGCACTGTGTTGACAATGAATACAAAATTAAGGATAATTTTTTGGCTTCAATATCTCGAGAAGATGAATCTTTCCGGTAGCTTAAGCTAAACTTACGCAATACGAGAGAACCTCTCGTAAGAGAACTAAAAGTCCTTAACACCATAGATATGTAAATAGATGCCACATTCGACTGCTTCAGACACGTCAGTGCGCCCGTCATCTTGCAACAGTCAGCGTGTTGTCACTCACATTACGAATCAATGATGCCACAACATTGTGCAGCTTCTGGTTGTGAAACCGCCGAGATTTAAATTCCTGAAGAAATGAGATAACCTTTTACAGGTTTTCACAATTTTACATGTTTTTACTATGTTAGCCTACTTTTAATGTTTTTACTAATGTTTTAATTGTTTTTAATATGGTAACTTAATGTTGACATCTTCATTTAGTAGCAAAATCATCTGCTGAAATATGTTTCAGTTATATATTCAAATATGCGTCTAACTAAGGTTGCAGACACTCAGCCAACTTGCTCTCGAATGTTCACGGCTTTGACCGGTCCAATATGGCGGACGGCTTACCTATAACAGCCCATAGAAACAGACACTAATGAGACATCTATGTATATATAGCTAAAACAGGCTTAGTCTCATTTAAGGTGTTGTTTTTCAGCAGGGCTTTCACTTATGAGGTACTGTTTGAGTTAGTATGCTTCTTTGGAAGTTAGCTTAATAATGTTAGCAGTATACAGCAAGAACAGAGCCAGTACCCATCAAGCCCATCTTACCACACACACACACACACACACACACACACACACACACACACACACACACACACACACACACACACACACACACACACACACACACACACACACACACACACACACACACTGTCTTTCCCCCTCACTTCTCTCTGCAGTACGCACTCTCTTCATCATCTCTGTGCTGCACACTCCTTTCACCTCTGACCCTTGTTGCCATGACGCCCAAATGAATATCCCTGGTGTCACCTGCACTGTCATGTCCTGTTTGTGTGGGCTTGCTTCCCTCTGATGAGTCTATCTGTGTGTGTGTGCGCATGTGTGTTTGTGCGGATAATACTCCTGACCCAGACTGTCTTTGTGTCATGAAGGCTGTGCTAATATTTAACTGCTAGCTGAAATATTGTGACCTGCCTTGCAAGTCACTGACTTCCAACCTGTCAATCATGATTTGCATAGCTCTTCACTGTCCGTACGCCTCTAAAGCATTGATTCGTACAACCAAATGACCACACACTGACATTTTCATGTTGCTAGCTCATTCTGATTAGCATGCTGCTCTCTGTAAATGAGATGCAAATGAAACCTGAGGTGAACTGGACAGAGCGGGTCAATCGCATGAGAAATGCCTAAATTAATGTGTGGAATTTGACACGGGCTGGACGACAGGGTTATAACCTCCCCTAAATAAGATCAGCAGCTTTTCTTCACCTTTTGTGCTTGTGTATGTGTGTAAGTTCAAAGCAGTGCGACCTTGAGTAGAGATGCATTCGTCTGGGATCAATACTCATCCTGATCCGCTTTCACTGCCTCCACACACACTAGCACACTGGCCACGTACAACCTGCCATTTTTATCCAGTTAAACCAGCTCAGACTTCAAAACCTTCATAACCATATATTTAGTGCATAATATAACAAAGCCTCATAGTGTTCAGTGAAAACAATGCAAAGACAAACATCACTCTGTTCCCCTCCACCCACAACCTCACGTCCCACTTGAAGCCCCTTAAAGCTCTTGGCGTTTTTTTCCACTTGCATCATGTTATTTGAAATAAACAATATAGCAGGCTATTGTGAGGTGCTGTTGTCCTGATATTTGCCAGAGACAGCTCTGTTCTCATTTCTGGCAGTGTAATCAGATTTAGCTTTGTTTGACTTTCATCTCAGCCGTGTGTTATCAGAGTGGGCTGCTAACTAGTTGCTAGGAGATGAGCACATCCTTTAACTGTCTGACAACACTAGAAGTCTTTGTCCTCTCTTTCTAAAATGCATCTAGAGGCATTTGATGAGCGATGAAAAGAACTGAATATTTTGTGAATAGCAAACTGAGGAGCAATGGGTCATAAACTGATCCCATGGTGAACACAAAAGCTAGCTCAAAAAAGGTCAATTTGAGCTTGCAAATGTGGATGTTTAATAGCTGATTGATTCACTTTAGACCTATGATAAAAAAAAAATGGTTTAAAAGATGAAGATTAAGATCAGATAAGTTGACATACACATTTATGTTTTAGGGCTATCAATCAATACAAAATTGTAGGCCTATTTAATTTAGTTGAATGTATTTAAAATGTAAGTGAATGAATCATATTAAATCAAACATGTTATGGAGACAGGGGTAGCTGCAGGTTGGATAATAGGCGTTCCCGAAAATAGGGTTGCTGAAAGGTGAATTGCTACAACAGAAACTAACCCCTAACATTTAACGTTTAAAATTAAGATAACAATTTCACATCAAGTTCACACCAAGAACGATAACTAAAAAGATAACTATAACAATAATATTAGTATTGTTCTGTTTATTATAAGCATGCTCTGTCGTTTGAAATGCTTGAGCTGTTTAAAGCAGGATGACTCTTAATGTTTTTATCATTCATCGGCTGGAAAAAATAACATTCTGAAAGTGAATCCAACGATATCGTTGTGATATGGACTCCGCTCTTCTTTTATATTTAGAACGATTTTTAGGTCTATATCTTTATGGTTATTGTAATAGTTATTGACCTGTCTTCAATTCCATTATGATGTAATGTTTGGTTGTGAGTAATCAGTAATCTTTTTTTTTTCTTCAAATAATTAATTGCACATAATTAACACAAATGGACAGCCCTAGTATTTTGATAGATTAAAATACCATGATAATAAATATGAGTTTCAAGAATCAAGCATCATAACGTCCATACGTTTTTGTACAGCTAAAATAACCGGAAGTGACTGACAAAAATAGACATTTCCACTCTTACATTAAAAATGTCTGATGTTAGCATTTACAAGGCATAAAAATACATAAAATATTGGGTAAAATAGCCTTATTTTCGAAAATGGTTTTCAGTACTGAATAAAATATTCCTGGAAGTATATTGGTTCGATAAAGTTTCACTTGTGAACATTACTTAACTACATTAGTTAACATGAACTAACAATGAAAAATACTTCTAAAACATTTATTAATCTTAGTTAATGTTCATTTCAACACTACTTATACTATTAATATAAAAATATGTATATGTTAATATTATTTAATGGACCAGAGCTAACACGAACTAACAATGCAATTTGATTTTAAATAAACCAACGTTAACAAAAAAATAAAAAATAAAAAAATACTGTAACAAATGTATTGCTCTATTGTTAATTGATGTTAGTAAATGCATTAAACAATTTTACCAGGACCTTTTTGTAAAGTGTTGCCAGAAAATGAAAAAAAATCTTGCCACTATTGTTGAATTATTATTATTATTTTTTTTAAATTGAGCAAGTCACAATGCATTGTGCAGGATAAATGAGATGCTGCATCAGAATTTAGCAGAATCCAAGTATCTTAGAAGGCAACATCTAGCATTTGGAACAGACTTTTGATGTCTTAAAATACTGTAGCCTATATTGACAGCTCACTTTAGGTATATTGGCAGATAGCAGCTAACTAGGTTTTTGAACTGAGCTAATTTGTCTGTGTATGAAGTAAAACAAAGTGCAAGTAGGCCTATCACCAAATGAACATCAGATGAATCCATACAGGCTCTGTTGACCGCTGCGCTGTGCTAATGAACTTGTACAGTCTCATTTGTGAGTCATGGTTGTAGCTTCCATTTTCTTTGCAACAACCTTGAATCACTAACAACCTTCAGAGACTCCCATTAGTCTCTATATCCTGCAACGCTAACTCTTAGCTTGCCATTTGTTTCCTGCATGCCATCTTCTCTGCTGTAGACCATTTGCTATCTTTCTCTAAAGTCCTACTCTTTGTCTTTTCCTCCTCTTTTTATTGGCTCTAATCTGGCAGTGGTGATTTATCTCTTCTGTCTTCACTCTGGACCAGATGCTGCTGACCTTGCAGACAGTCAGAACACAGTGCGTTTGTGTCTTTTTTCTGTACGTATGTGTGTGGACATTTTGTTGTTTATGCACAAAAGCTCATCTGTGAATACATCTGTATATGTGTATGTAGTTCCCTTTCAGGGAACTACATTTCCCTTTACATTCGACGTAGTTGATGTGTCGACTTATTGGGATCATGCTTAGGGAGCCTGTTATCTCCCAGTACTGTTAAAACAAGTCAATGCACATTGGCATGCGAGATCTGCATCTCACACTCCGCCCCATGCGGCGTGGGTATAAATACGGAAGTGGATGCACGCACCAGTTGTCTTTTGCTTCGGGTCGATCGGTCTTCATGTCAATGTCTCTGAAGAGTGTTGTTATATTACAACAAGCGAGTGTGTCTTTGGAAGACTCTCCCAGTGCTGGTGGTTCTACAGCGCGAGTGCAGTGGTGATCGCGAGCTTCTGAGCTCTCAACTGCTGTTTTAACAGCATAATTTTTATGTGTTTGTTGACGGTTGGTTAGAGGGCAAAGAAGTGAGTGCTTCACAGTTTCAGTTTCCTGCTCAGTGTTGCCGCGGTCACTCCCCTGTGTGCTCCGGCACTGGTGACGGGTCCCATTTCCTGAAAGAGCAACACGGGTGCGTTTGCATCTTTTTCAAGATGTCATTCCATCCGTGCGTTTCTGGATGCGGTCGTTCCCTGTCCCCCTCTGACGGTCATAATGGTTGCATCACATATAAAAAAATATAAAAAAATAATGTATTTAATGTATATTACATTTTCTGTATTTATATAAAAAACAATATATATATATATATATATATATATATATATATATATATATATATATATATTCAGCACGCTGAAGCAGCTTTTTGGATAGTTCATGTTCTCATTGCGAGAACATGACTATCGCGGTGTTGAGATCGATACTCGCCTTCATGCGTGAAGGTGGAGTCCCCATTACCACGCCCCGCTATGGCGCTGTGTGGGATGGGTGATCAGAGGATCATAGTGAGGCTTCCCCTCCCGGTAACCGATCCCTTTGGGCCCCTCACTCCTCTATCACACCGCAGCCGGTGGAGCCCCCGTTGAGCGCGCTGGTTTGGGACCACATCGGGGCCGCACAGTTACATCTGTTGCCCCTCCAGACTCATCCCTCCGCCAAGTTGTTTTTCTTCTGTCTGAGTGGACACCCCTCGACACAGAAAGACTCTGGCCACAGCTGGCCCCGGGGCCCCCGCAAAAATGCGTTCCTCAGTGAGCCTTCTTGTAGACAACTGTTCTAAAGTCAGAGAAGAGATTGAGCAGGTCTTGCTAGTTGCTCCTTATTGGCCCAACCAGTCCTCTCCTCTCGACAGCCCTTCCTGACTCCTTCCTCTGAGTACATTCTCAGGGATGGGGCATGATGGCACCCGCGTTTAGACCTTGGAGAGTTCCAGGTCTGGTTCTAAAAAGAATGGGACACTGGTGCTACCGCACTGCAGAGACCTCCCTTAAGCCCTGCAGGCAGTGAGTTAAAAATCATGTTTTTAGAGAAACAGTTCTCCTGCTTGCTTGGTCTCTATCTAGAGGGTAGGGACTTGCACGCATTTTTGGTCAATGAATCATGCCTGGAATTCGGGCCGGCTAACTCTCAAGATATTTGAGACCCCTGCCTGGATATGTGCCCAAGGTTCCTACCTCTCCTACTGGACCAGGTGGTGAGCCTGCAAGCACTGCCCCAGAGTAGGCAGACCCAGCCCTGGCTTTTCTCTGTCCGTCCGCTCCATTGCGGTTATACGTGCTCAGAATGCAAAGCGTTGACCTAAGACTAGCTCTTGTCTGTTACGGAGACCAGCAGAAGGGAAGGCTGCTTCCAAGCAGAGGTTGGCCCACTAAATGTGGTTGCCTTCATCCTGGTGATTTCCCAAGATCCACGTGCCCACCTGGGTGGTGAGCTCCTCCTAAGTGAGAGTATTGTCCCTTCTAGGCATTGACACAGAGTGCCTCGCTGAACAGATGTTAATAGAGTTGTGGGTTGGGCGACACCCATCATTTTCGCTAGAGAACTAGCCTATGTGTTGAACCGCTGCTTCCCGTGGGCTCCCTTCACATGAAGCAAGTTTTACTGTAAGCCCGGTTCGAAGAGTCGGCTTGCTGCGCCATTCCAATTCTCCAGCAGAGTTCCCCTTATTAGCCAAACCCTGTCGAGTTCCTCCATACCCTTCGGCAACGGACGTGGCGGAACATTGGAAGCCAGGCCTATCACTCGTATGCACTGGTGGAACCTGTATTAGGCTGGGTCCATATGTTGTGATCCCTAGGGCGATCCCATATGTGTATTCTTCCACAGTACGGCTACCTGCGGAGAGCCTGTGTCTTACCTCGGCAGAAGCTGCTCTGCCATCACTGTCCAGTTGAGTCTCCTCCCTGTCATAGGCTGGAGCCACCCCAGTGACATTCCATATGTTGTACTGCCCGGTCATCCGCCAAGTCCATATGTTCATTCTCCACGTAACTTCTTTTCGGGCAGGACATGGCTACCGCAGCGTATTCCTTTCCAACAAAAGAGAACGCTTTCCCAGTGGTCTTGTGGAACAGCAGTGACTTCCCTGGCCTAAGCCCTGTTTCTTCTCTTCCTCAAATAATGTGGGGGGTTCAGAAGGCTTTTGTCTAGGCACTGGAAGGTGGCAGCACTAGTGGCATTTTAATTTGGATCCCAATCAGTCGACACGTCGACTACGTCGAACGTGAGCGACTGAAAGGGAACGTCTCGGTTACGTATGTAACCCACGTTCCCTGAAGGAGGGAACGGAGATGTAGTCCCGTCACCACTATTGCTGGACCACCGCTGACTCCAGGCTCCGCTCGGCTCCTCAGCGAAAAACAACGGGTGCGTGCATCAACTTCCGTATTTATACCCGCGCCATGGGGCGGAGTGTGAGATGCAGATCTCGCACGCCAATGTGCATTGGCTCGTTTTAACAGTACTCGAAGATGACAGGCAGGGCCTTGTTTTCTCCATCACAGTCTCCGTCGCTGGTCATGTTCACTCATACAGACCAGCACCCCTCCTTTTGAGCGGTGGGTCTCGTCTCCTTCAGCAGATCGCACGAAGAGCACGCCGACAGTCTCTCCATTGCTGCGTCTGAAGAAGAGTGGTCGGGCTCGGCTCGCCCCACCCTCTCACAGTCAGGTGCTAGTGCTACTGCTACCAGGACTAACTCAGACGCCGAGATGAATCCCCCTCGGCCCCCTTCTAAACCGGCTTGGGACCTCTACACGGTCCTTGGAGCCCTTAATGATCCCCCGTTTGAGCCGCTGCAGTTGGCTGATCTTAAACCACTTTTGCTGAAAACTGCTCTGCTGCTGGCCCTGGCATCAGTCAAGCGAGTGGGAGATTTACAGGCTCTCTCTGTGAGCCCTTCCTGCTTGGAATTAGGGGTTGGTGACTCCAGGGTCACACTCAAGCCAAGGCATGGCTATGTACACAAGGTGCTCTCAACTCCGTTCAGAGCGCAGTTCATTACATTGTCAGCACTTCCACGCTCAGAACTATGGGGAGGCTAATTTGCTCTGTACTGTCAGAGCTCTAAAAATCTACCTGGAGCGTTCTGCACCGTTTAGGCAGTCAGAACAGCTCTTTGTATGCTTCGGTGGTCGCACCAAGGGGTTACCGATCACAAATGCTCTCAATCACGTTCTCGAAAGGGAATGTACACGGTAACTATCTTAACCTCGGTTTCCTGAGAGTAGGGGACGAGTATTGTGTAGCCTGACGCACTATTGCAATTTATCAGTGTTTGTCGCTTCATTCGATTTAATCTGTATATGGCGAAAAATAGGGGCTTCTTATAGCCATAAACCACGCCCATTTTGGTGGGCTCTGACGTGCTCTGGCGCCAAGTCACCTGGTTGGTTCGCGCGTCAGAGGTGCTTCGCCATAGGATGTGCAGTTGACGCAGCATAGTCAATGGGCGAGCTAGACTGCGTTTTAAAATATATGGTTCAATATTTCTCGAGGAAAGGAGTTTCCCCACTGCTTATTAGCTATGCAATACTCGTTAATAACATCCATCCATAATATATATATATATATTATATATATATATATATTAAAAAACATCCTACAGTTCAAAACCAATGCAGCAATAACTCTTAATTTTCATCTGCACTCCCAGTGAAATAAATAAACAAACAAAGCAATCTGTATTTGACAACACAATTTCTGCTGTATACAGTTAATCAACGCTTGGCCTTATTTGACTCAGTGTTTGTCTTGGTGATAAATATACGGTCATTCACAACAGTGAATGCCACTTTCTGTTGTCTAAAATTAAATGTGAGAAAGACTTGATTGCAGCAGTGCAGTTCTAAGAAGAATATCCAACTGTGATTGGGTTCACATAGAGTGATTGTGCAATTAGGGTAAATGGAACAGCAAAAAGAGAAAAACCTTTTAATGCAGATACAGAGAATTAAAGTCATGATTAGATGCGCTTATGATACCAAAGCCAAAGTTACATATCGATTATGTACAAATACATGCATGAGTATAGCTATATGATTCTAAAGGTTTGATTAACATTTACATTGTAAATGTGTTCTTTACATTTTGCTTTAAGCTGTTTTCTACTAAATGAACCTACAAGGTGAACATACCACAAATGTTGTGGATTAATCAACTAAAAGTTTAGGATGCTACTAAGCTGAATTTTTCAGTTACTTATCTGGTTTTATAATTGCAATTTTCATTAAACATCAAGTTTTCCAACAGTGTAATGAGACAAGCTTAGACCTAACCCTGTTAAAGCTGCAGTTGGCAAGTCTGGCAGATTGAGTGGACTTAGGCAAAATTTTGAATGTTTTCAACTCTCATGTCCCTCCCCCACTATCAACGAATACCCTCCCATCGAGTTCGTGTTCGTCAGTGCGTGTGCACCAAATTTTCTGTGAACGCGCCCGTCTCATCAGCATCCATCATAAGTCAGTAGGCATGCAAACTGACATGATTTTAGTTTGATCTAGCTGCTTCAGATGGTAGATTGTTACGAAATGGATTACCGACCAATTAAACGTAAATAAACACCATCGTCTGTGTGAAACGCTATTATTGCTGTATGGTAAGGCTGAGCAATTTTATCGACTCTGCGATATAAATCGATATTTTTTTTTCCAAGAAAGTATCGATTTTTTAAGCCGCGAGTATCGATACATAAGTCCCATTCAAATCCCCCGTGTTTACCCCTATTCGCTTTAAAGCTCGGTCGTTTTCGGTTCTGCTGTCGGTAGCCTACTGGAGAAAATAGAAAATACACGTAGGCTACTATTTATTATTGATATAAAGACATAATCTTGAACATGTTTATCTCGCCAGCCAGTTCTATATATAATAATATTAAACCATTTGTCTGTGATGCAATTTTGCTATTCGCAGTCCAGAAGAGAGAGATCTCTCATGCTGAGCCACAGCGCGAACAACACGACAGCCCTGCTTAATGACTGACAATGAGGACAGAACTAAACATTCAAACGTGGTTACACTTTAGATCTGGGATAATATTCTAATTTTATTTTAGATTTCGGCTTTCAGAGATTATAAAAAGAAGATATTTGAGATGAAACCAAACTAACTGCATTATGTCTAGAGCAAATTCCTTCCCTTCACAGCGATGCGCTGTCATTTCTTCCTAAAACCCAAACGTACCGTCAGAATCAGCACGATCGGTGATTGTTGTAAAATGCAGTCCGTACTGTTGCTAAATTGCGGACGCGTTTAACAATTAAATAATAGACCTATTAAAAGCACAAACATCTTTTTTTTTCTAAAAACACTTCATTTCAGAATTCAGCACTACATGGCAATGCTTAGAGGTTGGAATAATGGCAGGATGCACCATTTCTCCACTGGCTTTTACCATGGCAATGGAAGTAATCATTAGGGCATCAAAATGGGTAGTAGGAGGAGAGCGCTTGGCTTCTGGGATGCGACTACCACCAATCAGAGCATACATGGATGACATGACAACCATGACTACAACGGTAGCCTGCACTAATCGGTTATTGGGGAAGTTAACAGATAATATTGAATGGGCACTGTTATGAACCCAGTATGGGTCATATTTGTGGGTTGTGTGTTTTTCTTTCTGTTTGGTTTGCAGGATGGAGTTAGAGTGAGTGACGTCATTATTGACTAAGGAGTTACACCTGTGTTGGAGCTGATGCCGGCAATTAAAAGCAGTTCCCTTCAGCTGTGACGGGGCGCGCTCTCCCATTCTCGTGCCATTTGTGTCTTGGAGTCCGTTGTTTGTTTATTTTCCGTCTCCGTCTCATTTAATTATTCTTATTGTAATAAATGTTATTCTTTTGAGCAATATCCAACGTGTTGTCTCCTTCTTTGTCGCGGCTTGCGAGCCGGCCGTGACAAATGGGGGCTCGTCCGTTCTTTAACGTTTGAAAATTCCAGTTGTATTTCGACATGATTTGGAAGCGCTTTGGGTTTTTTTTTTTTTTTTTGCGTTCGGTTATTATGTAAGTAAATCGGCGTGTTGATTAACCGAATGTAAAATTGTAAGATTGTTTGTTTAGCGCTATTGTTTGGGATGTTTTTATACATCGTACTTTGAAGGAAATACGCGTTGGGTTTGTTTTTGACAACGGAATGTGTGGAGTGCTGTATCTGTAATTTGGCTGTTCCATGCTGTTTTTGTAGGAGGTAAGTGATTTTTGCAGATCCTGTTGTGGGAGGAATATTTAACAATATATGTGTTCCCTGGTTAGGTTTAGCTGCTCATTCCCTTTTGGAACGAGTGGATGTAATGTAACTTTTTTATTTTTGTGTGGCGACCGTGAGTAGAGCAGTTGTCTCGGGTGCATATCCATGATATGAGTGAGTCGCCAGCGTGCTGGTTGCTTTTCTTCGTATTAGTGGGAGTTGGTGCTTAAAATACCCCTCACCAGTAACCACATGAAGATTATAGGGTTGAGTTAGTTAGATTTTAGAGGGAACTATTTTATTCCTCCTGCTGTGATTTGTAAAAACACTTTTTTTTTTCTATTTGTAACGTGCATTTAAGGTGGAAAGATGTCTAATCTAGTCGAAGAGTTTATTAGTTCTCCTTTTGAAGGTTTGCTTGATTCGTGTACAAAAGATCAGTTAATCGAAATTGCGGATCATTACGAAATTGAACTTGGAGATAAGAGGTTAAAGGATAGTACAATTAGAGAGGTACTTAAAACAAGACTAATAAAAAAGGCCGTATTGTTTGAAATGTCCGATACAGCTACCACCTCTCAAGTTAAACCTCATGTCGGCTCTTTAACTTTTGAACAACAGGAACGATTATTGTTGTTACAGCTTGAACAGGAACGTTTGAAATTGGAAGTAGAGCGTGAGAAAACTAGAAATGAACAGACTAATGTTGAGCTGCAGAGATATCGCCTGGAAATAATAAGAGAAGGTGGACTAAATGGTTCAACTGATGCTTTGCATGGTGCTCAAGTGTTTGACACTGCTGGGAATTTGAGGTTAATGCCTAAGTTTAACGAGCGAGACCCAGATACCTTTTTTATATTGTTTGAGCGAATAGCGGAGGCAAGAGGTTGGCCTAGTAAGGAACGTACACTGCTTTTACAATGTGTGCTCACAGGCAGGGCTCAAGAAGCTTATTCCGCCCTGTCACTCTCGGACTGCAACGATTACGATACCGTTAAAGCGGCTGTTTTAAAAGCTTATGAGTTAGTACCAGAAGCGTACCGACAAAAATTTAGAACATTGTCTAAGGGTGTGAAGGAGGCTCATGTTGAGTTTGCTAGAGAGCTAAGTACAGCATTTAGTCGCTGGTGTATGGCATCTGAGGTAACCACATTTGAAGAGTTGACTAACTTGATTGTGCTTGAACAGTTTAAGAACTCTGTTCCTGCTCGAATAGCAACATACATAAATGAGCAGAAAGCTGAAACAACGGCTAAAGCTGCTGAATTGGCTGATGACTATATTTTAACGCACAAGAGTAGTTTTGAGTTTCGGAAAAGGGATGATATTTTTGAAGATAAAGTAGATCACATGCCCAAGGATTCATCTCTGATCTGTAATTATTGTCGTGGTAAAGGCCATTGGAAAAATGAGTGCCCTGTGCTTAAAGGTAAGAGTAAAGGAGGAAAAGTTCTTCGCGTTAAACCAGCAGGCCTTGTGGCACCAGTGTTGAATTCTGTTAGCTTGTCTTCTGAAGGATTTCCTACAGCAGTTAACCAGTTAAAGGATGGAGATTATGCACCTTTTATTACTTACGGGCACGTGTCGCTTGTTGGTAAAGAGACAAATGTGCCAGTAACGATACTGAGGGACACGGGAGCATCGGAGTCCTTTATTTTGCAGGATGTGCTGCCATTTTCCTCTGTGAGTGATACCGAGACTAGTGTTCTTATTAGAGGAATTGGGTTAAATATCCTATCTGTCCCATTACATAAAATTATGTTGTCATCTGAACTTGTGAATGGAGAAGTGGTGGTTGGAGTGCGTCCATCGTTACCAGTGGAGGGGGTGGATATCATTCTGGGAAATAATTTGGCAGGGGGTAGGGTTTGGCCTGTTACCTTTTCACCTCCTGTGGTTTCGTCTTTTCCCCTTCCAGGTCCTGATGAGAGCAACAAGAATTTTCCACAGGTATTTACTGCTTGTGCTGTAACTCGATCCATGACCTCTGCACAGCCAAGGTTAACATCTGATTCTTTGGGTAGACCAGCATTTTCCTTGCCTGATGATTTTTCTGTTTCCTCTTCTGATTTAATCCAGGAGCAGAAACTTGATTCTTCTCTCCATACATTGTTTGAGAGTTTGATGTCTTCTGATGAAATTAGGCATGTTGCTCAGGGTTATCTTTTGCAGGATGGAATGTTGATGAGGAAATGGATTCCTCATGGAAGTGACTTTGCTGGGGATCCTATCATGCAGGTGGTAGTTCCAGAGAAATATCGATCATTGGTGTTGGAGATTTCTCATGATAAACTTGCTGGACATTTAGGGGTAAGAAAGACTTATGACAGAATCCTTCGTCATTTTTTTTGGCCTAAATTGAAGAAGGATGTGTCAAAGTATATCAAGACATGTCATACCTGTCAACTAACAGGCAAGCCGAATCAGAAGATCAAACCTGCTCCACTGTTTCCTATTTCTGCTGTTAGTCCACCTTTTGAGCACTTGATTATTGATTGTGTAGGCCCACTGCCTAGATCAAAATCGGGTAGTATTTATTTGCTCACTGTGATGTGTGCATCGACTCGGTACCCTGCAGCCTATCCCCTCCGTACGATCACTGCAAAATCGGTGGTGAAGGCCTTGACTCAATTCATTTCTATTTTTGGCATTCCAAAGATTGTGCAAAGTGATCAAGGTTCTAATTTTACGTCTCATTTGTTTTCACAGGTTTTGAAACTGTTGCACATTAAGCACAATAAAGCTAGTGCTTATCATGCTCAAAGCCGAGGGGCTTTGGAGCGTTTCCATCAGACGCTGAAGTCCCTGCTGCGTGCTTATTGTACAGAGCTGGGGGGTGATTGGGAGCAGGGATTGCCGTGGTTGATGTTGTCAGCGCGTGAGGTGAGCCAAGAAAGTACTCATTTTAGTCCCAATGATTTGGTGTTTGGGCACACCGTTCGGGGACCACTGGCTGTGCTCCGCGATAACTGGACTGAAGGTACACCGCCTCAGAATTTGTTAAGTTATGTGAACGACTTTAAGCGCAGATTGTATGAAGCAGGTAAGATGGCAAGAGAACAATTGCATTCTTCGCAGGGACGTATGAAGTCACTTTACGATCGGCGAACTGAGAAACGACAATTTATGCCTGGTGATCAAGTGTTGGCTCTGTTACCTGTGGAGGGCTCACCATTTCAAGCTCGGTTTATTGGTCCGTATGTAGTGGTGAAACAAGTTACTGACTTAAATTATCTTATTGCCACCCCAGAGAGAAGGAAGTCAACACAGCTGTGTCATATTAATTTGTTGAAGCCTTATTATTGTCGTTCTCCTAAAGCGTTAGAGACCAGAACAGATGTGAAACCTGTATTGGTAGTTGAGAGTATTTCACCTGTTCCTTTGGAAGAGGAAATTAATGAAGGGGTTTCTTTCCCCGAGGATACGGTGCTGTTGGGACGTCTTAAAAATTCAGAGACTCTGAAAAATTTGCATAAAATGTTGATCCATTTAACAGAGAGTGAACGTACCGACTTGACTGCTATTATGACTCATCATGTCTCTTTATTTGGTGATGTACCTTCGTGTACACATTGGGCGGAGCACGATATTGATGTTGGGAATGCTGAGCCCATTCGACAACATTTTTATCGTGTGTCCCCTAATAAACTCTTACATCTGTCTGCTGAAGTTTAATATATGCTAGATCATGACATTGCACGGCCATCATTTTCCAGCTGGGCATCCCCCTGCTTACTTGTCAATAAATCTGATGGAACTTACCGGTTTTGTACCGATTATAGGAAGGTAAATAGAGTGACGAAGCCAGACTCCTTTCCACTTCCTCGTCTTGAGGATTGTGTTGATCGGGTTGGGGCGGCGAAATTTGTAAGTAAGTTCGATCTGCTCAAGGGCTACTGGCAGGTTCCGTTGACCCAAAGGGCTCAGGAGATCTCTTCCTTTATTACATCTGAGGGGTTATTTTCTTATAATGTTATGAGTTTTGGTCTCAGAAATGCGCCTGCAACGTTTCAGCGACTTATGAATAGGGTTGTTTCTGGATTGGAGGGAGTCGCGGTATATTTAGACGATGTGGTGGTTTTTAGTGATTCATGGGAGCAGCACATGAGTCGCATTGCAGATTTGTTCTCCCGTTTTGTTGAGGCTGGTCTGACGGTCAATTTGGCCAAATGTGAGTTTGCCAAGGCCACCGTGACTTACTTGGGTAAGGTCGTTGGACAGGGTTGTGTGCGTCCAGTTCGGGCCAAGGTTGAGGCCATTGATCTCTTTCCTTCTCCTTCCACCAAAAAGGAATTGATGCGTTTTTTGGGGTTAGTGGGTTACTACCGGGGATTTTGTAGGAATTTTTCCACCGTGGTAGCCCCACTCACTGATTTGCTGAAGGCAAAAGCCGATTTTATCTGGACTTCTGTCTGTCAGGAAACTTTTGAGGCAGCTAAATCACTGCTCACTTCCGCTCCCGTGTTAGCAGCTCCCAAATTTGACCGCCCTTTTAGGTTGTGTGTGGATGCTAGCAACGTGGGTGCGGGAGCTGTACTGTTACAAGCTAATGATGAGGGGATTCACCGTTCCGTGAGTTATTTTTCGAAGAAGTTTTCTTCTTATCAGTTAAATTATTCGGTGATTGAGAAAGAGGCCTTAGCGCTGATTTGGGCCCTGCATCATTTTGAGGTGTATGTGGGATCAGTGTCAGATTCTTTGGTCGTGTACACTGACCACAATCCACTTATTTATTTACACTCTTTGCGGTGCCCAAATCAACGTTTGACTCGTTGGTGCCTCTTCCTGCAGTCATACGCCCTTGAAATTCGACACATCAAAGGTACTGACAATGTGGTGGCAGATGCATTGTCTAGAGTTCCTTACTCTTCCTAACTGTTTATGAACGATGTTTTGTCTTGCTTTCCTTTACTCTCTTAAATTGCTTCTACAGGGCCCGTAGTTGCTGAGGAAATTGGGGGTAAGATGAAGTTGGGGTTATACAGTATATGTGGGGGGTTATCGAGTGAAGGGTTTAGGTTGGGTTTCATAAGTGTAAACCCTTTTCTATGGGGGAGGGTGTTATGAACCCAGTATGGGTCATATTTGTGGGTTGTGTGTTTTTCTTTCTGTTTGGTTTGCAGGATGGAGTTAGAGTGAGTGACGTCATTATTGACTAAGGAGTTACACCTGTGTTGGAGCTGATGCCGGCAATTAAAAGCAGTTCCCTTCAGCTGTGACGGGGCGCGCTCTCCCATTCTCGTGCCATTTGTGTCTTGGAGTCCGTTGTTTGTTTATTTTCCGTCTCCGTCTCATTTAATTATTCTTATTGTAATAAATGTTATTCTTTTGAGCAATATCCAACGTGTTGTCTCCTTTGTCGCGGCTTGCGAGCCGGCCGTGACAGCACGAATGCAATTTAAGCCCTCTAAATCAAGGAGCATCTCCATAATTAAAGGCAAGGTAGTAGATAAAACATTCTTCATTAATGGTGAGGCAATACCAACAGTTTCTCAGAAGCCAGTGAAGAGTCTAGGGAGATGGTACGATGGGGATCTAAAGGACACAGTTCGAGTGGGAGAAGTTAGACGACAAGCAGTGGAAGGGTTGAAGAGCATAAACAGCTGTGCTCTACCAGGCAAACTGAAACTCTGGTGCTTTCAGTTTGGTCTACTGCCAAGGTTGCTGTGGCCACTGACTGTGTATGAGGTTTCTTTGACAACAGTGGATAAGCTGGAAGCGTTAATAAGTTCATACATCAGGAAATGGTTGGGAGTTCCACGCTGCCTCAGCAGAGTGGGACTTTATAGTAAAGGAGTATTGCAGCTGCCAGTCTCTGCTTTAACCGAGGAGTTTAAGTGTGCCAAGGTCAGACTGGAAATGACTTTAGCAGAGTCACGTGACAAATGTGTAAGGGAGACAGCCCCTGTGGTAAAAACTGGTAGAAAGTGGTCAGCAAAGAAATCTGTAGTAGAGGCAAAGGCTGACCTTCAAATTGGGGATATCGTGGGACAGGTACAGCATGGAAGAGGGGGTTTTGGGCTCAGTTTAGCTCCTCCTAAATGGCACAAGGCAGGCCCAGCCCAAAGGAGGAAGCTGGTAGTCAACGAGGTGCGAAAGCAGGAGGAGAGGATGAGATGTATAAAGGCCATTTCCCAGGCCAAGCAGGGAGAGTGGATGAGATGGGAGAGTGTGGAACAACGCAAAATGGGCTGGCAAGACCTTTGGTCAATGGAAGAGAGTAGGATCAGTTTCCTTATTAGGTCAACATATGATGTTCTCCCATCACCGCAGAACCTAAACCTCTGGGTAGGAGAGGATCCATCTTGTCCTTTGTGTTCATCACCTGCCACATTAAGGCACATTTTGACAGGATGTAAGGTGGCTCTTAGCCAGGGTCGGTTTACTTGGCGCCATGACCAAGTATTGCGATGTTTGGCTTTAGCATTGGAAGGCAAGCGTAGTATGACCAATAAATTGCCGCCTGTTCTAGCAAAACATTACACGCAGAAGACAATATTCCTCCGCCCAGGCGAGCAACCACCAAGAAAAGGTGCTAACACCAATTCTCGCCCAGGACAACTGGAAGCTGCTAGGGACTGGAAGATGCTGGTTGATCTCGATCAACGGCTTATTTTTCCACCTGAGATTGCCACCACTAACCTACGACCAGATATTGTTTTGTGGTCTGGATCAGCACGCATTGTTCAACTGATAGAGTTAACAGTGCCATGGGAGGATGCGGTAGATGAGGCATATGAGAGGAAGAAACTGCGGTATGCTCATCTGGCCACTGAAGCAGAACAGCGAGGATGGAGAGTCCAGGTTTATCCAGTGGAAGTGGGTTGTCGTGGTTTTGTGGCACACTCTACAACCCGGTTCCTCAGAAACGTCGGATTCAGTGGCCAAGAGTTGCGTCGTACAGTAAAGAACTTATCTGAAGCAGCAGAAAGGAGCAGCAACTGGCTGTGGTTGAGACGGAAAGATTCTAGCTGGCTGTGTACAGGCCGCCATGCTACGGTTTCGTAGAATTCTTGAAAACTTGAAAGGTCTGTTGGTTTATTTGTATAGGTTGTATAGTATTTACAGTCATTACGTTCCTGTGTATATTGCGTGAATGACGGGTGGTTGGGCAGATATTGTGTTTTGCGGTAGGTGGTATGCCATACGGAACCGTTGCCACTGAAACTGCATATTAACGCACCAGTGGGGCTCGACAGCCTTAGTCAAACGGGTTGGCGCGTATGGTTGGGTTGCGGAGAGATTGTGAGATTGTGGTTAGGTCTCAGCAGCAACTGTTGGTTTATTTGTATAGGTTGTATAGTATTTACAGTCATTACGTTCCTGTATATATTGCCTGAATGACGGGTGGTTGGGCAGATATTGTGTTTTGTGGTAGGTGGTATGCCATACGGAACCGTTGCCACTGAAACTGCATATTAACGCACCAGTGGGGCTCGACAGCCTTAGTCAAACGGGGTGGCGCGTATGGTTGGGTTGCGGTGAGATTGTGGTTAGGTCTCAGCAGCAACTGTTGGTTTATTTGTATAGGTTGTATAGTATTTACAGTCATTACGTTCCTGTGTATATTGCGTGAATGACGGGTGGTTGGGCAGATATTGTGTTTTGTGGTAGGTGGTATGCCATACGGAACCGTTGCCACTGAAACTGCATATTAACGCACCAGTGGGGCTCGACAGCCTTAGTCAAACGGGTTGGCGCGTATGGTTGGGTTGCGGAGAGATTGTGAGATTGTGGTTAGGTCTCAGCAGCAAGAGGGAAGTAGAGGTCAGGAAGCTGGGCTGAGTTGAGTGGGGGACGGAGGGGGGTGACTCTGGGACGCCAGAGTCACTGTCGAGCCCTCTTGAGGTGTCGTGGGCTAGTCGACGAAACACTGAGGACGGAAGGTGCCCACTTGAAGACCCTAGAGATGTTCCCTACTCCGCTCAATCCAGAGGGTTGTTAGGGGGGACCGCACTGTGGTTGCAGCCGTTGTGTGTGCTGACGCGCAATACACTGTATTAACACCAGACAGAAGATTCACGTCACCAGATGGAAAGAAGCGTAAATGGATGGAGAAGCATAGGTTACTGTAAAGCTACGTCTTAGTTGGTGATTATCTTGGCGAAAACCGAGTACAAATCAGCATGAAGTGTTAACATCTACTCTCGTGTAATGGAAATCATTTATGTTGTTCTGTCAGATTATAGTGTCGATTTCACTGAATATGATCAAAAAAATGTTGCTGACGGCAGGGTTTAAACAAAACAGCTTAAACCAGCCTAAGTTTGCTTACTGATCTTCCACTATGGCCAAGTTGATGTTTGGCTGGTAAGCCATACAACTTTATCCAAAACATCCTTAAAACCAGTAAATTAACCACCCAGCAAGCTATAGCCGTCATTTCACCATCTAGGTTAACTATAGACCCGATATAGTCTGGCTGAGTAACCCACTCCTAACCAAAATAACCTTGGTCATTACTGTGTGTCTATTCGTTGGGCTATGGTTAGACGTCTATTACATTTTCACTGACAGCCCAAATTTTGCCTTGTTTTATACATCAGGGCTGTGTTTGGACGACTACTAGACGTCTTTTTAAATGTAAAATTTAGTCCTAACTATATCCCTACCCATAACCTATCCCTAAAATCAGAGGGAAATGAAAGGTGAATAACACTGATGCAGAAGCACCTAACCCTGGTTGTAAGACTAAACTTGACATACATTTAAACTTGTCTCTCAAATCTAATTAGTTGATTGGAATGTTGTTCCAGGATCAACAAAGATGTTGATCCAGGAACATGTTGCACTTGGTGAAATCAGGTTCTGCTTCCTGCTAGAGCCAAGAATCCAAAAATTCTCTAAGACAAGTAAACTAAAGCAGAAAACCCTCCTCTTATACCAGCCTTAGGTGATTTGCTGGTCTTGGCTGGTTTGGCTTGTCTTCCAGTCAGACCATGCTGACTATTGCCAAAAACTCCTCTAAATCCAGCAAACAACTTTCTGGCTATCTAAAACAAGAAAACCACCTTAAGCTGGTTAGAGCTGTTTCCCCCGCTCCCACCCCCGCCCCCCAGGGAACAATCCAAGGAATAAGAAACATAAAAATGAAGAAACTTTTGAAAATATTACAGAAGATCAGTTTGCTTCAGACAAGCCACTAAAGCAGAATCAACAAGCACTGTACATTCAATTCATGCACAAGATACATTGCACATCAGTTTATTTGTCTTGTATTTCACCAGAGAAATACTTAAAACATTTAGTACAGCTTTTAGTCTTCCACCTGCAGTTCACAGATATTTATATATTTCATGATGTCAGCATTAATGTGCAGTGTTATTGTGCCGCCATGCCTAAACCCATCTGCGGGAGGATTATCCAGGTGTTTTGAGTTCCGAATGACTCACAATCTTGGTGGTTTGAGGAGCAAAAACTCACATCTGCGCATCTCCCTGAAAAGTGCTTTTGAGCCCAGTAGTTAGCAAAGGCTAATAATTCTCGTGCTGCCACTCTGAGGGCATTTCACTGGGGCTGTTTATCATTGAACACATGCAAAATCTCAACATAATATATTATTCAGACCTGTAGATTCAATTTGCAGTGCTGAGCTAATGTCTTTAATTTTCCATGGCTGTCAAATGCATTACAGTGTGAAGATTAAAATCACCAAGAGAGCAAAGTACCTCTAGCAAATATGTCCCCTTCCTGTGGAGTTTTGTAGGCGTTTTTCTTTTCCTCTTAAATTTACTTTATGAATAAATGGAAGTGACAGTTTTCTGTGTGTGTGTGTGTGTGTGTGTGTGTGTGTGTGTGTGTGTGTGTGTGTGTGTGTGTGTGTGTGTGTGTGTGTTAATCACACTAAACATGGAAGCCAATGATGCCATATGGAGGGGATGTGCATTTCCATTTCACAAAGAGTCTGAACCTCACGTACAAGGTTGCACAATATATGTGTGTGTGAGTGTTTTGTGGGTTTGCGAAAGGACCTTGAATGTGTGAGGTTGATGGTGTGAAGGTCACAGTACACTGTGTCAGACAAACCAAGAGGCATAAGAAATCCTCAGTCTTTTTCTTTGTTTATGTTTCTCTGGCATTCAATGCAGATCTTCATCTTAAACGTGTTCCATTAAATTCCTGTTGACTTTCATTATAACCACACTGTAAAAAGAATACTGTGAAATCTACAGTAACTTGCTGGCAGCAATTAGCAAGTAAGTTGCTGTAGTTCATTTCACATTATGCTTACTGTAAATTAAATCACAGTAATACTGTATATTAATGTAAACTTGTTACAGTAATAATCACAGCATGGTTTCATCACCACAAATATTTTACAACTGTAATAGGGATTACTGCATATGTGTACTGTAAAATGAAGGCACTGTTTTTGTCACAAAAATGCCATTTATTGACAACTTTTCACACTTTAAATTTCAAAATTCATGAAATAAAAATAGCATAATTTTTTTTCTTCAATAGGTATACATTTTTCTGTGAACATTTTTTTTTTGTATACAACAATACTTTTATGAATATACAAATCCATCCTGTTCAAGATGTATTAAAATGCTTGGTTAAATTAGAAATGTAGGCTATAAAAGCCTAATTAAATTATTTAAAAAACAATAGGGTTTCAAACTGTAGAATCTGGTCCCTAAATGTTGGTTTTCTCCCAGAACTGTATTTTTCTTCTAAAACTGGACCTGAACTAGTCAACTTCCTGTTAATGTAAAAGTTTATAAGCAAGACAGATGGCTTGATGACAATATATACAAGTTGATTAAATATACGTATATATATATATATATATATATATATATATATATATATATATATATATATATATATATATATATATATATATATATATATATATAAGATATGAGATTTTTCAAACGGCTACCGCGCCAACATAGATCAAATACACTATTTCAAATTAATTTTATTCAACAATGTTAACGTTACTCTTTAATCAAATTGAAGACCTTATAAATGTAACATTGCCAGATAAGCCAACTCTTAATACAGTATTATGCTCCCACAAGTTGGGAATGGCACTTCAAATTTGGCTTTCAACAATCTCGTTTCTGCGGTTTGACTTGCGATGAAGTTCAGAAAAATCATGATCCTATGAAAAATATGTTAAGCCTTACCTCTAGCTGAGTTTTCTTTCGACTCGGCTGGCTTCACTGCCTCACGCGCAAACGGTGACAGTTAACGTTAGCTGGCAAGAGAAAAAGCCAGTGCTCTAGCTGGCTTTCCGGCTAGAGCACCAACAGATACATCACATACACAATTCCAATTTAATTTTTATTCAACCATGCTATCTTTCACTGAACCGATAACGTTATCAAATGTTGTCAAATTTTGAAAATCTATCGAAATCATGCGCAGATATAGATTTTTTTTTTGGTGATAAAATGCACACGACACAGTTTATTAGGAAGTGTGCCGCTGTTACTTCTCTCTCTCAGTGCACTCTTAAAGTTGAACAAACAGGTAACTTAACGAGAGTAAACTGTGGAAATAAATGAGCAAAGTTACCTTTCTGAAGTTAAAATTCCGATGAAGATGTGGAATGTCGCAGCTTTCCATGGCTGAAAAAAAATCCTCTAGAAATTGCTGTATTGTGATTCACAGAAAAAATATTTTTACTTTAGAATTTACCCGCCATTGAAAATTGACCATGATGCTTTGCAGATCTACAGCAACATGCTGTATACAGGTTCTACAGTAAGCATTTGCTCATTTTACAGTAATAATGCTGTGAAAACTACAGAAATTTGTTACAGTGCATGTAAATCATTAATCATGGTAACATGAAAAGAATCATTGGAAACCTTAAGGACGATGAATAATATTACCTTGAATTCCTACTTGACATACCATTACAGACAAGATTTCTATTTGTGCTTATTGAAATCTTCTCAACGAAGGCCAGGAGGAGGAAAGAGTGAAGCATGAGCAAAGACAATAGCACTGAATAAAAGAGAAAACTGCTTGGATGTGCTGCTTTCAGAGGTAAATTATTCATTCTGTGATCCACAACAGAACAGTCTTGTTAGGGAATGTAACAGATCACCCACCAAGGGCCAGAAAATAGGAAAAATATTTGTCAAGATCAAAGATCGGCACGTTATAATTCATGACACCAGGGGCGGTGACATGGTTTGGCTTAATGATCAAAGGCAGTCGAGCAGCAGCGTATCAGACAGGCGGCAAGACAAACAATGAAGCGCAACGCCTCATCATATTACATTCTGCTGACAGACCAGGTGAGCATGAGGCTACGGTAACCTGCCCTCAAACGCCCCCCATTACCAACACGGATCCAAAATAGCCTCCAGCACGCTTAGCATGAAGGTACATTGACACGCACCTTCAGAATCATCACATGCAGCAATGTCATTATGTTGAGAATTTGCAATAAGATAATGCAGCACAGGAATATGATATGCATGACATAATATATGACAATAATGAGCTAAATCAACACATGAGCATTTAATGTTATCGTTTTTGTGGGAATTATTGTTGGTTTGTACCTGTGAAATAGCATTACTGTTTCTTTATTCCATGGTGTAAAAATGTATCAGTTTTTTCTTTGTTATTGTCCATACAATGTCAGTGTGATCCAATGGACAAAAAACAGTAGAGAGATTCTTTAAAATATCTTTATTCTATTTTTTTTTTGTGAAGAAAGAATGTAATACAGGTTTGGTCAACAAGCTCATTGGAAAAACAAAACGTACCAACTCACTGCAGTTTCCAGCTGAAATTAGAACTAGTGACACAAACAACTTTTATTTCCTTTCACACAAATTATGATTACAGGGGCAGATTATTGATTTTCTCCATTCCACAACACTTATGTTATGATCTCAAAACACCACAGTGCTTTTTGAAATTTACATCACGTAATCACCTTATGGCTGATGTGGAAAACTTGCTCGGTAGCTCACCTAGTACAGCATTGCATTTGTGATATTGGTACAAGTCTTGATAAATGAGCTTAAAGACTTGTAGAAGCAAGAGCCAAAGTAAGAAATGTTGCCAGATACACATTCATCTGCCTCGGATAAAAGTGCATGCACTTTTAGTGCCACTTACTGGACATTTCACTTTGAAAGAGTCGCAAAATGTGCAAGAAGCAAAATAATATTATCATGCATCCTGGGTTGGGTTTGGAATGACATGAGAGTCACAAATTTATGACAGAAATTTCATTTTTGGGTGAAAAGACAGAAATGTCTTTTTTTTTTTTTTTTACTTCCTATAGTTTTTAATTTCTTTATTAAAAAAAATGTAGGGTCATAATTATATTTACCATAATCAAATCAAATCATACCAAATCAGTCCTAATTTAAAACATTCATATATCCTTAACCGTTACGTGTTTTTGGACCTGATTAGTAGCAATAATACACAATTCTTAAAGACTCCCTGTGGCGAAAATCCAGTTTTTAATGTTGTTTATATGTCTATCTGGTTTTTTTAATATGCTTTAAGACAAACCATGTGCAAATTCATAAGGCAACACCATTGCTGAGTATTTTCTCCTTGAACATGCAGTGAACACAGTCTAAAAAAACTTGGTTTGAAAAAGCCTGTGTTTCTTACGTCACAAACTACCATGTAAGCAATCACGTCAACGTGCCGGCGGCTTTAGCATATCATTAACTGCAGTGAAGCAGGGAGTCTCAAGAGAAGCCAGGTTATCCCTGTATTTTTTCTGTTGATCTGAAAAATCGGGTACATTTAGGAATATAGTGGGTAAATTATGTTTATGATGTATATATTATGATGTTATGATTTACTGTTGTTCAAAGCATTTCTAAGTATAGGTACTGATTTTTTGTCTTTACTGATTGAGATGGCAAACAAGAACATGGTTTGTATAACGTTAGCAACACATTATTAGCTGTTGGATAACGTAGTCAAGCAAAAAGTTAACCATATTAATTAACGTTATGTGTTGTATAGAGCAATACCATTGTGCAGCGTTTACCTCAGTAAAGTTGACCGAGTGGATCTCTGAGCTGGTGTGAGTGAGTGGGGGCTAATTAACATATTCATGGTTCATTGGATTCATGGAACACAGACTGTTGCGTATACCTGACTCAAAATTTAAACTGAAAATTTAAATTTATTTGATATGGGTTATAACAGCTAAAATGGCAAAGATGACTGAAGCAACTTTTTAAAGGTTAGCCTAAACATTTTCTTTTAAAATTAGCAAAAAACTTTTTTTTTTTTACAAAATATTCCTGCTCTCATATAACTTTTGAGAATTAATCATTTAGTTTTGGCCTGTTAATGATTAGAAAAGCGACTTCCAAACATTCACTTCACATCTACAAGGTTTTATGCTTATCAAGTGGAAAAATAGAAATTGCATGGATATCTCTATTACTATTCCAAACACGGCTCTTTCATACAAAGCCTGCAACTCCATCCAGTGCCATGTAAATTCATTCCCCTTGTCATAGATGCAAGATGACAGCCCCCATCATGGATGCATTCTTTTCTCTCCATCTCCCTTAATTTGTTCTTTTTCTGCTGCTTTGTGGAAGCACCAAAAGTTGTGAAAAGAAAATGTTTTATTCAGAGCCAGAGCTGTTCTTCAGTACGAAATCTTGAATCTAATTTAGAAGTATTGCAACACCTTACTGACAGCACGGTTGAGGATGAACTTTGGCTTTGCTCATTTATTGCCTGCCACCTACTCTGTCTCCACTGTGTTTCCTTGTGTTTTAATGCTGTATCAACATAAGGATGCTTCATTAGCATAACACTTTTTATCAAGGGAATGAAGGTGCTTAGGATGGGTTAAGGTCAGTACAATTGATATTCAGGCAATGCAATCAATACTGGTTCACAATTTGCGCCCCATTGAGTCTACAAGATATTTTGTGATCAATATTCCTGCTCTCCAAAGAGCTGCTGATAATAAGAATTAGGAAGTTTGTATTGATAAATGTCTTTTTAACATGAGGGTTCTCCAGGAAATCATTGAAACAATAAGCTCTGTAGACAGCAGTGTTGGGGGAGCGACTTTGAATCTAGCTAATCTAGCTCATTTGAAGCAGTAAAACTACAATAAAGCTTTTCTTTTGAAGAAGCAGCTATAAACAGTAAATACAGTAACTGAAGTTACTTAGGGGGGCAGTATGTTTTTAGCAATAAACCTAAAAACAAAGAATCCTCTTAAGGAACTCAATTACATTACTGTTAGATACAGGCCTATTAAGTATCCAAAGACCTATAATTTAATCAGAGCTATATCTTGTCTGGGACAAAAACGAGCGGTTTTGAATGAATCTCAAATATGGTGACAGTAGCAAACATGAACATGTTAATTTACAGCCTACCATAAATAAAATAAAAATATAAACACATAATCATAAATCAGGGACTGATTTTAAAGTGCTTCAAATGATTGTGGACCCTAGAGTCCTGCAGGAATGACATATTGTTGTAGGCCAAAACCTGTCCGTAAATGAGTTTTAGCACTTCCGGTTCCATCATCCTGATGTCAATGCTGTTTTTTTTTTTTTTGGTTAAATCGACCGCTGAGAGGATTACTGGTGCTCCCCTGCCCGCCCTCCTGGACCTCACTTACAAAAAATAAGTATATTTCAAGTACATTCTATTTAGTATACTTTAGTAAAGTTAAAGTATATTTTAAGTATACTTTATGTTGCAAGTATACTAATAATAATGTAGTAGAATACTTGTAAGTGCACTGTTTCAATCCTACTTGGCCCACTTTTATGCATACTTTAAGTGTAACAGTAGTGAACTTTGAGTACACAACTAGTTTACAACTAAGTTTTTCATTTGTACTGCAACTATACTACAAGTGAACTTACAAAGGAGCGCATGACAAAGGAGATAATCAAAATAAATCTGTAATCCAAGAATCAAAATAATAACCAGGAGAATAACTCAGAGGAAACACAACCACAAACACACTGACATCAAACAACAGCAATGCACGACAAAGGATAGACAGAAACTGAGGGCTTAAATATATAAGGGGAACCAAAAGCTGATAAGATGATTAACTTGACACACCTGAACAGAATACTCAAATCAGTCAGAGACCATAGTGCCAAACAGGGATAGAACAGAGAACAGGGGCCTGTTTCAGAAAGGAGGTTAAGTGAAAACTCTGAGTATGTTAACCCTGAAATGAGGGAAACGTACTCGGTTACTAATGTAACTTCGGTTCTCTCTAGAGAGGGAACGAGTACTGCGTAATATCTTACGCTATGGGGAAAACCTCTTTTCCACGAGATATTGAAGCCAAAAATTATCCTTAATTTTGAATTAATGTAAAACACTGTGCGGCAGCATGCAGACATAGGCAAGACGGCTCGCGCACCTATTGGCTGCCCTGCGGCAACAGCAGCAGCCTATGGAGAGAGGCCCTGCGTGACGTGATACCCAATGGGAGCGCTTCGCGCCTATTTCGTCACGTTCCACCAGAATAGGCTTTCATGGCTTCAAAAACCGTAGAAAGGTCCCACACAGGGACTGAAGGGGGTCTGGGAGGATTCAGCCTCCGAGCTCCCCTGAGGAATCGCACGACCAGGTCGTTTTACCCCAGTGACTGGCCAGACGTCGGTTTTGCAAACGCCGCTATGGCCGCCACGTATACTTTGAGCGTGGATGGGGTTCTGCCCTTATCCAGCAGCTCCTGAAGGAAAGAGAGCACTTCCGTAACCCCGTAGTCTGCGGGTGAAAAGCCCTGAGCTTGACACCAGGCAGAGAACACCGACCACTTTGAGGAATAGAGCCGTCTAGTAGTCGGGGCTTGTGATTGTGTCTAACACTCCCTCTGGGAGGTTAGCGGGTACCCGTTGATGGCCCACGCATGTAGGGACCATAAATCCGGGCGAGGATGCCAAATCGAGCCGTTTGCATGAGAGAGGAGGTCTCTCCTCACCTGTAGCGGGGCAGTGCTGGTCAGCCGCATCAGGATAGGGAACCAATTCTGGTTCGTCCAGAGCGGAGCCTAGAGCAGCACTCGGCATCCTTTTTCTTCATTCCAGCACTTGAGGCTGGAGCGAGACGGGGGGAAAAGCATAGAGGGGGCAGCGGGGCAATACGTGGGCCAGCGCATCCCTGCTCTAGGAGAAAAAGTTCGGACAGTGAGCATTTTTCTTGGGACGCGAACAAGTCCACCTGCGCTCTGCCGAATGTCTCCAACAGCTGTTGGATCATCTGCGGGTGCAGCGACCATTCCCCTGCTGGGACATTGTTTCTGGACAGACAGTCTGGTCCCAGATTCAGGCGACCAGGCACACGCGCTGCTTTCAGTGAAAGCAGGTTGTGCTGAGCCCAGACCAGGAGGCGTTCCGTCAGCCTGTAAAGGTTTCGGGACCTGACGCCACCCTGGCGATTTATGTATGCCACCACTGACATGTTGTCCGAAAGGACTAAGACGTGGCGGCCTTATTATCTGGGGACAAACGCGCCGTAGAGCGTTGTCAACTGCCAGAATTTCCAGACAGTTTATGTGTAGGAGCTTTTCCCGTTCTGACCACTGGCCAAAGAACGGTCTGCCCTCGAGCAGCGCTCCCCATCCCGAGGTGGAGGCATCCGTGGACACCACCGTCACACTCGAGGGAGTCCCCAGACTCACGCCTGACTGACACCAGTCGGCTATTTTCCAAGGTTCCAGAGCCGAAACGCATTTCATGTCGACCCTGAAGCGAAACAGAACAGAGGTCCATGCCCGGGGTGGAACTCGCGCTTTCAGCCATAACTGCAGTGGGCGTATGCAAAGCAGGCCCAGCTGAAGTACCGAAGATGCCGAGGCCATGAGGCCCAGCATTTCCTGAAACCTTTTGAGCGGGACTATAGAGCCGCGGCGAAAGGATTTTGCGGCGAGCTGAATGTCCAGTTCGCGCTCCGGCGACAGACGTGCTGTCGTAGACAGCGAGTCCCGCACTGTTCCCAGAAAAGATATTTTCTGGCTGGGAAACACCGAACTCTTCACCCAATTGACTGTGAGACCCAGATTCTCGAGATGCTCGAGTAATGTGGTTCTGTGTTCTATGAGATCTGAATGTGATCAAGCTAGAATCAGCTAATCGTACAAGTAGTTCAAAACTCGCATGCACTGAAGTCTCAGGGGTGCGAGGGCCGCGTCCATGCACTTCGTAAATGTACGGGGTGCTAGGTATAGGCCGAACGGTAGGAGTGTGTAATGATATGCCTGGCCCTCGAATTAATACAACAGGCTCATTGCTGCAATATTGACATTTTCAGCCGCTCAGACTACGAGGAGCTGAGAAATGTTTGAGAAATGGAGAATGGTCCGGCCTCGGCGAAACAAAAACACACTCTTTCTCATTTAGCCGGTGACGCGTGCCACGGGTTGAGAGCGTCATCACAGTTTTGTGTGTTTCGGCGTTTGTTTGCAGGCGTGCGTGTTATACAACAGGCTTATTGCCGCAGTATTGACATTTTCAGCCGCTCAGACTACGAGGAGCTGAGAAATGTTTGAGAAATGGAGATTGGTCTGGCCTCGGCGGGACCAAAACACACTCTTTCCTCATTTCGCTGGTGACGCATGTCCATGGGGGGCGGGGTAGCTTTCTTATAACGTAAAGAAAGCTAGCCGCACCGCGGTTTTGATGCTGGCCCATTTCCCTGACGACTCGCGGGCAGAGGGGGGGAGGTCCACAGAGCTCGCCAAATCCTCACTGTCCGACTCCACGATAGAGCAGCTGGCCTTCTCTACAGATGCAGCTGTCTCGTCGTCATTTACGGCGGAACCGGCGGTGTGCGGCGGCCGTTGTCCGTCAGCGAGTGACTCGAGTGAAGCTGGTGAAAATGGCGGGCGAACTGGCGAGCTTTCACGGGCTGAAGAAGGCTCGGGGACCCGCTGAGTACAGCGCTTTCACGGCACGGCACTACAGCGGGCGGACGAGCAGGCTCTGAGAAGGATGCCAGGCGAGTCCTCAGAGTCACCATGGGCATCAGTTCGTAATGAGGGCATTCGCCGTCAGCGAGCGCAAGAGCCGCGTTATCCTCACCCAGGCAGGAAGCGCAGATGACGGTCCCCGTCGCTGAGTGTGGCTCGGCACGAGCTGCAGGATCTTTGCATCTTTAAAAAGACGCAGCTCTTTTAGGAGAGAGAGAGATATACAGTGAGAGTGTGAGTCGCAGCGGCGAACACACACTCTTAGCAGTGAAAGGATATAGACGGCGGAAAGCGTAGCAGGTACGGCGGCTGAAGGCGGCGAGGTGAAGGCCAGCGGCTTCAGGCTCGAAGGCTCGTCACGCAGAAGGCTTTCTGTCAACGGCGCGGCTTCTCACTCCGGATCCAGCGATGCAGTAGTGCTTCGCTGAAGAGATGAAAATCAGTTTGTATCAGTCTGTCGAGCGTATTTATAGGCCAAGGCAACGCCTATTCTGGCGGGACGTGACGAAATGGGCGCGAAGCGCCCCCATTGGGTATCACGTCATGCAGGGCCTCTCTCGATAAGCTGCTGCTGTTGCCGCAGGGGAGCCAATAGGCGTGCGAGCCGTCTTACCTATGTGTGCATGCTGCCGCACAGCGTTTTACATTAATTCAAAATTAAGGATAATTTTTGGCTTCAATATCTCGTGGAAAAGAGGTTTTCCCCATAGCGTAAGATATTACGCAGTACAAGAGATACTCTCGTAAGAGAACTCTGGGTTTTCTGTTTCAAAATGAGAGGTAAGTCAAACCTGACAAAGCAGGGTAAGTCAAGCCCGTTTCTGAAAGAGAGGTAACTTATACTCAGAGTCAGTTACCATGGTAGCTTACTCTGTGAACCTAAACTGGTCGGGTGCAGGTTTACTTCCGTAAACCCAGAGTTTATTTCGGTCTCCTCCCCTTTTTTAAAGAGGAAGCAGTGTTTAAACACCTCATTCATTCTTTCGGTACATTTATTCATTGCTGTTTTTTAACCAAATTTTTTTAATAAGATAAAGTCTATATAACTTCTTAACTGGTAACTGAAAATACAGTAGATTAGTGTTACACCATGTAGTTCTAAACAAATTCTACAGACTTAAACTGTGGCATTCACTGAAAATCATTGAACTGTCTTCATCTGTGCACCAGAAGTTGATGGACCTTCCTCCTGCTGTTCTTCCACACTCTAGGGACGGGGGAGAGATAAGAATATCCGTTTATACTTAGATATAAACTTAGATTCTATAGGCTACTCCACATAAATAATGTGAAGAAATGTGAATGTGTAGATTGTTTGATGTGTAGACACATAATATTAACATTTCCTCTGTAGGCCTCTCTGTGGCAGCAGAAACTGTTTCTTCATCCTCATCGTCCTGTGAAGATGAGCATTTGGTTGAGCACATTTTATAATACTATTTGTCATAATTTCTGGTGTATTGAGTAGGCTACTTACAACTGTCTGGGACAGGAGGCTCCAAAAAACAGATATTACCATCAGAATCTGTTGGGAGCAACAAAAAACCCAACCCAAAGTAAAATATATAGAAATATCAAAAACAGCCTATTTAAAAAATAACACATATGCAGACCTCTTACATATTATGAAGGCACTTGAAATTTTTGGGAGTGACTGGCTCTGATGAAGTTCCTCCAGGAATTCCCTCAGCCATTGGCCTTCCAGCATTCAGGCTCAGGGCCATCTCCATCTCCTCTGCATCTCCATCTCCTCTGCATCTCCATCTCCTCTGCATCTCCATCTCCTCTGCATCTCCATCTCCTCTGCATCTCCACCTGCTCTGCATCTCCATCTCCTCTGCATCTCCATCTCCTCTGCATCTCCATCTCCTCTGCATCTCCATCTCCATCTTTGCGAGCCTCTTCCTTCTTTCTGTTGGCTGAGTAGAAGTCAAATGAGAATGAACATTTAATTGTGTTAATTAGACCTATGTCAAAAATGCTGTTGCACTGCTAGACACTGGATGCTATTTAGTTATTTAATATGTCAAATGTTTGTAAAGTCAGGTAGCCTTCATCCATGATTTGCTCAAGCCTTACCTGACTGAATTATGTTTTTATATTTCATTTTCAGCTGCTGCCATGTTCTTTTAATGCCTGCAGGATTGCACCTACATGGAAATTAAACTTAGGTTGAATAACATACTGTTCTTCCAGTTTCACCTCTGATATTATAACAGTTGGGCAAGTTACTCTAAAATAGTTATCAATTACTAACTACAAATGACATCTTCAACAGTGTAATTAGATTAATGTTATAATTACTATCCCTAGAAAGTATTGGTCTACTTATTACTAATTACTTTATAAATCCCATATCAACCTCAACCACTTGAACAATACAAAAAGAGACAATAAGCTGCGCTTTTAATGCTTTCAAATTAACAATATTCAATTGAATGAATTATTCTTGACTTGACCAAAGTGTGAAGAGAGAGAAGGTTACATTAAAAATATACCTTTAAAAAATGCTATGTTAAATCCACAGTTGTTTTATACAGAATTGTTCTATAGTCTATGGAGTATTTAATGCAATGACATCATATTTTACTTTATATTACAGAAGAATTAATAGTAATCCCTTTTAGATTACTTGGTAATTACACCCAACACTGTATAACAGTAAATAAAATGTAAACTTACGCATTGACTCGAGCAACTATTTTCTCCCAAATTAACTCTCTCGATCGCCGCTGCTGCCTTGGTTGCTTAAAAGAAATGTTTGCGTACTGCTGGTGAGAAATATGCAGACCCATTTTTTGTCTGGCGCTGTTACCATGGTGACTCATAATATCTGCGCTCCATTGATAATGGCTTTTTATAGTTGTGGTGCACATGCTTAACTCAGAGTCAGTCAACTTAGAGTTTATTGAACTTACTCATTTCAGCTGTTCTGAAACCGAAAAATCAGAGTTTCCCATCTCAGGGTAAGTCAACTCAGAGTTCAAGTTTTAACTCAGAGTTGGTTGAACCTCCTTATTGAAACGGGCCCCTGAACTCATTAACAAACTGGCTGCAAACATAAACAGAACACAATTAAAACTGAATCAAAAACAGAACATACACATGACAAGTATAGTCTCAATAGACTACTAGTTTAGTAGTTTTATACTGCAATTATACCTGTACGTTTTTTTAAGTGAACATAACATCATTATAGTTTACTGTTCAAATATTATTTTTGCACTTTAAGTATACTACTATGTTCTTGTTTAGGTATACTTCAAATATAACTTTAACTCTAAATACAATCTTTAACTATTTCCATTTTAAAAACATTTTATTCTAGCTCCATGCATCTTGAATGAGGGTGTTTCATAAAAAAAGCATTTTGTTTGTTTTCAAACAATGTTCATTTATAGGACAGTATGTAAAAATATGTGAAAAAGTGTAGAGTAAAAATAACGTCCTGGTTGCGTATGCAACCCACCGTTCCCTGAAGGAGGGAACGGAGGACGTAGTCGACGGTCGACTGAATGGGGATCTCGCTAGAGAGCCTATCCTCTTTGAGTACAATTGAACGAGCCAATGTAATTGGCGTGCGTGATTCGCATCACACACTCCGTCCCCGCGGCGCGGGTATAAATACGGAAGTGGATGCACGCACTAGTTGCTTTTCGCTGAGGAGCCGAGAGTAACCCGGGGTCAGCGGTTGTCCAGCGGTAGTGGCAAGGGGACTACGTCCTCCGTTCCCTCCTTCAGGGAACTGTGGGTTGCATACGCAACCAGGACGTTCCCTTTCAGTCGATAACGTCAGACGTAGGCGACGGTCGACTGAATGGGGATAACCTTTGAAAACGCCACTAACGTTGCCACCTTCCAGTGCCTAAACCAAAGCCTCCTGATGCCCCCGCAAATTTAAGGCGGGGAAGGACAGGGCTTAGGCCAGGGAAGTCACTGCTGTTCCTACAGGACCACTGGGAAAGCGTTCCCCGTACATTGGAAGGAAGGGACGCTGCGGAAGCCACATCCAACCCAGAGGGAGGTAACGTGGAGAATACACACATGAACTGGGCGGAAACCGGGCAGTCTAACATATGGAATGTCACTGGGGTGGTCCAGCCTAAGACGGGGGGAGACACACCGGACAGTGACAGCAGAGAGACTCTGCCGAGGGAAGACACTGGCTCGCCGCAGGGAGCCGTATCGTGGAATAATACACATATGGGGTCGCCGTAGGGACCGCAACATATGGACCCAGCCTAACACAGGTTCCACACTGCTTACGAGTGGTAGGGCTAACACCAGACGTTCAGCACATCCGACGTTGGAGGGGTGTGGAGGAACTCAACAGGGTTCAATTTTAAGGGAACTCAAAAGGAGTAGAAAGGCGCACGTATCCAGTCCATAGGAGGGGAATGGCGCAGCAAGCCGACACTTGAACCGGGCTCACGGTGAAACTGGCTTCATGAGAAGGGAGCCCACGGGAATCAGCGGTTCAACTAGGTGTCGTCCAGCCCCCAACTCTAGAATCTGTTTAGCAAAGCATATCGTCAACGCCCAGGTGGAGCACTTTACACTCATCATAGAGGAGCTCAACACATAAGTGGACATGTTGCATCTCGGATTTTTACCGAAATGAAGGCAAGCACTGAGCGCAACTTTGCATGGAAACAGCCTTTTCTCTCTGCTGAGTTCCAACAGATATTTTTAGAGCTGGTCTGAGGTCTATGGCTTGCATTCTGTACACGTCCAAGCGAACGGACAGAGAAGCCAGGGCTGGATCTGCCTCCTCCAGGGCAGCGCTTGGAGGCTCACCACCTGCTCCTATTACGGGAGAGGTAGGAACCTTGGGCACAATCCGAGCCGGGGTCTCAGCTTGTGAGAGTTAGCCGGCCCAGACTCCAGGCACAATACGTTGACCGAAAGCGAGCAAGTCCCTACCCTCTAGTAGAGACCACGCGAGCAGGAGAACTGACATAACAGAATTTTTAACTCACTGCCTGCAGTGGCTCAGGGGCGGTCTCTGCAGTGCAGTCGCACCAGGGACAAGGCCCAAGAGGATAAAGAGGGAAGCAAGGATTTACAAGACCTTGCTCCTCAGGAACCTGACGATCAGAACGTGCTTCTGCACACTTCTGCAACACGATGAGCATCGTTTAAACACAGAGGCAACATCATTTTGAGGGTGAAGGAAAACAGCCTACTCCAACCCATTTTGCAGGAAAGAGAGCACTGAAGTGATCGAAAGCTTTCAGGATCTCCTCTGGAGAGAAGACGCACTCAACGACTAGGTTCCACTTCTAAAGGCCTAAGCACGCTACCCATTTCTAGGGGGTGCTCGCAGAAGTGATGGTAACTATCACATGTCCCTGTGATAGCCACCTGAACCTCCGCGTTCAGATGTAAGACCGCCCGGAATCTCCGGGGGAAGAACGCGGGTGCCATCGTGCCCCGTCCCTGAAAGAGTTTTCAGGGGAAGTCAGGAAGGCTGTCGATGGGAACCAGGTCTAGTTGGGCCAATAAGGGGCAACTATGAAGACCTGTTCCTCTCCTGACTTGGCACGTAGGTGCAAGCGACGGGCGCAAAAAGACAGGAGCATTGCTCAACACAACATGTGAAGATCACTGGGCTTCAGGAGCATTTTCTGCTCAGCACTTGAGTGTGATAAGTTCACTGAGCTTCAGGAGCATTCCTGCTCAATACCTGAGTGTGATAAACTCACTGAGCTTCAGGAGCATTTCTGCTCAACACTCGAGTGCGAAGAACTTCACTGAGCACCAGGAGCATTTCTGCTCAGCACTGCTTGTGATGAATTCACTGAGCTACAGGAGCATTTCTGCTCAACACCTGAGTGTGATGAACTCACTGAGCTACAGGAGCATTGCTGCTCAACACCTGAGTGCGATGAACTTCACTGAGTTTCAGGAACATTTCTGCTCAACATGAAGTGTGATGAATTCACTGACTTGAGCAGGCGCAAGGCGACCATGAGTCGCAGTCGCTTTTAGAAGGCTCACTGGGGTTAAACGCATTTCTGCGGGCCCCTGGGGCAGCTGAGAGCCAATGTTTGTCCAAGGGTAGTCCGCTTGGTTTGTACAAACACTGGCAGGAAGACGAAACCGGAGGGGCAACTGAGCGGCCCCGGAATGATCATGACCCAGCTAGACCCAGGGGATGGAGTCTCCACTTGCCCTGGCTATAACTGTCGTGAGGCTCGATGGCGGCACGATTGAGTAGAGCGGGAAGAGTGGAACAAAGCGTCCTCAGAAGCTTCTGACTCCAAGGAGGAGGTGACGGGTGAGTTGTGACATGCAAGGGAAGCTTGCGCAACGGTCGCAATGTCTAACAACTCGAGGCAAGAATGCCCGTGTAGTCGAGGGTCGCCCAGGCCCCTGTTAAAACACGCTCTTTGTACATGGCCCCTCTGTTGAAGAGGGTTTGGCAGCAGACCGGGATGAACTATAGTCACACAGGGTGAGCTGCTACCATGTACCCCAGGAGCCTCTGAAAGTTCTTTCAGTGGGACCCTTTCTAACTTCAAACACCAGCTGAACACATTCTCATCGGAGAGACGTGTTAGACCGAGTCAATCTCCAAAACTGAAAAAGAGATACTCAGCCCGTGGGCGAGATTACTCTCTTCCAGTTGACCTGAAGACCCAACGGGTTCTGGAGCACTCGAAAGGAAGGACACTGTACTGATACTCCACCCTTACACGCAACCCACAGGATGGCCTGCGGTGCGGAAGGTAGAGATCTGTTTTTAAGCACACGTCTTTCAGGTCGGAGCTGCAGACCAATCTTGGGCCAAGATGGTCACGACCCACCACCTAGTAGCACGAAGAATGAGTTTACAACTGGCCTTCGTACCGGCTGGAGGAGCGGCTATATCAAATCCTTCGCCAGCAGGATAAGATAAGCACGCACAAGTCAGGAGCACTGCTCAACACTCGGTGTGATGAATATCACTGAATTTTCAGGAGCACGTCTGCTCAACACCTAAAGTGATAATTATCACTGACTTGAGTGGGGTAGCCGAGCCTGAGATGGGGCAGCAAAGTAGAGAGAGTGGTGTTAGTGTGCTGTGCAACACTTACCTGTCTCCACTAGCGGCAGGGGGCGCGTGAGAAGGCGGATGACAGGGTCCTCGAACACACCAAGCTGCCTGCTGGCGACCAAGGGGGAGCTGAGGGGTGTAAGGCTATACAGGGTCACACCCGCCAGACTGGCCCTCTTGGGACCCAGGAACAGATGAAATTGCTCTCTCTTTGAAGTGTGGGTACCGCTTGCTCCGCTTTTTTTTTTTTTTAGGGAGCCAGCGGCAGAACAGACACACACACAAACAAAGGCTCCCCACGTGTGAGGGCCGGGTGGAGCCTTTGTTTGTGTGTGTGTCTGTTCTGCCGCTGGCTTCCTAAAAAAAAAAAAAAAAAAAAGGGAGTGATTGTGCCACTCCAAGAGCATCTCATCCATCCCTGGGCGGCCCGCTCCGGAAAGCTTCCGCTGTCGCTTGCCACCTGGCTTGGCAGCGCCTGGAGCGGGCTGGGCGTCTCTACTGCGGCCGGCTCAATGCTGAGGCCTGGGTGGAGGCTGCTGCAGAGGGCCAGCAGGAGCGGCGGCCGGGGAACGCCTACGGCGACGAGCAGGCGGAGGAGCTGCCACCGGCGCCGGGTGGAGGCAGCAGCTGGCCACCGGGGCAGGATGTGCCGGATAAACTCCGTCTGCGCTTGAGTGGCAGAGAACTGTTGGATGCAGTTCTCCACCGCGTCGCCGACCAGCCCAACCTGGGAAATTGGGGAGACCAGGAACCGAACCTTGTCCGCATCCGCCATACCAACCAGGCTGAGCCAACGAAGGCGCTACTGGACCACCAAGGTGGACATCGCCAGACCGATCACGCACGCTACGACACTCATGCCCCGGAGGGTGAGGTCGGATGCAGCGCGGTGCTCACCTATGAGCGCACGGTCTGGATTACCCTCGTGCATGCCATGGGTGCCCTAGCCTGCAGCAACGCCATGGCATGCAAGAGGAAGCGGCTTGCCCACAGGCTTTGTAAGCTCTGCCCGTCGGAACGGACGAAAACTCACAGGCCTTAGGGGGGAGATGAGGATCTCCCCAAAAGGCAGCGGCCGCCGGACACAGGTGCACCTGTGTCGACAGACCGCTCCAATGGAGGGACACCTCGCAACCCAGGCAGTTTCTGGCAGAGAAAGATGCTGTTCACCACCTCATAAGCTCTCCATGCATTTCGGGAAAGAAAGGCACTGGGGCGGCGAGCTGAGAACCAGCGCGGCCCGCCCCAAGATACCAAACTCCAGATTCCAACCGAGACTGAACGGGACACGGTGGAGGTTCCACTCGAGCCCGGCAGCCTTGGCGGCCCGTTTCAGCATAGCTGATAATTCTGGATCCGGCTTGGACAACATTGAACTCCCGGAGGGAGACAATGCAGCCGAGTCATCATCTCTAGAAGTCAGCTCACCCTCCGATGCTGCAATCGGCGTCCTGTCCTCCAGGGGAGCCCCGAGTGAAACCGCTGGCCCACCCATTACAGATGGACCAGCAGACAACACAGCACCCGAGGGTGGGGCATGGTAATGGGGACTCGCTCTCCGCGAACGAAGGCGAGTCTCGCCCTCAACACTGCAACAGTCATGTTCCCACAGTGAAAACATGAGCTGTCCACAAAAGCTGTCTCAGCGTGCTGTAAGCCCAAACACGTGACACAACAGTTGTGACCATCAGAGAGAGACAGGGAACGACCGCACCCAGAAACGCACAGGCTCATGACATCTTGAAAAAGACGCAAACGCACCCGTGTTGCCCTTTCAGAAAATAGGACCGTCACCAGTGCCGGAGCACACAGGGGAATGACCGCGGCAACACTGAACAGAGAACTGAAACAGTGAAGCACTCACTTTTCCGCCCTCTAACCAGCCATCAACACACACAAACATTTAGAAATTTGTTGCTGTTAAAACAGCAGTTGAGAGCTCAAAGCTCGTGATCACCACTGCACTCGCGCTGTAGAACACCAGCACTGGGAGAGTCTTCCTGAAGAACACCGACACACTCACTCGTTGTAGACAACAGCACTCTTTTTAGACATCAAACGATCGGCTCTGAAGCGAAAGGCAACTAGTGCGTGCATCCACTTCCGTATTTATACCCGCGCTGCGGGGGCGGAGTGTGTGATGCGAATCACGCACGCCATTTACATTGGCTCGTTCAATGGTAATCGAAGAGGATAGGCTCTCTAGCGAGATCCCCATTCAGTCGACCGTCGACTACGTCTGACGTTATCGACTGAAAGGTGTCACGGATCACAGAGGAATCAGACAAGATGGTAATTTATCAGTGTTTATTTTGCGGAAGGATTGCGGTCGGAGATAACAGGTGAGAAGAAGTAACATAGAAAGTTCAATGAAGCTTAGCTGTGGTTTTAAGTCTCTCTCTTTCTTTCCCTCTCTTGCAGGTGGCGTGGCGATGGCTGGTACGGATGGGTTGATCCAAGATGAGTGAAGCGACGGTAAGTAGAAGGTACGTGATCGGGAAGTCTGTGAGCCATGGAATGACGAGACCAGACAAGTGACCCCAGTGAAGGTGAGTGTTTTATAGTCCATATGGTTGATGGGACACAGGTGACGGTGATTAGTACTCAGGGGATAATGAACGGGGAAAAGTCTGGTTGGGTGAAAGGGAACGAGTGGGCGGAGATGGTGATCTGGATGATGTAACCCTGACAGTACCCCCCCCCCTCCCGAGGCGGCTCTTGACGCCTGAGACGGGCGCTGCCGGCGGCGAGGTCGACCACGACCCCTGGGAGCCGGACGATCCGGATGATCACTGTGGAACTGGGTGAGTAGCGTTGGATCCAAGATGTCATCTCGCAGGACCCAGGAACGTTCCTCTGGTCCGTAGTCCTCCCAGTCCACCAGGTACTCCAGCCGAGGACCTCGCCGCCGAGAATCCATGATAGAGCGGACTCGATAAATGGGCTCCTCTTCAACGGGAACGGGAGGAGGTACGTCAGTGGGAAGGTTATCTGAGGGAACAGGGGTGACAGGGTCAGTGAAGGGTTTAAGTAAGGAAACATGGAATGAAGGAGCAATCCTGAAATGAGGGGGAAGATTGAGCCTGTAGGTCACTTCGTTCAACTGCCTCTGGATGGTGAATGGTCCAATGAATCGAGGACTCAGCTTACGGCAAGGTAGACGGAGACGGATGTCTCGAGTCGACAACTACACCTTTTGACCTGGCTGATACTGAGGGGTGTCGAGTCGGTGACGGTCCGCTTGTTCCTTGTGTCTCCGTACTGCCTGCTGTAGATGCACATGAGCTGAGTCCCATACCCCCTCGCTCTGATGGAACCAGAAGTCGACAGCTGGAACCTCCGAGGGCTCACCCGACCAAGGAAAGAGTGGAGGCTGGTAACCAAGGATACACTTGAAGGGGGTGAGCCCGGTGGTGTTCTGCCGCAGAGAGTTTTGGGCATACTCAGCCCATGGGAGGTAACGGTTCCAGCTGTCCTGGTACTGATGGCAGTACGTCCGCAGGTAACGTCCAATCTCCTGAATCTTCCGCTCAGTCTGGCCGTTAGTCTGCGGATGGTAGCCTGAGGAAAGGCTGATGGTGACCCCGAGGAGTTTAAAGAAGGCTTGCCATACTCTTGAGATGAACTGAGGTCCCCGATCCGAGACGATATCCTCTGGGAGGCCGAAGTTCCTAAAGACGTTGTGGAATAGAGCTTCAGCTGCTTGTAACGCAGTGGGAAGACCAGGTAAGGGAATCAGCTTACAACCTTTAGAGAACCTGTCCACAACAACGAATACGTAGGTAAAGCCTTCTGAATTGGGTAGATCAGTCATGAAATCGACACCAATGTGTGACCATGGTCGCCTGGGAAGAGGTAACGGCACGAGCTTGCCTTCTGGGACTCTCCTCGGGGTGTTGGTGATGGCACAGACTGAACAACCGCGGATGAACCTGGAGACATCTCTGGAGATGGACGGCCACCAGTACCGTTGACTGAGGAGCGAGAGGGTACGCTTGCTACCCGGATGTCCAGAGCCCGGAAGGGAGTGAGCGGAGTCCAGAAGGGGAGTACGTAGATGTGGAGGTACGAAAATACGCCCTTCTGGACCTCCCGGCGGAGCGGGTTGACGTGTCAGTTCCTGGGCGATCTGTTGGTCAACCTCCCAGACGATTGGACTGAGGATTACGGCTGGAGGGAGGATAGGTTCGGGATGAAGATCTTCAACAGAGGTGTGATGGAGTCGTGAAAGTGCATCAGCCTTGCAATTCTTACTCCCGGGACGATATGACACCACAAAGTTGAAGCGTGTGAAGAATAGAGCCCAGCGGGCTTGTCTAGGGTTCAGTCTTTTAGCCTCCCTTAAGTACTCCAAGTTGCGATGATCGGTGATTACTGTGAATTGATGGTTAGCTCCCTCCAGCCAGTGCCTCCACTCCTCAAGGGCCAGTTTGATGGCCAGCAGCTCTCGGTTACCGACGTCATAGTTCCGCTCCGCCGGGGCTAATTTCTTGGAGAAGAAGGCGCATGGAAGGAGTTTGGGTGGCTCACCCTGCCGCTGAGAGAGAACTGCTCCTACTCCAGTAGATGAGGCATCTACCTCTACCACAAACGGAAGGTCCGGGTTTGGATGAATGAGGATGGGAGCAGTGATGAAAGTTTCCTTTAAACACTGGAAGGCCTGTACTGCGGAGGGAGATAGGGACAGAGACTTGGGCCGTCCCTTGAGGGAAGAAGTGAGGGGAGCACTGATATGACTGTAGTTGCGGATGAATCGTCTATAGAAGTTCGCGAACCCCAGGAATCGTTGCAGTTCCTTTACGGAGGAGGGTTGTGGCCAGTTCTGGATAGTTTCCACCTTCCTCTGGTCCATTTGGATGCCCTGTTGGTTGATGACATAACCCAGGAAGTGAACGGTAGAGGTGTGAAATTCGCACTTCTCCAGCTTCAGATATAACCTGTGTGCTCTCAGCTTCTCGAGGACCTGGATGACATGTTGATGGTGCTCAGACATAGAAGAAGAGTATATGAGTATATCATCAATGTAGACGATTACAAAACGGTTGAGGAACTCTCGAAGGACTTCATTCATATGACCTTGGAAGACGGCAGGAGCGTTGGACAGTCCGAAAGGTATGACCTGATACTCGTAGTGGCCCGAGGGGGTCACAAAGGCAGTTTTCCACTCATCTCCATGCCGGATTCGGATCAGATTATACGCACTTCTAAGGTCCAGTTTGGAGAAAATGCGTGCACCACGCAGCTGTTCCAGGGCGGCAGGTACCAGAGGAAGGGGATAGCTGAATTTGACAGTCTGAGAGTTAAGATGACGGTAATCGATACAGGGCCGAAAGCCTCCGTCCTTTTTGGCCACAAAGAATAAGCTCGAAGCGGCAGGGGAGGTAGATGGTCGAATAAACTGCTGATGTAAAGCTTCCTTCACATACTCCTCCATGGCCTTCTGTTCCGGGATGGACAGAGGATATATACGACCTTTGCGAAGGGTGGCTCCGGGTAGCAAGTCGATGGCGCAGTCCCATGGCCGGTGTGGAGGTAGTTTGGTTGCCAGTTCTTTACTGAATACGTCCTGGAACGCCTGGTACTCCACTGGGATTTCACCTTGAACTTGGACTTCAGGGCTTTCCACCGAAGTAGAACAGACAGGAACTCTAGTTTCCCCCGCGGGTGACTTGGAACGGGACGAAGAATGAACCTTCTGGATGGAACTGAGGCAGGATCTATGGCAATCTTCACCCCAACGGAGTACCTCTCCAGTTCCCCAGTGGAGTACCGGCTGATGTTGTACTAACCAGGGACGTCCCAGGAGGATTTCTGCGGTGGAATCCTCCAGCACCATAAGAGAAATTTCCTGAGAGTGTAAACAGCCGATACGAAGAGTTAGAGTGGGTGTATAATGGCGAATTCGACCACGACCTAATGGCTTGCCTTGTATGGTTTGGACGGGAAGATCTCGGCACAGACGGCGTCGCCGAATATTCAACTTTTGGAGAAACTGGGTGGATATGAAGTTCCCCGCAGACCCGGAGTCAATGAGGGCTTGCGCTGGGAGACAAACACAGGAGGTTAATTCATGTACTCTGGTACGTGTGAGAGGCTCAATCTTCGGGGAGAGTTGAATGGCACTTACCGCCTGTCGCGGAGGTCGTACAGGGCAAGAACTGAGGAGATGCTTGTCGGAAGCACAGTATAGACAGAGGGAATGTTGAAATCTGCGCTGGCGTTCAGCTGTAGAAAGGTGGGTGGAGTCTACTTCCATTGGAACTGGTGCTGGAGGAGTGACTGAAGGCGCCGGAGGCGGAGAACTTACAGTGGGTCCAAACCTATCACAAGCGGTGAGACGCTGGGCTGTACAGATTGTCTGCTGGATCAGATTCTCTAACCCCATGCTGTCCTCATACACCACCAACAGCTGGCGGACGTTGGAATTCAAACCATGACGAAAGGCGGTGATCAGGGCGGTTTCATTCCAGCCGCTAGCTGCGGCTAGTGTGCGGAACTGAAGCGTATACGAACTCACTGAAGAATTTCCTTGACGGAGGTTATAGAGTTGGTCGTGAATGGACAGTTCTGATATTGTTTGCCCAAAAACCTCTTTAAAGTGCTGTTTAAAACTTGAGAAGGATTTGACCACCGGGGCATCTGAATCCCACAATGACTGTGCCCATCAGATAACAGTGAGATAATGAAAGCCACCCGGGCGGTATCACTACGGAACTGATGCTCATTCATGGAGATATACAAGGATACCTGGAGAAGAAACCCACTGCAGTTCTCCGCCTCACCAGAGTAGGGCGCTGGCCGGGCCATGGGACTCGCAGAGGCAGTGAACGAAGCAGCGGGAGGTTGCGGAAGTGGAGGTGGTGGAAAGAGTGCCGCGGCGACCGGAGGATTAGCCGCTGAGGAATCCTCTTCTAAATCCGACTGATTCTGCATAATTACTCCTTTCTGTGGTCTGGTCTTCTGTCACGGATCACAGAGGAATCAGACAAGATGGTAAGTTATCAGTGTTTATTTTGCAGAAGGATTGCGGTCGGAGATAACAGGTGAGAAGAAGTAACATAGAAAGTTCAATGAAGCTTAGCTGTGGTTTTAAGTCTCTCTCTTTCTTTCCCTCTCTTGCAGGTGGCGTGGCGATGGCTGGTACGGATGGGTTGATCCAAGATGAGTGAAGCGACGGTAAGTAGAAGGTAAGTGATCGGGAAGTCTGTGAGCCATGGAATGACGAGACCAGACAAGTGACTGCAGTGAAGGTGAGTGTTTTATAGTCCATATGGTTGATGGGACACAGGTGACGGTGATTAGTACTCAGGGGATAATGAACGGGGAAAAGTCTGGTTGGGTGAAAGGGAACGAGTGGGCGAGATGGTGATCTGGATGATGTAACCCTGACAAAAGGGAACTACAAGCCAATACTTAGAATATTTAATTATACTTGTAAGTATACAGTATCTCGATAAAAATACTTTTCTGTCCGTATAAGTCAAGTATACTTGAGTGCAATTTTAATTATATTCTTGAGAAGTATATTTCTGAGATGCTAACTGTCGGGTTGTCCCATAAAAATATACCATCAATGCAGCGCTCTATTTAGGACAAACCAGGTCAGTAGAATTAAAGGGTTAGTTCACCCAAAAATGAAAATTCTGTCATTAATCACCTTGCCTCATGTCGTTCCAAACCTGTAAGACCTTCGTTCATCTTCGGCACACAAATTAAGATATTTTTGATGAAATCCGATGACTCACGGTGGGTTCCATGATAGCTATTTAATTAACACTTTGAAGGCCCAAAAGGTAGGAAAGACATTGTTAAAATAGTCCATGTGACTACAGTGGTTCAACCTTAATTTTATGAAGCGACAAGAATACTTTTTGTGCGCCAAAAAACGAAATATCGACTTTATTCAGTAATTTCTTATCTTCTATCAGTCAAGGTCATACGGGTTTGGAACGACATGAGGGTGAGTAATTAATGACAGAAATTTTCATTTCTGGGTGAACTAAACCTTTAAACTGATCTTCCACTGCTGAATTTGAGAGAGAGGTTTGTCCAAACGAATCAATTCTGAATAAGAGTGAGCATGTTTGATTAATCCATGGGCTCGGATATTAAAATTGCGTTTGCACTGCACAGTTAACACTTTGGAAAAGTATCTTGCGACTGGGAAGAAAAAAAAATATCCAAACCTTTTAGTTAGTTAGTCCCATCACTGGAAGACAGAAGCAGACAGTGATATATCCAAGATGAATAAGGTGGCATGCTGGGAACTGACTGAGAAATCTGAATATTAGATATTTACCTACATCAAGCCTCTAACCATCTGGAAAGCAAAGATATATTACAGAGAAATGCTACAGCTGTGGTCAAAATTAAATAAGTAATATACAACGTGATTTATTTTGTGGAGTTTATTGCGGTTTTGGAGGCAGTGCTGGTGCTATAAGTAGTCTCATTAATATGAGTCTACGATCTTGAGTGCTCTAGGCAACTCTGAGATATGATTGATTCAAAGGTCTACTGATATCAGTCTAAATATTTCTGCAGTGCAAGAATATGATTCACTTTGAAAATGAAATTACAGTAGGATTTGGCTCTAAGTGCAATGATAAATGAATTGGAATAGGAATCACCTCTCAGTTTATACATTATGCATGAGGGTATTCAGAAATTTGAGTAATGGCCCCTGCATTAAAGTCCGAGTCAGAACTGCATCTCGACTCTACAGTATGTGCGAGCGTTCGTCCATGTTGGGAGGAGCGAATGAAAGAAAAACTCGCAGCTTGAGTATGTGAGTTTTATATAATCGGTCACTTCCATTATCCTCCCTTAAATCATCTCTGCAGGGATCCTTTTTTACAGTACTTTCTCTCACTCCCCATCTCTCTAATACCACACTTTCTTTTCTCATTTCTTCCCTGTCAGTAAATCTTGATGTTCCTGGTTTTGTATTGAGGAAGGTTTTAAAAAAGAAAAAGGTTTCATACCCATCTAATGTACAGTTTACTGTCACAAGAAGTTAGTGGAACACAATTCCTCTAGTCTTCTCTGACACAAACACTTTTTCATGAGCATGAGTCGTTAAGCTACAAAATGGTGTAGCATTTCCAGAAACAAACTTTTTCCAAAACATAACAGTGTCGCGTTATATTTTTCTACACATTTTATTGTGCCCAAGCTGAGGTGTTAATCAAACATGTTCTGTCTTCTCTATCACAGATAGCATTGGGAAGTCTGATTAATTTCAGTGAATAGATCCGTTTGCATGGTTTATATAAAAAAATACCGCTGGTTGAATTAAATAAATGATTCACTGCTTCTCTTTTCACAGAAAATAATGATGTCATCCTGCATCAGACAGATTTTTGTCCAATTAAATTGTCTGTAGGGGTCTAAGCTTCGGCATAGGCCCACCCAATATGAATTATCGCCCACCCAATAGTCATTTTCAAAATAGATCATGAAATAATTTAATAAACAACAATAATTATAATACGTCTTATCACACTACTTTATATATTTAGTTGAGAATGATTTAATTAAATGGTCATGATCAAATGCAGGCAGTTTCCTAGTTTTCCCTCTTCCCATAGGCCATACGCTTGTCAATGATGTTTAAAGCTATAGTATATGATGTTAAAAATCGGTCGAGAAAGCCTGAGACGTTAGGGAAGTTTTAAAAAACTCATCCTACCCCTCCACACACACACCCCTCCCCTCTGTGCTACCTGATCCCTCCCACCGGGAAACGAATTGATCAACCTCACTCAGTCAAGCTGTGATCACCGGTAGTAAACATGGGAACTGAGATGTATGCTGTGTCAAGGACTTCAAGAAATATAATAACTTTGACCCGTGATAGGCGATCGCGATGCCTAACGGCTACATTCCAATGCCGACCGGCAGCATGAGCAAGTTGTCAAACTGATTAAAAGCTATTTATGTAACACGTCACACCATAAAAGTATAAATAAATGTTTACCTGCTCAACAAAAAGTCAGCCGTGTCAGCGTCGGTCTTCAGTCCCAGATCTCCCTGAAGCTTCCTCCAACGGTCAATGGTGGACCCTATATTTATCCTACTCAAAGTTCTGCGTTCTTCACATTTTTTTTTTAATCTCTGCTCGTTCCTCTAATGACTTTCTCTTTCGTCTTAACTTTACTGTAGAGGCAAGCAGGGGACGCTTGCTGCTGTCTTTTTTTTTATTTATCCATTGCTGATATGCTACTTAGCTAGCTACCGTAGACTGTCAGCTGCTTACACACGCAATTTCATGTCGCAGGAGGGGGGCGGGTGCGGTGAGGTGGATACGCGAGCGCCAGGCGGAGTTTCAAGTGGAGCTGGTAATTGGATGAGAGCAGTTGACCAATGTAAGCTGTCCGGCCGGACAGCTTATATTGGTCAACTTTTTTGCGGCGGTACAGCCAATAGAGTGAATGGATTTTTTTCATTATTTTTTCTATTCAAATTGTTAGGATTGTACTATATAACCATAACCAGCATCTAAACGAGGATATTAATAATGAACAATCTTTGAAATTGTATATACCCTAGCTTTAAAATGATTAATCAGTTTCTGTTAGTACCGCCCATAATGTTATCTTGCAAGGAAGTAATAGTAAGATCTGCGCATTTGTGGAGTTGAATTGGAAAATTGCAAAGCAGATATTAATAAATTGATTCTTTGTTCATTTAACTTATTGTCTTAAAAAATACATAAACTTAAGAATTCAAGTGTTTAACTCAAAATCATAATATATTAAAATAGCTTACTCACTCTGGTCTTTATTTGATGTGATTGCATGCATGGAGTTCTGCCTGGCAACAAGAAGACTAATGCATTGATTGGAAGATAATTAAAAAGGTTGGTCTCTCTTCATCTTGTCTGTTGAGGAACTGATAGGCCGCTGAAGTTCAAAACCGTAGTTTTTCCATCGTGTATCATATTAAGTTAGGTAAGTAAAATTCTTATGCAGATTTCATCATATGTGTTTTGTTAGATCGGAATATGTTTGGTAACATCTTAATGGTATGTTACTATGAAGAACCTCGCAGCGGTAGCTGACACTAATTAGGCTGCTTCCTGATCAAACTTTGCCAGCGATAAATTAACAATATTTTTCTGAGATATGATAATTCATTTGTAAGATTTAAACATGTACAGTATGTCAAAAACTCCATCGTAGGTTAATTGTGTGTTTGTATGAGAAAGAACTTAGACCAATAGTGATTTTCCCATTAAAACGTTTTTTTGTGTGTTTGTCGTTTGTATAGGTTGTTTTGTGATTTGCTGTTTTGAAACTTTGATCTTCGTTGTATTTTTTTATGGTAATCTGGTGTGCTGTTTCCACCTTGTTTTATAAAGGTTGAACATTTCTGGCATCGGCCCTGGTCTATAGAATCAAAATTTCCCACCCCCTGCACACAACTAGCAAGCAGCAAACCATGATTTATAGCCATGCCATGAATTAGTATGTACGTAAATAAATAAATAATAAAGAAGGGACGAGTCCTGTAACTTCCAATAGGAAAATCTGTGCTTATTTGTGTCAGATAATTTATCTAATTGCAGAACTATACATATTGTATAATCTGCTGGATATGCATTTATATAGGTTTTGTCCCCCTACAGCTTCAATAGTTTGACTTCCCAAGTCACTTCCGCAACACTGTTATGATGTCAGGTTAAACTACCTGGTGCCTCAACGTGAAGATGGAATTCAAACCACATACACTTGGTACATTACACATTCCCAATAACCCACATGCCACCAAGTGAGAAATTCAAGATGTGTAATGCGACCCAAGAGATGAAGCTGTCCTTCCGCATCATGCATTATTTACTACATTTTCCATATTATTCATGGTTATCTTGTATCTGTTATATATAATTTTCATGCGGTATGAAAATGGTACATCATTTTCTGCTGATTTCTGATGGCATAAAGCACTGTATATCTGTTTGTAAAAGATCCATAAGTATGTGTGCTACATATAGAGACAATTGGGCCAAAAACACCCCAAACAATGCGTTTCCATATAATGTTTATAATGGGAAACAGTCAAGCTGAATCTTGCTAATTTTTACTATTTCTGTTCCAGCTGCTCTGAATGGCCTAACACATTCCCTATTACCACAGCATCGCGTGTCATCAAATCACATTTTGTTCTTAATTGGATGAATAACAATTAGAACAATGAACTTTTATTCGTGTAATTATAAACAACCTGTTTCCAATTTACAACCAATGCCCCATAACAACAGGTCTGGAAAAAAAAAATCTCTCAGTGCTATAAAAATAATCATGCTCACGCTTAGATGCCAGTTCTGGCAATTAAAATTATTAATTGAATTTGACATAATTAAAAAGTCAATAGAGCACTCTCATTGAGTTGGAAATGATTTTCCAAAGTTCTACAAATACAACAAAAGTGAAGCTCAGTCAGTGCCTGCGGAGATGCTAACTGCTGTCTGGAGTAGCCTTGGATCGATACCAACATTTTTGGCTCTGATACCAATTCAGGGTACTAAATCGATACTTTAGGCAGCATATAAATAGCCTCCGGTGACTGATGAAATGAAACTGTCAAATGAAGCTGTCACTAGATTCAGCATTTTAATGGCAATAATTTGTGATTAGTCTCATACTGTATTTTTTGCGTGCAATGCATTAACACATTTACAGTTCCTTTAAAAAAAAGAAAAGATAACATGCAACTGTTGGGTTATATCAGACCAGATTGTTTTAGTACCTGTGTAGTGTTCAAGCCTGGTCTGTAGGTATGGTATAACTACTTGATCTTCACCATTGTGAGGAAGAGGATGATGATGAAGTGGGGGAGGTGACAGATTTGCTCCACTAAACGCATCTCTCACAGATTAAAATGTATGTGTGTGCGTGTGTATAGGGGGTGTTTAGGAAGTCCTGTCAGGGCACATCAGGGAATATGAACCGCTTTCTCTGCGCATGGAAATCAATCACCACCGCCTGAGAGCCACCTGCACTTCCTGCATCTTGAGTCGCCGTGATGCAGAACATTATCCCTCAGAGCCTGAGAGCACCAGAAATACTCCTGTGCTTTACTGCGGCTAGATAGCGTAGACCATGACTAAGGAAAGAAGCTAGCGAAAACAACAGAAGAATGGAAAAAATAGATGGAGCGAGAACGAGGGGGAGGGAGGTGTGATTATAAAAGCTATTTATTAGAGGTATGAGTTGTTTGTAGCATTGATGGTGATGATTCAGTGCTGTCTCTGACCGGATCTCTTACTCTGCGGCTAAGGTCATTATAGAGAATCAAAACAGAATCATACCATTATTCCTTATGTGGCCAGAAACCCTCATCTCTGAAAAAGACATGACTTTTGAGTCGCTTTGACACAGCAAATCTAAACAAGCCTGTAAACAAGCTGTTCACAGAAGATGCTTCCTTGTGATCAAAAATAGATTGCAACAGAATGGAACAGAACTGTTTTAAAAAGTTAAAGTTAAAGCCATTTTTAAACTTGACAGTGGCTTAAAAATACAGCTCATGGACCAAAAACCTGTCTAAATGTAGACCAATGTCTACTCTATATATAGAACAATATATAAAAGAATAAACTATACCGTTCGAATGTTTAAATTTTTTATTATTAGTCAAGTCAAGTCAAGTCATCCTCATTTATATAGCGCTTTTAACAATGTAGATTGTTTCAAAGCAGCTTTACAGAGATAAAGATATAATTTAAGGTAACAGAGATTGGTTTGGTTTTATAGTGGCTCTTGAAAAATGTTTTTTCCAGCTAAAGTTAGTTTTGATTGATTCACTTCCGTCTAAATGATAGTTTGTTATTAAATTAGGGGCCGCTAAGACGACACCGTTCTCTCTAAATAGACTTTAAACGTGAACCTGTGATAGACGCTGATGGCGTTCACATGCGCATTAAGAATTGATTCTATAGTTATGTGCGTTTGAATATATGTGCGCAGGTTTATAATTCCTTACAAACCATGCCTAAACAAACTACTTGTCTATAAATTTTGATGCAGAATTTTTATTTTATCTTATCACTTTGGGTAGGTACGCGAACCGAAAAATTCCACAACTCTTTATCTGTAGAGTGGTATAGGGATCCTCCATAGGGAGAGGCTAGTTGGCACTTTTACATAGTACTGGCATGAAACCCTGAATGGTGCAGGCTGATAGGTCTTTAGCTTATTGGTAGCAATCATGTCGTTATCTACTTAGCACAGCTGATTGGTTGCTGTTGCATCAGCGGCCAATGAGCTTGCTGCTCAAACATTCAAATACTTGACATTGTTACCAAATACCCCACCTTCCCCCACTCCACCTGTATAGATCTGGTACGGGGTTAATTCATGTATATTACATGTGCAGAAGCATCAGCATGACTTAAATGCTCACAGCAATGTCTGTGAATGTATTGGAGGTAGCAAGTCTCGATACTTGCTCTGCAGCAGTGTAGCAGATCTATTCCGCCAAGACCAAATACATTAACATTGTCATATCTATTACCATACCAATCTACTGAGAGTTGTCATGACAGAAATAATAATTATATTCAGCAAGGACACATTAAAATGATCAAAATTGACAGTAAAGACATAATGTTAAATAAAAATTCAATTCCAAACAAAAGATATTCTCATGAGTTTTCTATCCATCAAAGAATCCTGAAAAAAAGTCTCACAGTTTCCATAAAATAAATAAATAATTAAGCAGCCCAACTGTTTTCAACAAATATTTCACTATATTACTGTTTTTACTGTATTCTGATCAAAGAAATGAAGCCTTGGTGAGGATTGAGCATTTTTTTTAATCTTACTGACCCCAATATATATTTAAGAGAAATCAATTTTGATATTGTCACATTGTTTTATTTTCAAGGACTTTTAGTTTGTCTTCATTATTTCCTGTGTTTCCTGCTCCTGTTTTACCCACAACAGTGCATCCCTATGCGCTACTTCATTACCTGTTGTTTATACTGCTAAAAATAACTTACTTAACATCACATATTAACCTGACATCGCTAGCTTCAATCTAAATCGTTGCTAGCACAACACGCTAGTAATTCGCTAGCCTGTTAGCATGCCATCCGTGCACTCTTTGTTTATTTATTTCGCTCGCGCTTTTTACAAGTCCATCAACAACTGTGGTGAGTAGGATCAGTCAACAAACACGGTAAGTCATGTCATCTCCTATTATTGTCACTTGCACTTCATGTAACATGTGTAACATAGTCTTCTCTGTTAGCACAGGATTTACATGTGATGCATCCGGGGAGATAGTCAGGCTGACGGAGAAGATTTCAGAACGCGACGCGCATCCAAACTTTAATTGAGGTTAACTGTAAGAGTGCAAGGGCTTTAGATACTGCTTTGGATGCGACTAGCTTAGTGAACACTGTACATTGCTCAGTTCTGGCTGTAGAGCCTTTGCAGCAGGGCAATTGGGTGACGGTGAGACGCTGTAGTCGCGGGACAAAACACAGCTCTTCCGTTCCGATTACCATAACAAATAGATTCTCCCCACTCAGTGAAACATCCACTGAGAATCCTGTTGAATGTGTCCTACTTATTGCCGATTCTATTACACGGAACGTGAAAATAGAGACACCAGCCACCATAGTCACATGTTTGTCAGGAGCCAGAGCGCCTGACATCAAAGCAAATTTAAAAGTGCTGGCTAATGCTAATCGTAAATTCTCTAAGATTATAATTCACGTCAGCACTAATGATGTTTGACTTCGCCAGTCGGAGATCACTAAAATTAACTATTAACTAAAATAGATCACTGTTCCTCGAATTAGGACATACAAAAAATTCCAAACACATCTAAGGGTAAAAATTTAATTGATGTTAAACAAATAAAAAAACTGATATAATACAAATGAACAAATGATAAAGCTTGGGTTGCTGACTATTCAATCCCTTACTTCAAAAGCACTTATTGTTAATGATATGATTACAGACTATAACCTAGATGTGCTGTGTTTGACAGAAACCTGGCTAAAACCAAACAATTACATTACTTTAAATGATTCAACCCACCAAGATTACGATTATAAACATGAACCTTGTCTGAAAGGCAAAGGGGGAGGTGTTGGTGCTTAATGTAACAATATCTAGTGTAAATGATAAATCACGTTTGAGTTTTGTGCTGGCTACTGTATACAGGACACCAGGGCACCATACAGACTTTATCAAATAACTTGCTGACTTTCTATCAGAGTTAGTACTGGCTGCATTTAAAGCCCTAATTGTTGGTGACTTTAATATATATTTGGATAATGAAAAATATGTATTGGGATAGGCATTTAAAGATATTCTTAACTCTATTGGAGTTAGACAACACACATCAGGACATACTCATTGTCGTAATCATACTCTAGATCTAATATTATCATATGGAATCAATGTTGATGCCGTTTAAATTCTGCAGCAGAGCGATGACATCTCAGATCATTATCTAGTCTTGTATAAACTTCATTTAGCCAAGGCTGCAAAGCCGACACCGTGTTTCAAATATGTTCGACCTATCACTTCTGCCACTAAAGATTATTTTATTAATAATCTTCCTGATCAGTTTCATCATCTCAGCATCCCAGGTAGCTTAGAAGAACACGATATTGTGATAGAAACCTTTTAACTCTCTCTTTTCCAGCACTTTAGACACAGTTGCTCCTTTACGCTTAAAGAAGATTAAAGAAAATAGTCCAACGCCATGGTACAACGAGCACACTCGGCCCCTTGATAGAGCGGCCAGAAAAGGGAAGGCACAAATGCATACAGAGAGGCCTTAAAAGCTGTTAGATCTGCTTATGTTTCAACCCTTTTAGAAGAAAATTAACAAAACCCTAGGAATTTATTTGAAACAGTGGCTAAACTAATGGAAAATAAAGCTTCTAGCCCAGACGTTTCCAAGCAGCACAGCAGTAATGCCTTTATGATCTTCTTTACTTACAAGATTGATAATATCCGGGAGAAAATTATAACTATGCAACCGTCTACTACAGTATTGCATCAGGCAGCGCATTGTAGTCTCCCTGACGAAAAATTTGATTCATTCATTACTATAGGAGAGGAAGAATTTTCTAAACTCGTTAAATCATCTAAATCGTCATTATGTATGTTAGATCCAATACCGACTAAGCTACTGAAAGAGATGCTTGCAAAGGTCATAGATCCTCTTCTTAATATTATTAATTCATCTTTGTCACTAGGATATGTACCAAAAACTTTTAAGCTGGCTATGATTAAACTGCTTGTTAAAAAAGCGCAACTTGATCCAACAGAATTTGTCAATTACAGGTCGATCTCAAATCTACCTTTTCTGTCAAAGATACTAGAAAAGGCAGTATCAACTATCACAACTATGTTCCTTTTTAGAAAGAAATGATATCTGCGAGGATTTTCAATCAGAATTTAGATCGTACCATAGTATTGAGACAGCTCTCATTGGAGTCATAAATTATTTGCTCTTATCATCCGATCTTGGTTGTATCTCTCTATTAGTGTTACTCGATCTTAGTGCTGGATTTGACACTATTGACCACAACATTCATTTAAATAGACTCGAAAATTATGTTGGCATTAGTGGAATTGCACTAGCATGATTCAAATCATACTTATCTGACCGTTATCAGTTTGTAGTAGTAAATTAAGAGATGTCTTATCAAAAGTTCAGTATGGTGTACCACAAGGCTCAGTACTAGGACTGTTGCTGTTCACTCTGTACATGCTACCCTTAGGAGATATCATTAGAAAGCATGGCATTAGTTTTCACTGTTATGCTGATGATACTCAGCTCTACATTTCTTCACGCCCTGAAGAAACTTACCAATTCACAAAATCAACGGAATGCATAGCAGATATAAAAAAAAAAACTGGATGACCAGCAATTTCATACTACTTAATTCTGAAAAAAAACAGAGATTCTAATTATTGGACAAAAACTTCCTCACGTAATAACCTAGAATACTGTCTAACACTGGATGGCTGCTCTGTCAAGTCCTTATCGTCGGTTAAGAACCTGGGTGTGCTCTTTGATACCAATCTTTCATTTATAAAGTCACGTGTCTAGTATCTGTAAAACCACATTTTTTAAACTTAAAAATATATCTAAATTACGTCATATGCCCTGCACGCTTAATAAACAAACTACGGCTGGTCTAAAACGCAGCAGCTAGAGTTCTTTCCAGAACCAGGAAGTATGACCATATTAGCCTGGTTCTGTCAACGCTGCATTGGCTCCCTATTAAACATCATATACATTTTGTAATATTGCTGATTTACTTACAAAGCACTAAATGGTTTATCTCCCCAGTACTTGAGCGAGCTCTTAACACATTATAGTCCTTCATGTCTATTGCGATCTCAAAATTCCGGCCAGTTGATAATACCTAGAATGTCAAAATCAATTGCTGGTGGTAGATCCTTTTCCTATTTAGCACCAAAACTTTGGAACAATCTTCCTAACATTGTCCGGGAAGCAGGCACACTCTGTCAGTTCAAATCTAGACTAAAAAGACATCTCTTTGGGCTAGCATACACATAACACATAATTCAATGTTAGGTTGCATTATTTAGATCAGTCGGAACCGGGAACACTTCCCATAAATCCTGATGTACTTGGTAGATCATAAGAAGGATAGCGTGTTTTCTATGCTAATATTTGTCTCTCTGTTTATCCTGAGGTTTACTGCAGTCCGCCGGATCCAGGCCGTATTCAGATCTGATGAAGGACCAGTGCCTGGACACGACGACAACGCAGTCCTGAAGTGTCAACTGGTCTCTCCCCTGTGAAGGCCTCCTTCCCTTTACCTCTGTACAGATAAACGTTATTATAAATTTTTAAGCCAGACAAGTAGTTTTTTGTTAGTTGATTTCTGAAGAAGGATTACACGCCTGCGCACATATATATTCAAACACGCATACCTATCGACTGAACACGTGATGCGACCCGTTTGCGTTTTTGCGGGTTTGTGTTTTTGAGGTTTGCACAGAGAGAACGGATAATTGTTTGCACCTTCAAACCTATTTCAACGAGTTTGTTTTCGAGACACCAGGCACTGTTTTAAGCGGATGGGCGGCCGAAGTGCGTTAAGGGTTTTTCTGTTAGAACGGTGTCGTATTAGCGGCACCTAAGTTAATAACTAATGATGTTCACAACGGAAGTGAATCAATCAAAACTAACTTTAGCTGGACAATATCTTTATCCTAGAGCTGTGGTAAAGCCTAAACAATCTGTTACGATAATTTATATTATCACTGTAAAACTGCTTTGAAACAATCCATACTGTTAAAAGCGCTTTATAAATGAAGGTGACTTCACTTGACTCACTTCGAAGGGCAGAACAACACCATAGATAAACTAAATTACTTCCCTGAAGTGACCATTCCATGTTCCCTTCACTAACAGACCTGTGGAAGGGCCCCTTTGTAAAAGGGATTCAGATGTTTACTTCGTTTAGAACGCTCCTGCAAATGACATCCCCTTACAGAAGTGGCCTTCAAGGGGGCAAAAGCGCAGTTTGGAATGTGCTGTTTGTGTGTCTCCCTAATCAAACACATCACCTGATTCAACTTATCAGCTCATTCTAAGAAACTCCAGGACCTGAAATGGGTGTGTCAGACAGAGGAGACTTTCAAAATGTGCAGTGTCGGGTGTCCTCCAGAACTAGGGATAAGAAACACTGCCCTATACCATCAGTGAGAGTTAGGCAGATATCCACTACCCAGTACTGGCAGTCCATCCTACACACCATTCTGAGACAGGGTGTGAACGCAGCATAATGCCCTCCATGGACCCTGAGCCAGAGACAATAGCCTCATCTGTCCTGGAGATAAAACCTGCCGCTCAGACTGATCAGGTGTGTGCACAAGCGGTTTCCTACATCAATTCCTGTAGGAGTTTTGGTGGAGCTGGATGAAGATGTGTGTGGTCACCCCTATCCTCAATCTTCGGAGTTATGTTATCCTCAGTCTGAATAGATAGACTTCCTGATGGCTTCCTGTGGCCAAGCCAAGCCTCCTCTGCTGGTTCCGCCCAGCCCTAAGTCTTAATCATCATTGACAGTCTCTAGTCTCCATCGTCACTGATGGTCCCGCCCAGCATCCCATTCTCTCCTCCTCCAGGTAAGCCCTCCAGTTCATCTGTGTCGGGAATGCTGGTCCCGTACAGGTCTTCAGCTCCTCCTCCTCCGCCAACTTAGCCCAGTGATGCTACAATGCCTCGAGCCACCCAGTGGTGTATGGGTGCATACACCCTTGGTGTATGTTCCCTTTCGAGGCCTCAGTCCTCACTCCCACCGGTTCCACTTCAGTCCTCCGGCACCCTGGCTCCACCTCAGCCACTCATCACCGCTGCTACGCCTTGGTCTCCTGGGGCCTCATTTATAAAACTTTGCGTAGGTTTTGCGTCAGAAGTGGCGTACGGATGAAACATAGGACGTGCGTACGCACAGAAATATTCGGATTTATAAAACCGTGCGCACGCACATCCTACGCATTTTTTCCTTAATAAATCCCAATCAATTCTAAATGTAGCGCAGCTTTTGCGGCTTCATGTCACGCCCATAGTTGCCCATAAATAGTCCGTGAAACGCCCACAAGTTAATATTCATAGATTGTGAAATTATGGCAAACATAGAGAGGAAATCAAAAAAACATAACTTCACTCAATGTGAAGTAGAAGTTATCGTTGGCGAGGTGGAAAAGAGGAGAAAAATGTTGTTTGGAGGGCACAGTGTGGGCATTACTAATGCCAAAAAGGCACTTGAGTGGCAAAAGGTTGCAGACGCTGTAAATGCTGTAGCCTCACAACCTCGGACTGTGGCCGAAATAAAAAAGAAATGGTCAGACATCAAAGTCGAGGCAAAAAAGCGTCTAGCGCTCCATCGCCAGAGTGTGTCTGCCACGGGTGGGGGAAAGGGGACACCGGAGCTGACCCCTCTTGATGAGAGACTGTCGGCAATTATTGGGGAATCCCTATTAAGTGGAGTGGTGACTGAGGCGGAGGGGGACACTGACGCGCCAGATGCACCGGATGACACAGGTAAGTGAAATAAGTCAAATGAATGCAGTCAAGTCACATGTATGTAGGCTACACGATTACAATTTATTCATATAGAACAATCTTTATTTCAGTCGCTGGGTGTTCTAGCTGGGCCAGTGCCAGTGGTTCAGAGGCTGCAGCTGAGCAGCCGTCTGTGCCCAGCGTCTCCACGGCACGCGGCTCTCAACCCTCCAGCAGCGGGCGTGTCCTCACCGATGCAGTCCTTGAAATGCAGAGGGAAGTCATTAACTCAGTCAGAGAGGTGGCAAAGGAGTTGGGTGAAATCAAGACTGTCCTAACTGAAATGAACAGCACAATGAGGGAATTCTTGAATAAATAATATATTTTTTCCACACCTTTTGTTGTTCTTTACAAGCGACGCATCACTTCCAAACACTGGCGCACAGCAGCAGCATTTGGCTCAAATGCCTGGGGATGGGGGTCAGGGTCGGGGCCAACACAGCAATCGGCGTCAGGGGGTAGAGGCACGTTTTTAAGCTGTGCCACATTGTGTAGCACAGCACATGCCAGCACGATTTTGGACACCTTTTCAGGAGTGTACAATAACCTCCCTCCAGTGCAGTCGAGGCAGCGCCATCTGCCCTTAAACAGGCCGATGGTGCGCTCCACTATAGTGCGAGCTCGGCTGTGGCACAAGTTGTAGTGCCTTTCCTCTGCATTATGTGGATTGAGGAAAGGTGTAAGCAGCCACTGTTTGAGGGGATATCCACTGTCCCCTGCAAGGATAGTGAAAGGGTTAAGACTTTGAAGTACAGTAAAATGTCTAGTAATCAAACGTAGCCTACCTAGAAGCCAGCCATCACGCACAGCACCAGCCTCGAGTCTGCGCCCAACACTGCTGTGTCTTAAAATGAATGAGTCATGGGTTGACCCAGGCCACCGAGCTACTACGTTAGTGAGCAACATGTCTGCATCACAAATAATTTGGACATTGATCGAATGGAAATGCTTTCGATTAATGAAAGCATTTTCATTCACATTCGGTGCCCTTATGGCAACATGAGTGCAGTCAATAGCACCGATAACATTTGGGAAACCGTACATAGCTGCAAATTGAGCTTTCTTGTTTGCCTGTTCACCCGCCGTGTCTGGAAACTTTATGCACTCATGGGACAAAGCTATTTTGCCTTTTAAAACGTCTGGCATTATCCGGCTAAGGGTCGGCTGAGATATGCCTGACCTGTCAGCCAATTCCCTTTGAAAAGTGCCAGTCGCCAGGAATCCTAGTGTTGTTAGGACTTGAAGTGGGACTGGCACGGCATGGTTCCTCCGAGTGCTCCTCTGTAACGCGGGGGCCAAAAGACCGCAGAGGTCCAACAGGACAGCTCGAGGAAGTCGGAACCGGCTCATGAGCCACTCGTCCTCATTTGCCAGCAAATCTTCTTGCTGTCTGAAGATGCGTTCACTCCGAATCCTTCCATTTGCCATATCTTCTAAAAGCACAAGATCAGCCATTGTGCGTCATTACGCATTATGATGGGGCATTTTATTTCCATCCATTTAATTGCATCTGACAAGCTACAGATGTTGGTTATAATCTACTTGGAAATGGGAATTAGTTCAGCGCAAATGTAATTTCTTGCAGCTTTCTGAATGGTTGAGACATAGGCTACGTCATACGTTATTTTATCAAAAATAAAACAAACTAAAGGTGTAACGAGTCAGAAGGCTGAGGCAGATCCATTTGCAACTACTTTAATAACTCAAAGGCAGACAGAAATAAACTCAGGAATTCTTGGAGGATAACTCAAAGACACAGTCAGAAATAAACTCAGGTAGCCACTGATGAGGTTGCGCAGGCAGCAGGGTGAAATCAGGCTGGAAGTCGGAGGCAGGCGGCGTGCATGCAGCAAACTGGAACAGGCATAAAGGTCTTGGCAGGCGGCTTGAATCAGTGTCCGGATCAGGCAGAGGGTCGAGAGGATGGCTGCAGGCAATCAGAGTAGGTTAGTATAGCGAGGATCAGAAATACGGGTAATCTTGATACACAGAAACGGCTCGGACATGCATACATAGAGAGGCAATACTTCGCAATGAACACTGAGTCAATGAGGCAGATAAAGGCTGAGCAATGATTAATGCAGAACAGGTGAAGGTAGTCACAGCGCAGATGATGCATACTAATAAGAGAGTATGCAACACACTAGAACTCAGGAGAGGGCGCTCGTGGTTGAGAAATGATGGACTCAGGGAGACTGGACGCCGTAACAGAGCCCCCTCCCTGCGAGCGACTCCTGGCGCGAGGATGCTGACGACGGCGGGGTCTGCCACGAGCACGAGGTGCAGGTTTGTCAGGATGAGTACGGTGAAACTCTTGAGTGAGTGAGGGATCCAGAATGTCACCAGAGTTGACCCAAGACCGTTCCTCTGGACTGGAGCCCTCCCAGTCAACCAAATACTGCAGAAATCCCCCCCGACGTCTGGAATCCAGTAGCTGATGAACACGGTAGGCTTCCTCACCCTCCACAATGATGGCTTGGGAGGACTGTTAAGCGGATTCTCCCCTCCTTTCCTCAGGGGGAGGTGTGGCGGGTTTGAGTAGTGAGACATGGAAAGTGGGAGATATTCGCAGATGCCTGGGCAGAGCTAAACGGAAGGATACTGGAGTTATCTGACGCAAGATCTTGTAAGGCCCCATAAATCTTGGAGTGAGCTTCTTGCAAGGAAGGTTTAGACGCAAATTACGCGTGGATAACCATACCCATTGACCTGGCTGATACTCTGGGTTGGGACGGCGGTGACGATCAGCCTGCCTCTTACCACGGTTGACAGCCCGCTGAAGGTGTGTATGAGCCAGATTCCAGGTCTCCTCGCTCCGATTTAGCCAGTCATTAACTGCGGGAACGTTCGTGGGCTCACCAGACCAGGGAAACAGGGGTGGTTGAAATCCGAGAACACACTGGAACGGAGTCAAGCCCGTGGAGTGTTTCTGAATGGAGTTTTGTGCATATTCTGCCCACATCAGATACCGGCTCCAGTCCTTCTGATGGAGTTGGCAGTAGGACCGGAGGAAACGGGAGATCTCCTGGTTGAGTCGTTCTACCTGACCGTTGGCCTTAGGATGGTAGCCGGAGGTAAGACTCACGTTAACTTGGAGCATTTGGAAGAAGGCAGACCAGACTCGGGAAGTAAATTGAGGACCCCTGTCCGAGACAATGTCTTCAGGCAGACCATAAAACCGGAATACTAGATTACAGAGGTGTTCAGCTGTTTGCAGGGCTGTAGGAAGCTTACTGAGGGGTATGAGGCGGCAGGCCTTGGAGAAGCGGTCGATTACAGTGAGGATAGTGGTGTGTCCATCAGATGGTGGCAGATCCGTAATAAAATCGATAGCAATATGAGACCAGGGTCGTTGAGGTATGGGCAGTGGTTGAAGTAAACCGGCAGGCATGAGATGGGAAGCTTTCTGGGTATTACAGGTTAGGCATTGGTGAACGAACCGACTGGCATCCTGGGACAAGGTGGACCACCAGAAGCGATTCTGAAGGAGATGGATGGTGGAGGTGATACCCGGGTGTCCGGAACTGGGCAGGGCATGAACATGCTTAAGCACTTCTTCTCGGAGAGCTTCGGGAACATAGGGGGAATTTTGGAGGAGTCTCGGAGTCAGCGTTGGCCAGTTCGAGTTCGGTCTCGATGTCCCACCGTATGGGACTGATGATCAGATCAGGATTGAGTATGGTTTCTGGAGTCTGGATGGTTACCTCAGAATCAAACTGATGAGACAAGGAATCCGCCTTGACGTTCCTCGAGCCCGGACGATAGGTGACAGTGAACTGGAAGCGAGAAAAGAACAGAGACCACCTGGCCTGACGGGGATTCAGCCGTTTAGCTGAGCGCAGGTACTCCAAGTTCTTGTGATCAGTCAGAACGATGAAAGGGTATGTGGAGCCCTCCAGCCAGTGCCTCCACTCTTCAAAGGCTGCCTTCATGGCCAGCAACTCACGATCACCCACATCGTAATTCCTCTCCGCAGGACTGAGCTTCCTGGAATAATAGGCGCAGGGGTACAGTTTGGGAGGCGATCCTTGACGCTGAGACAGCACTGCACCCAGGCCGGTACTCGAGGCGTCCACTTCAACCACAAAAGGTGACTCTGGATCAGGATGATGCAGGATGGGGGCTGAGGTAAAAGCCTGTTTGAGACAGTTAAAGGCCCGGGCAGCCTCTTCACTCCAAGGCAGACGAGAAGTACCCTTGCGAACCAGCGCGGTAAGGGGTGCCGCCACCGTGCTGAACCCTCTGATAAAGCGGCGATAAAAGTTTGCGAACCCTAGGAAGCGCTGCAGCTCCTTCAGAGTAGTGGGCTGGGACCACTCCACCACTGCCCTTACTTTGCCATCATCCATAGCCACACCCTCCGGACTGATGATGTAGCCCAAGAACGAGGTAGAGGTTTGGTGGAAGTCACACTTCTCCATTTTCGCATCGAGCTGATACTGGATGAGCCTCTGTAGCACAGCACGAACGTGTTGGACATGAGCTTCTAGGGAGTCAGAGTAGACCAGAATGTCGTCAATATAGACGATGACGTGGCGTTGGAGCATGTCTCGGAACACGTCATTAATGAAAGACTGGAATACAGCTGGACTGTTGGAAATCCCGAACGGCATAACCAAGTATTCATAGTGCCCGGTACACGTAGAAAAGGCCGTCTTCCACTCATCCCCTTCGCGGATACGAACCAGGTTGTATGCACTTCGCAGGTCCAGCTTGGTATAGTATCTTGCTTTACGGAGCAGCTCCAGTGCAGCCGGAACCAGAGGCAGAGGATAGCGAAATTTGACGGTGCAATCGTTGAGCGCTCTGTAATCAATACATGGTCGGAGTCCTCCATCCTTCTTCTGAACGAAGAAAAATCCGGCTGAGGCGGGAGAAGTGGATGGTCGAATGAAACCCTTGGCGAGCTCCTCCTCAATGTATTTCTGCATGGCTTCAGTCTCGGGTTGAGACAGAGGGAAGATGCGCCCCTTAGGCGGTGTGGCGTCAGGCAAGAAGTCAATGGCGCAGTCGTAGGACCGGTGAGGCGGCAGCTTAGTGGCCTTAGACTTACTGAAGGCTTCCACCAGGTCGTGGTACACAGCGGGGAGGCGATTCAGCGCGGTGTCACCGGGGGTCTCTCGGATGCTCCTCACTGGAAGTGGCTGAATGGAGGACAGGCAGTTGGAGAAGCAGCTTTTTCCCCAGCTGATGATCTGGCCGGAGGTCCATTGCAGCAGTGGATCATGCTTACGGAGCCAGGGCAACCCCAAAATCACGGGAGTGTGAGGAGCTTGAAGGATGTAGAATTGAATCAATTCGCTATGTAGCAGCCCGGTGCGCATACGCAACTCTTGAGACAGGTGAGTGACGTGACCGGTGCCCAGCGGTCTACCGTCAACAGCCTCGACAGAAAGGGGAGAAATGCATGGAATTAGAGTAATCCTATGTAGGTTAGCAAATTCTTGTGACATGAAGTTCCCAGCAGCGCCAGAATCCAACAATGCCGATGTGGAAACAGATTTACCATTGACAGTTAATTCTATGGGCACTACAACACATGACTTAGGATTTAAACAGTCAAGGGTTAGACTCACCGCAGCACTCTCTCTGTTGGCAGACCGACGTGGACAGTTTTGACGAACGTGACCTTCCCCTCCACAGTACAAGCATAGTCTCTGTGATCGGCGACGTTCTCTTTCCTCATCTGAAATATGAAACGAGTTGATTTGCATGGGTTCACCTGAATCAGAAGGCATGGAACAGTGGTACCGTGGCGCAGGAAAACTGCGAGAGGAGGTAGAGGGGCGCATGCCAGCGCGGCGTGAGCGCATCAGGTTATCAATCTGAATGGCGAGTTGAGCATACTGGTTGAAATCCTTTCCTTCATCGCGGCAAGCCAGCTCTGCCTGTAACACGTGACTCAGACCACGCCGGAAAATCACTTTGAGGGAATCATCAGTCCAGTTAGTTTGCGCGGCAAAAGTGCGAAATTCTAGTGCATACTCAGCTGCAGAATTACGTCCTTGCGTGAGTTCCAGTAGCAAATCCTCCGCTCCCTTCCCCTCTTTGGAATGTTCGAAGACGGCCCGGAATTCCTGAAGAAACGCGTCGTACGAGCGGAATGCAGTGCCATCCGTTCTCCAAACGGCCGTCATCCAATCCAGTGCGCGGCCGGTCAGCAGGGAGGAGACGAAATGGATCTTGCTGGCGTCCGTGGGGTGTTGAGAAGGCTGTTGGCTCAGAATTAGAGAACATTGAAGGATGAATCCCTTGCATTTACCTGGATTACCGTCAAACTTTTCCGGTAACGCGAGTCGAGGGCTCGCGGTGGTCTGTAGTGGAGACATCGGCGCCGGCGACGGAGAGACAGAATCAGAAGAAGTGCCCGAGGAAGAGGTACGTAGAGCTTGTACAGCCTTTACCAGTTCCTCCGTCACAGCTGTAAGACGTGTAAGCTGATGGTGATGGGAAGCCAGTTGCGAGGCTTGTGAGTTGAACGCTGCGGCTAATGCGGTCATAGTTGCTGGATCCTCGTGTGGCGAAGTATTCTGTAACGAGTCAGAAGGCTGAGGCAGATCCATTTGCAACTACTTTAATAACTCAAAGGCAGACAGAAATAAACTCAGGAATTCTTGGAGGATAACTCAAAGACACAGTCAGAAATAAACTCAGGTAGCCACTGATGAGGTTGCGCAGGCAGCAGGGTGAAATCAGGCTGGAAGTCGGAGGCAGGCGGCGTGCATGCAGCAAACTGGAACAGGCATAAAGGTCTTGGCAGGCGGCTTGAATCAGTGTCCGGATCAGGCAGAGGGTCGAGAGGATGGCTGCAGGCAATCAGAGTAGGTTAGTATAGCGAGGATCAGAAATACGGGTAATCTTGATACACAGAAACGGCTCGGACATGCACACATAGAGAGGCAATACTTCGCAATGAACACTGAGTCAATGAGGCAGATAAAGGCTGAGCAATGATTAATGCAGAACAGGTGAAGGTAGTCACAGCGCAGATGATGCATACTAATAAGAGAGTATGCAACACACTAGAACTCAGGAGAGGGCGCTCGTGGTTGAGAAATGATGGACTCAGGGAGACTGGACGCCGTAACAAAAGGCATATGCATGAATACCATGATTCCGTAGCTGATGAAGACATTTTTAGTATGAAAACAACTTTCCCCAGAGGACAAATAATACAACTATTTATCTATCTGTCTATAAATCTATCTAGGCTATATATCTCCCTAATTATATATCTATCTGACTGACTATCTAATTGCATCTATATCTGCTCCGCCAGACGGACACATTGGCGAGAATATCAGTTTTGTACATTATTTCGTTCTGTTTACCATCTTATTTATGAGGATGAATTGTATAACATGCCAATATTATTGCAGAACATATTTGACTTTTCTTTTTGGAAATATTAATTTGCATTTCTGTTTCAGATCGATCAAATGGGTGTTCGTGTAGGCTGTTGATTGTAATCCTTGCTTTGTGAAGTCTTCGTGTTATTTATGAGAGGCAGTATTGCCATTTATTTTACACAACGGTCTACAGTTTCACACACTTTCACGTGTTTCTTCCATCTGCCGACGGTGTCGCCATTTCTCATTTCACCCGTTTTTGTGCGCACGCCTGGGACAGAGCTTGCGTGAAGGACCGCACATTTTCCCGTCAAGTTTGCTTTTTATAAATACCAATTATTGCGTAGAGAGCGGCGTACGCCTTCTTTTGTGCGTGCGCAACGTTTATAAATGAGGCCCCTGGTCTTTCTGTGTCACCTAGTGTCTTGGTCCAACGGATTACGCCTAGGTCATCATCTCGGTCGGTCGGTCGGCTCAGGAATCCATTATGGCTTCTCCCTCCATCGGTTATGCCTTGGGTCACTATCACCCTGGCTTGCCTTTGGGGGTCCCCGGTTCCGTCTGCTCCGCCCTGGTGGGCTCCTGCCTTGTCTGCTCAGATGCTCAGTTAGGTGGGTGGGGGGTAATGTCATATTCTGTTGTTGTTTCATTTTCAAGGAGTTTTAGTTTGTCTTCATTATTTCCTGTGTTTCTTTTGTTGTTATCCTTACTAAGTATGTTTTCAGTGGTTGTCATTGTGGTTCATTGATTATCTCACACCAGTTTAATATTCAGTTCATTATCCTGTGTATATATTGCCCTTAGTTATTTCAGTTCTTTGTCTAGTGGTGTTTGTGTCTTGCACATAGTTTAGTTTATTTCCTTTCATGTGTATAGAATGTTCATGCTGCTAAAGTTCCACTACGCCTTGTGTAATATTAGAGCCATTATCATCCCCAAAATGTTACATATATTATATTATATTATATTATTTTAGCCATTTTTTTGGGAATGCCACAATAACGAAATTTATTGTTTTAATTTGTGGACTAAAGCAAATATTTATATATGCAAGTAGTTGGGTTAATTAAGCAGCATATCCTTATTAATTAAATTAAACACCATAATGTTATTCCTTCTTATCCATTTATCTCTTTTGTCCTGCCAATTCTGTGTGTTTTTACCATGGCAAAGGATGAAACAGCACATCCAACAACAACAAATATGTAGCTGGAATTCACATATTTAACATAGCAGGCAAACAAAGCTGTGCTGATGGATGGATTCTGGTGGGTGGTGTGTGTCCATCCTGTGCGTTTGCAAGATGGGAGGAAGGCATACGGCACCAAACTCATTCTTCAATTTAATCCAGCCACTAGTTGACTGACAGGCCTACCGTTTGAAGTACGTCCTTGAGAGGGACATGCACGTAATATATAATACACGCGTGCGCACGCGTCATGTGCACTTTCAGTGACATTCACCGATCAATAAGATCTCTCCTTTGCAAGAAACAGACGGAAATTGCATGCTAGGAGTTTCCTGTCTCATAGCACCACAGATTAATATTAGAGCCATCTGACAGGATTAAAAAAAGTAAAAAAAAGTTGGCTTGTTAGTGGAGAACCTGTCTCATTCCTCCATGTCAGTCAAAGAGCCCACAGGATGTGCTATGAAACTTACCATTCCTCCACGCGTTGTGTGTGTGCGATTGTTCAGTATGCCATTAAGAGTCGAGATGTTATCTTCTGAGGTAAAATATCCTTTTGCTCCTCTGACTAATAAGTTGTGTGAGAATACATGTGTGTTTATGCGAGGCTTTAATCAGGCTCTTTGTAGGACATGTCATCCCGTTTGCCTTTTGATATGAGATGTAATTGGTACAGAAGTCTGAGGGCTGTAAATGAAGTGTGTGATCTCAATATAGAGTATCTATCTGAAGAGGATAGCGGTAGTGGATGTTAGCAGATGGAGTGGGTGTTTGATTTTGCACTATAAAGCTATCAAAATGTACTTATTCTTAAAGTCTTATTTTTAATTTTATTAAGGTGTGGTCACATTTACCATTCCTCTGCAAAATTTCGTCAGCGGAATCCAGTAATTTCAAAAGGAATCCATGCAATCTGGAATTTCACGTGAGGATGAAACATTTCCCCTCACAAATTTTCTTTGTTGCCCAACAGAAAACTGCTTGTGAGCTGTGCTTCATACATGTACAATAGACAATTGGCCTTTTTTGCCTGCAAAATTTCACTAATGTGACCAAACCTTTAAGATGTGGTCACATTGTTATTGAATTTATGCAGGGAAAATCCAGTCATTTCAAGAGAATTTCACACAATCTGGAATTTCGCATGCTGAAGAAAGATTTCCCTATTCATGTTTTGCAACAAATTCATTTGGTCACACGAATTTGACGCGTCGACCAATAAAAAGGTGCCTAGTTTGAAAGTGACTTCTGTGTGAGCTGTGCCTCATCCCTCTATACTATTGACAGACAACTGACCTTTTTTGCATGTGAAATTTTTTAAGTTGTGGTTACATTAACCATTGTTCGGCAAAGGTCAAGGTCAAAGCGTTTATTGTCATATGCACATTGAGGAAACAATGTTTCGCTGTACAATGAAATTCTTTCTTTACTGTCCACAGTGAATGCCAAGACAAGTGCAAAGTATGTAAAACACACACACACACACACACACACACACACACACACACACACACACACACACACACACACACACACACACACACACACACACACACACACAATAAAATGCTTTCTAATGCTGTAGAAATAAGAATTAGACTGTATAAAATATTAAAATATAGTACATCTATGAATGCAAATGTGCAATATTGACAATGTGCAAAACAATATTACATTAAAGGCCAATTTGAGTGCAGCTCCATGATAATAGCAGCAATAACATCAACAGATATGCAATTGATGCAACAATTAGTCCAACTATTCTATGAGATAGATGATACTAATCTGTGTCCACTGGCTATCTGTTTAAGTGTCTGATAGCTGAGGGGTAAAACGAGTTACTAAATCTAGAAGTCCTGCATTTCACACAGCTATAACCCAATCCCGAGGGTAGAAGTGTGAACAGTTCATGCTGGGGGTGGGTAGGGTCCTTAATGATGGAGGCAGCTCTCCTGTGGACTCTGCGATGGTAGATGGCCTGCAGAGAAGGCAGTGGATTTCTGATGATCTTCTCAGCAGTCTTCCCAATTGTCTGCAGATGTTTTCGGATCCTCGCAGTAGTGTTCCCATACCACACGGTGATGGAGCTGGTCAAGACGCTCTCCACAACACAGCTGTAGAAGTTGTTGAGGATCTTAGTCGACATGCCAAACTTCCTCAGTCTCCTCAGGAAGTACAGCTGCTGTTGTCCCTTCTTAACCAGCTGGGTGGTATTGAATGTCCAGGTGAGGTCCTTTCTGATGTTGACCCCCAGATAATTAAAACTACTCACCCTCTCTACTTCAAGCTCTCGGATAAACAGTGGCTGATGAGTTCTCCTCTTTTTCCTCATATCAACTATAATTTCCTTTGTCTTGTCTGTGTCGAGGCTCTTCTTGGGAAGGGGGACAATAGTTGTGGTTTTGAAGCAAGTGGGAATGGTGCTCTGACTGAGGGAAAGGTTGAAGATAGATGTGAATACATCAGTCTGCTTAGTAGCACAAACTTTGAGGGCCCACCCAGAGATGTTGTCTGGTGCTGCTGTCTTGCGAGGGTTAATCCTGCTCAGTGCTTTGCGTACCACAGCTGATGAGACAGTTAAATGGGGGGAGGAGGGTCGTGTGGTCCAAATGTGTGCATGACTCCTCTCTGTATTGGCACTGGGGGTCTCAAAGCGAGCAAAAAAGGTAATTAGGCCACCTGGTAGGCTGTCTGAGGAGCTTATAGTGCTCGTGATGGTCCTGAAGTCTGTAATGTGCTGCAAGCCTTGCATCCGCCCGGCTTCAGCAGTAGAGTAGAAACTTTCCAGCTTATTTCTATACTGTCTCTTGGCCGCTGTTATGGTCTTCTTAGCCCATACTTTGCAGCTTTGTACTGTCTCATAGAAATAACTTCTATGTGAGCTGTATTCAATCACTACACTACTGACAATAGATATTTTTGCCCACAAATTTTAACCCTTAAATGCATGAATGTTTCACCAATCATTATTACATATTCGGGTCTTTAGAGACCCAGATATTTATCTAACATGGATGGGTGTCTACCTGTCGCGATAATATAAAGCTCCCATATTAGAGTAACAATTACAGAAGAATAAAATAAAGCATATTTTGTTACTTTTTGGAGCTTGGAAGGGATCAGTTTGAGCAAATGTTGTATACCATCATCACTGTCCTCATCAGAGCTTCTTTCCCAGTACATTCAGTATCTGGCTCATATTCGCGAAACTATCATTTTCAAAATCTTCAAAATTAATTTCATTTTCTTAGCTTCTTCACCAGATCGACCATCAAGTGACAGTGTCACTAATATTTATTTGCTTTGTCTCTGAGCCATTACAAGTTTTGCTGATGAAAGATTTCCTCACAAAAATTTTAGTGAAAGATTCAGTGGGTCATGTAAATTCTCCGCTTTGACCAAAACAAAGTGTCGGCTTGAAAGCAACTTCTGTGCAAGCTGTGCTTTATCCGTCGCTACATTAATGAAAATAGAATGAATTAATGAAAAATCAAAACAGAAAATAGACCTTTTTCAGCGGGTCACGTGAATCGACAATAGATCTTTTTTTGCACACAAATTGTTGCTGAAATTTTGCTAATGCGATCACACTTTATTTGCATTGGCCAAATCCAGTAGTTTTTTAAGAAATCGGCTTGGTCATGTATTTCATGTGAGTGCGAAAGATTTTCCCACACAAATTTTCACAACAGGTTCAGTTGTTCTAGTCTTCAGTTGCCGCGTTGACCATCAGAAACCTTCTTGGTTTTGAAGTGACTTCTGTGTGAGCTGTGCTTCATAAATCGACACTATTGACAATAGACATCTGATCTTTTTTTGCAAAATTTCAGGAATGTGACCGCAGTCATGCACATTAAGAGCATTTTCTCCTTTCCTGGCACATACAGGTGTGTGAGTCAGTATGTGTTTGCGGTGTCAAGTCAGTGGCTTCACGTCTCACTTCTTGATAGCAGATGTGAAATCTTAATTAGAGTCAGGGGAGCTTTCCTAGACCAGGTGTGCGGTTCTTTGTACATGAAAGAATCAGAAAACAAAAGGAAAAAGATACAGACGCATAGCGAGACTGTGTGTGTGGGTTTGAGTGCGCGTGTGGGTGTGAAACAGCGTGACAGGTGTATTAGTTAAAGCCCTGCTGGGGGCTGATCTCCAGGTAAACAGAGACTGAAACATGGTGCTTATGTTAAGTCACAGCCCTGGGCTCTTCCTCTGTAAATAGCCTATATTTTCACACTCCCAAAGTCTGTTTGTCCATGGGTACTACTACTGTAACTGCCTTACTATGATAGGCATTAATCTCAACTGCTCATAATGCCGGTGGGAAAAACTGCGGCCAATCAGAGCTCTGATGTGTCATGCCAACCAATGGGGATTTCTGAAGCAAAATGGCACTTTGGAAATTCCCTGATAATTAATACTGACAAGTTGTTTTTGCTTCAGTGAATGAATCTGTTGCCATTTCATTTATATATATCACTTAATACAAGTGATGAGGAGAACGTAAAACAAACTTCTGAAAATAATTAAATAAGATTAAAAGCTTAACCCTATTTGACACTACAACTGTTGTTCTGTTCGGATTTCTAAAGGGAATAAGAGCATAGGTGTTCAATACACACAACAGTCCCTTACAGACAGATTTTAATGGACATTCATTTTTAACTGGAGGCTAATTTAATTTTGAGAGAGAGAGAGAGAGAGAGAGAGAGAGAGAGAGAGAGAGAGAGAGAGAGAGAGAGAGAGAGAGAGAGAGAGAGAGAGAGAGAGAGAGAGAGAGAGAGAGAGGAAAAGGACTTGCAAATGACCTCAAGCAGCAACTAAAACACTGAGACGCAGCTGTGATATACATTGGAGTTATGACCACAAGGCTATATGTCTCTGACATATTAATGGCCGTTTAACAATTATGACATACTGTATCTTTTCTTTGCTTTGAAGAGCAATAGAATGCCTTGAAACTGAATGTACTACAATTAAAAAGGAACAAAACATTTTACAGGAAATGTTTTATTTTATTAATGATTATTATTTGTAGTTTATCCTTGTAAAATTGTATTAAAAGCAAGAAACTAACTAACAAACAAAAGTCAACCGAAGTTTTATTATAATATATATTTAGAACATTTTGTCAAATTAAATATCTGAGAATAATTAACAAAAAATATTTAAATGAATCACAATCAATTATTTATTGTATTGACAGTTCTATCCCCCCCCCCCCCCCCCACCTCCCCATTGTGTTCTTTGTTGCTAACAAGTTTTGTAGCATTCCACGTTTGTAAGCCACTTTTCATTAGAACATCTGCTTAATGAATAAATGTAAATGCAATCAAATATTCATTAACTAGTCTCACATCAGCTAGGTAATGGGCAAATTGCAAGCAATATAGCTATTTTCCCATGACTGTATAATGTAATTTAATAATGTTGTATAATTTTATCTTTTTTGATGTTGTTGCTGCTGTAAGTTACAGTTAGAGTGCAACATAATGCTGTTTTCTAATTGTGGTTTCAGTCACAGACAGGAAGGAAAAAATGTAACACAAAGTTAATGCAGATTTTAATAAATTAGTGAATGCATTAACAGTTGCATCTTACATGACGTATACATATTGCAAGATCTTAAGCAAAAATATATAAAAGTACAGTATATCACATGGAAAAAAGGTACACAGCAAAACACATTTCACAGAATTTAATGACAGACAGTACTATTATAAAATAGCAAAAGTTTCTTAGCACAAACAGCCAGAATAATTCTAGAATAAAATATTTGTAAAACGAATACCCATTCAGCACCAGTATATATTACACTGAATATTTGCCTAGCACTCAGAATTGTGCAGTGAAGTACACATGGGTGTCTGATACAGTAGTTCAGTACTTATGAAGCCATCAATAATGTTTAGACGTAGTAGTTTGGATGAAGAAAGACCCACAGGACCACTAGTCAATAGCAGATCTGTAACGCTCTCTGTGATTATTTAGTCTCACCTGGCTACTTCTGTCATACATCAACACTGATTTTAAACAGAGGCCAAGGAAAGTACAGCAGAAATCTGAACTGACAACATCTTAACTGAATAAAATATTACTGTTGGTCTTTCAACAAATAGTGTATAAGGGTCTCTGAAAGGAGATGCTTAGCCTTAATTCAGAAGATCTCAGGAGGTCAAGAAAATATGAATAATTTAGTGAATAATTAATTCCCTCGTTTTAGGTAAATTGTGGCCACATTAATTTTTCCCTTTTCTGGTCTGTCTGTGTTCCAGGGGTCTTCTTGGTTAAAAATGTGCGCTACCTGTTCTGTTTTATGCTGTCTGTGCATTTACGTCCTTAGTTTCCTCAGTTCTGTGTTCAGTGTCGTTGATGTTTGGTTGTATTTATAGCTACGCTGGTATTCTCATGCATGTTTCCTTCTTGTTTTGTGATTCCTCGTTATTGTACTGATGCACAAACGAGGAGAGATCCATTTGCAGGCTTTATTAAATAACAGGGTCAGACAGGCAAGGGTTGAATACCAGCGATATAAGCAGAGCAGAATACACACAATCAGAGTCCAAGAACAGGCAAAGGGTCGGGGGAGGCGGCGAAACAATCAGAGTACAGAGTCCAGGCAGAGAGTAAGGCAGGCAGGCAGCAGACAACAAGATGTAAGGTCCAGATAAGGTCGTAACAGGTAAACAAACACAGGGTACAAACGCTCAGAATAGTTCACTGGGAAAGCAATACTTCGCGCTGAGTAAATGTGAAAACCAGGTATTTATGGTGTGAGAGAAACAAGGTGATAAGACACAGGTGAATGAAATGAGTGCTGATGAATCCGGGCAGTGAGTAAGGGAAATGTAGTTTGTGAGGAAGTGATCATAGTCTATTGTGGAGCGCCCTCTGGTGGCTCTCGAGGGCACTCCAGCTGGTGATCGTTACAGTTATTGTGCGATTCTTTATAGTAGTCTTCATTTCCGCAAACCGATTCTTTCGGACAGTTCTCTTCAATGAACCGGTTCAAAAACAGATTCATCGGTTCCTTACGTCATCAACCAATGAGAGTCGTATGCATTTATTGTATATGTATATTGCTGATTATTATTGCCTGTCATTCACTTAACTTAATGATGACCTTATATCAACCACATGACAGTGTGATTTTAAATACTTTAAAAGAATCACAGGAGAACAAAGTGTACCATTCTTGGACACTGCTAGTGTGTTTGTGCACCTGTACATTGTTGTCAGGCCCAGTAAATATCAAGTAGCTCTCATCAGACACTTCTTTTCCTCTCATCCCTTTTATTACCTCATTTCTTTCACTGTACTATCCTCCTTTCCTCTCTTTACCCTTCAGCCCCTCTCATTTTTCCATCTCTTGTGTGATTTTATGCTGTCAGTGTGTGTGAGTGTGATATTCCAGTGATTTTATTATGCAAATGAATCTCCATTTCACAAGTGCTGCACATCTCCCACTGACACCATGTATTAATCAAAGTGTCTGTGTGCATGCAGGACGGTGTGTGTACTTTGTGCACATGTGAATAATTCTGTAGCACTGTGGCTATTTCTTTATGTCTTTGAACCTCCTACGGCTTTTAAGACAACAACATCCGTAAGTGTTCTCAAAGGACAAGGAGTATTTCATCCTCTTCAAATTATTTTTTTAATTATTGCTTTAAGTTACTCCAAAGAAAAACGTTTTTCATAAGCTGAAATCAAAATGTAACTTGCTCTTCCTCTGAAATTACTTTCCTGACTTAACTTCGTGGCTGTGTGGGCGATGTAATCTCAGAAACAAAATACTGGGGTGGTGCTTTTTCAAAAGGTACACCTTTGTGCCTTATTTACCTCTAAAAGGTATTTTATATTGGCACCTTAATAGTGCATATTAGTACCTAATCTGTACTTATTATTCCCTTTTGAAAGGGGCCCTATGACAGCTTTTATATACTGTTACTTTGTATCTAATAGTGTTGGATAGTGTTAGCAAAATAGCTAGGCATTGTTTTAGTAATAATGTTTTTACGTCACATTATTGACTTGCACCAAATCCATGTTGACTTGTGTGTATATGTGTCAATTTGTATGCTTCCAGCCCTTATTAACCACATGATTTTCATGATGTTTGGTTTCGTTGACAGTTCCCTTTCAAGGGAACTCGAGCTGCGTCAAGCTGTGGGAACGCCTCTGCGTGTGTGCGTCATGAAGCACGTATGGAATTAGTCCAATGGAGAGACGGAACGTCATAGGCAGGTGACGTCATCGACCAGGAAACTATAAAGCACCCCCAAAACACAAGCGCGACAGCTTCTTTGCCTTCAGTAAGCGCTATATGTGGATCTGTCTCAAGTGTTTGTGTCTGTCACTAAGCAGGAGTTTCACTATTTCAAAAAACTATATATATATATATATATATATATATATTATATTGAGAGACAATGGCGAGCGAACAACAATTTAAGAAGTGTGTTCCTCCCTGCTCGCGCTATTTAACGAGCGGGGATACACACAGCTTATGTGTTGTTTGTTTGGGAGTGCAGCATGCCCAGTCAGCTCCCGAGGGGGCTGATTGTGAGCATTGTGAGTGTTTGCCTCTTAGAACGCTCCGCTCCCGCCGATCACTCTTTGAGGATAGTGGTTCGGTTCGCGATCCCCGCGGATCGGGTCCCGCTTATGCCGAGGCTGAGCGGCGACGTCATTCGTGGGGATCGCAGATGGATCTAACAGCGGGGCTTGAGACGGGCTCTGCCCTATCTCAGCCCTTACCTGTTAGATCCAGTGCCTCAGTCTCGGGTTCGGAAGCACGCTCTGCGGTTTCTTCCCCCCGAACTGAGGCCCCAGTACTGCAACTATCCAGTTCTGAGGATCTGAATGTTGTTAGTCTGGATGCGGGAGATGTCGATGATTCGCCATCTCGCTCTCCCGAAAGTGAGGAGCTTATGGAGGTACTCACTCGTGCTGTTTCTAAATTAAGCACCGAGTGGCCAGCTGTTAGGCAGGAGTCTAGAGAAAAATCTAACTTAGATGAAAGATTTTTGCCTTCCCGTTCTCAACCTCCATGCCGGTGCTTGCCCTTCTTTTCTGATCTCCACACAGAGGTTTCGAGATCGTGGAAAAAGCCGGTCTCTTATCGTGTTTTTAGCCCTCAAACTTCCACTTATTCAAACATTGTGGGGGCTAAATCTCATGGTTATGGGGCGATGCCCAAAGCAGAAGAGGCGCTTGCTAGTCATCTTTCTGCTGAAGCTGCATCTTCTTTTAAAGCACCACTTTTTCCCTCTAAGCCTCTTAGAAGTACGTCAGCTTTAGTGGGTAAGGCGTATTCGGCGGCCGGTCAAGCCTCGGCGTGCCTGCATACCAGGCTGACTTATTAAAGGATGTGAGTGACACTCAAGAGGTCAGCACTGACGTAGTTTGCGAACTGCGTCAGGCTGCAGATTTATCTCTGCGCGCCACCAAGGAGTCGGCCAATGTTAATGGGCCGTACTATGGCAGCCCTGGTGGCCGCAGAGAGGCATCTATGGTGAAATCTCTCTGGTATGAAAGAAAAAGACAAAGCTTTTCTTTTGGACGCTCCGCTCTCTCCTCATGGTCTTTTTGATGATTCTGTCAATACTGTCATAGGTAGATGTCAGGAAGAGAAGAAACAGTCGGCAGCGTTTCAGAAATTTATGCCTCTTAAAATTCATGTCCCAGGTACTGCTGGGCGGTGCAGTCCAGGCCGACAGTCAGCTCCTCAAATAGGGCGCAACAGAAGCAGAGTGTCACGTCTCGCGCTCCCCCTTCCAAACAGTGGGACCAGACGCGGCACTCTCAACCGAAGTCTTCTAGCAAAACTAATCTGAGGACAGTTATTATGGCTAAGAAGGCTTCGGCAAAGAGGAAGTTCTGACGTCACTGGCGTCAGGATGCTGAGGGTGGTCCCTGCCGTGGGAGAGAGGTGTTCACCGCATTACACGGTGCCTGCTCTTCTTCGGTGCCCTCAGGGGCCCGTTCTGCCAACCCCGCCTTCATGCCGGGCCACAGACGGTCCCAGCGAGCGCTTTCCCGAGGGACGCTCGCCCCCTCTGAGGAGGGTCTCAGAGCAGTTAAGCCAGTCGTTCTCTGCCGGTGCGCCATTACAGGGCGCTGTGTTTGCTGCTCAAGTTACACCAGAGGCCAGTCTCGAGAGACTGGTACCCTTAGTAGTATTTCTGGCAGAGTGGAAAAGCCTTCCAAAAATATCTCAGTGGGTTCTGCACACAGTAAATAGGGTTATACTATCCAATTCAGGTGTCGTCCACCAAAATTCAGAGGGGTTCTGCCCACAGTGGTGGGCCCCGAGCAGGCTCTGATAATGGAACAAGAGGTGAAAGCGCTCCTTCAAAAGGGGGCTATAGAACGGGTTCCTCCTCCCAGGTTGGAGTCAGGTTTTTACAGCCGATATTTCATCGTTCCAAAGATGGATGGGGGGTTGCGTCCAATTTTAGATCTGCGCCTGTTGAATCGCTAGGTAGGGAAGCTAAAATTCAAGATGCTCACTATCAAGCAGATCGTGTCACAAATCAGATCCGAGGACTGGTTTGTCACGATAGATCTGAAGGACGCGTACTTCCATATTTCCATCCTTCCACAACACAGGAAGTTCCTGAGGTTCGCCTTCGGGGGCGAGGCGTACCAGTACAAAGTTCTTCCATTTGGCCTAGCTTTATCTCCCCGCACTTTCACGAAATGCATGGATGCAGCTTTAGCGCCCCTGAGGTTTCAGGGCATTCGTATCCTCAATTACATAGACGATTGGTTGATTTTAGCTCAGACAGAGCAGATGGCGGTTCAGCATCGAGAAGTTGTTCTCGCTCATATGAGAAAGTTGGGGTTGAGGCTGAACGCAAAGAAAAGTGTATTATCTCCTTCTCAGAAGACCACTTTTCTGGGTGTCGTTTGGGATTCGATCTCGATGCGGGCACGACTTTCTCCGACCCGTATCGCTTCGATTCTTTCAGCTATGAAACAAGTAAAGCTAGGCCAGCTACTCACTGTAAAACAGTTTCAGAGACTATTGGGTCTGATGGCAGCAGCGTCCAACATTATACCTTGTGGCCTGTTGTACATGAGACCACTGCAGTGGTGGCTCCGGACCAAGGGATTCTCCCCGAGGGGAAATCCCCTCCGCACGATCAAAGTCAAGCGGCGCTGCCTTTGTGCTCTGGTCATGTGGAAAGAAACCTGGTTCCTATCCAAAGGGCCTGTGTTGGGGGCTCTTTGTCGTCGCGTGACGCTAACGACGGATGCTTCCCTCACAGGGTGGGGGGCGGTCATGAGTGGTCGTCCAGCCCAAGGTCTGTGGCAGGACCATCATCTATCATTGCATATAAATTGTCTAGAGATGTTGGCGGGGTTCCAAGCTTTGAAACACTTCCTAGCAGACCTCAGAGGTCATCATGTGTTAGTTCAGTCAAACAACATGTCGGTGGTCTCGTATATAAATCATCAGGGTGGCCTGCGGTCGCGTCCACTTTACAAGTTGGCCCGTCAGATCCTCCTGTGGTCCCAGGGGAAGTTACGGTCTCTGAGAGCTATGTATCTTCCTGGTTATTTGAATGTGGTAGCAGACTCCCTGTCGAGGCAGGGGCCGAGGCCGGGGGAATGGAGGCTCCACCCCGAGGTGGTGGAGCTCCTTTGGTTGAGGTTCGGTCGAGCCGAGGTGGACCTATTCGCTTCCAAGTAGACAACGCACTGTCATCTGTGGTTCTCCATCAGTCAGCCAGCCCCTCTGGGGTTGGACGCTCTGGTACAGCCGTGGCCGAGGTCACGTCTGTATGCTTTTCCCCCCGGTTGCTCTGCTACCAGGAGTTCTTGAGTGGGTTCGCCGGGACGGGATCAGCCTACTTCTAGTAGCCCCGTTCTGGCCGGCCCGAGTATGGTTCGCGGACCTAATATCTCTTCTGGACGGCTCTCCCTTGGAGATTCCGATCATGAGGGATCTACTCTCTCAGGATGGCGGTACGATATTTCACCCCCACCCAGAGTTGTGGAAACTGTGGGCTTGGCCTCTGAGGGGGCCCAGCTCATAGAATCTGGTCTCTCAACTGAGGTTGTTGAGACCATCCTTCACTCCAGAGCTGCGTCCACGAGGACGTTATATGCACTGAAGTGGAAACTTTTCACTTCTTGGTGTGCAGAACACCGGCAGGACCCAGTTAACGGCCCAGTGGGTGCAGTGCTGGAGTTTCTGCAGGAGCGTTTCTCTGCAGGGTTATCCCCCTCCACACTAAAGGTGTATGTGGCGGCACTAGCTGCTTTCCATGTCCCTTTCAGTGGAGTTTCTCTTGGGAGACACCCACTTATAACTCGGTTCCTTCGTGGCACTTTGAGGCTGAGGCCTGCAGTTCGTACGAGGGTGCCGACTTGGGATTTGGCCATTGTACTAGAGGGCCTTTCTTTGGCCCCCTTTGAACCTATTGAGGAAGTTTCTGAGAAATTTCTCACATATAAAACTCTTTTTCTGCTTGCAATCTTCTCACTTAAGAGAATCGGAGAATTGCAGGCCCAGTCGGTTGCACCCTCGTGCCTGGAGTTTTCGCCTGGTATGGTTAAGGCTTTTCTATACCCTAGACCAGGTTATGTCCCTAAGGTCCCTACTAATGCTGTTAGACCTACAGTGCTGCAGGTTTTCTATCCTCCTCCTTTTGTGTCATCAGATCAGGAGAAACTTAACCTTCTCTGCCCGGTTAGGGCGTTAGACGCTTACGTCCACAGAGCTGCCCTGTGGAGGAAATCAGAACAGTTATTTGTGTGCTTTGGGCCACCCAGGAAAGGGTGTCCCGCATCTAAACGGAGAATGAGCAAGTGGGTGGTTGAGGCCATCTCACTTGTTTATGAGTCGGCTGGTACCCAGGAAAGGGTGTCCCGCATCTAAACGGAGAATGAGCAAGTGGGTGGTTGAGGCCATCTCACTTGCTTATGAGTCGGCTGGTCAGCCTTCACCTTTAGCTGTACGAGCCCACTCTACTAGGAGTATGGCTGCTTCTAAAGCATTGTTATCAGGAGTATCGCTAAGTGATGTTTGTGATGTGGCTGGGTGGTCCTCACTGCATACATTTGTTAAGTTCTATGAATTGGACTTAAGTTCCACTCCTGGGGCGCAGGTGCTCTCGTCCTCTGTGCGCTAGTTCCCACATAACGGTCATTTGCTCCTATGGCGACGTGGGTATTGGCGTTCCCACAGCTTGACACAGCTCGAGTTCCCTTGAAAGGGAACGTCTCGGTTACGTATGTAAACCTAGTTCCCTGATAGGGAACGAGACGCTGCGTCGTTCTGCCATACTCCCAGCATGCCCGTTAGCGCTTCATTCAGGCCTATCAGAAGCTGTCGCGCTTGTGTTTTGCGGGTGCTTTATAGTTTCCTGGTCGATGACGTCACCCGCCTATGACGTTCCGTCTCTCCATTATACTGATTCCATACGTGCTTCATGACGCACACAAGCAGAGGCGTTCCCACAGCTTGACGCAGCGTCTCGTTCCCTATCAGGGAACTAGGGTTACATACGTAACCGAGACGTTCTCTCGCATGTATTCTGCAGAGGATACAGATGGAACACCTTGATAAAATACTTTGAAAGTGTTACCTGCATTACTATTCAGTGTGAAACACTCAGAAGTCTGATTCTCAAGAAAATGACTCAATTGGTTCTTTTGCTTTTAGTCAATCAAAAACATACATTAAAGTCTGATTCTTGAGAAAATTACTCTCATGAGCCCTTTCTTTTTACTGAATCATACAGTGCAACCAATGACGTCTGATTCCCAAGCTAAAGACTCTAAGGTTCTTTTAACGAATCAAAAGTACAGTGAGACCAGTGGAGTCCATTTATTGAGCAAAATACTCTTGAGTTTCTTTTTATCAAATCAAAAACATATAGCACAGTCAGTAAAAGCTGATTCTCTTTTCTTCCATATTGAAAGTGAAAGTGTGAATTTGTGTTCTGCATTAAACCCACTTCCTGCCGGTATTGAGACTTGAACCTGCAACCTTTGGTTTACCAGTCTGTTTCCCTAGACCATTAGACCACGATTTCCTACAAATTGAGAAGTACATCAGAGTGAAACGGGTTATAGGAAAAAAAAAAAATTGTAGGGCGATGATTTGGTTCTATGCATCAATTGCTAATTAGATGCAGGTAGGCCCGAATTGTGAGCTTGCAATCAAAAAAGTGGCAGGGTTTAAGTAGACTAAATTATTGGAGAAGTCCGGCATACATCACCACAGTAGAAGTAATTTTAGATTTAGTTTTTATTAAAAATTCGTTGACATTTCGATTAAACAATTACGAGCTCAAATTAAAAATAAAGGGGAAAAAACACAATATCAATAAGATGCATTTGGATCAGGGCTGTGCAACTCTGGCCCTTGAGATTCCTTTTCCTACAGAATTTAGCTCCAACACATATCAAACTCATGGCTTTTTTTAATCCTGAAGACCATGATTAGGTTTAACAGGTATGTTTTTTTTTAATTGGAGATAAACTTTGCAGAAAAGTGGATATTGAGGGCCAGAGTAGCCCACCCCAATTTAGGTGAATTTCCATTTATTGCCGACTTTAACAGCAATCAGAAGCAGAATTGTTCAATTCCTTATGTTTTCCGTCCCTCAGTATATCCATGATTTATATTCAGATAGTACCACTCATTATTATGCAATCTGACCTTAGAGGAGATCACACAAAATAAACAAGCCATTTAGCATTTACATCTGGTGTAAGGACAGAATAGGTCACCTATAGGTCAGGTAAAGGTCATAGATATAAGGGCTCTTTGTGTCTTTGAAATGTAGCTAGATCAGGGTAACGAATAGTGCACATAAATAAGGGATTGTCACACACACACACACACACACACACACACACACACACACACACACACACACACACACACACACACACACACACACACACACACACACACACTATTAAAGTGATCACTATTTGAGCTCTGTCGGTGGCTCTGTTTACAGCCCTCCATGTTACAGAACATTCTTACCCAATGACATTAAAAAGCTATGTAAACACATGCACAGCAAGTTTTCCCATTGAAACATGCAGTTTCATTTCATCATCCTTTGTGTTGTTAATTGTCTCATGGCTGAATATGTAAATTGATACAGAACATGCATTTGGGACAATGGCTTTTTGTTGTTGAATATCTTTCTTATGTTTATGTGGCTAACAGGACGAGGCCGAGGGCCGCGGGAGAATGGCGCTAGGCCGGTGGCATGATTACTAATGAGTGCCACCTGTGCGACGCACCGGTCTCGTATCTCTCACGGAGGAGCGGAAGCATAAAAGGAGGACCGACGACAGTGGAGATTGAGAGAGGCCAGGCCTGGACTGGTGTTGTGTTTGTTTTGTTGTATGTGACAGCAGTCGTCCGTGAGGGGCTGCTGTCTTTAACTTTCATTTTGTATTTGTTTTATTTTGTTAATAAATTGTTTAAATGTTCGCCGTTTCCCGCCTCCTTCTTACCTTAACATCTAACCTCATTACAGTTTAAATTACACTGACTACAAAAAATTCCACCATCAGAAACAAAGAACAACAACACTCGTCCTCTTGTATTCACCTACTCAAATTTTTTGTGCTTGCTTTATCTCATTTAAAGATGCAAACATGTGTCTCTCTGTGTGTGTGTGTGTGTGTGTGTGTGTGTGTGTGTGTAACATGGTGAAAATGGGTTTCATGCTTGTCTTGAGTGTGATGCCCCCCATGGCTGCAAGGATTCTCATTAAGGGTAAAAGAGACATGGAGGCATTTTCACAGTAGGACTGGAGCAATCAGCCTCACACATTTACCTGGACTAATACCTTTGAATTAGACCCCCAAAATGCCCCTTTATGGATATGCTGGGACTCCACACGTCTCTCCACCAGTTTCTTTTTTTGGCAGAGAAAATAAATTCAATTGGCAAATCACTGGAACATATTCTAATTGAATTTCACATTGAAGTGGGAAACCAATTTAGGTCTGAATTCCCACGTTAGTGCTTCATTTACTCATAGTGTGCGTGTAGAAAAGCATATTCTGGAATAAGATCGCAAGACCTATTTTGGAAGATTTTCATGTAACATGAATGTTAAAATGCAGGAATTAGAATAGTTAAAGAGAAGTACGTCTAGCCATATCATGTTAAGAACACAGGCTGATATTGCTTCTGATATGTGCTTTTCAACTAGTTTTGCTTCAGTATAAGTTATGTTCTGTTTTTTTTTATTTTTTTTAATCTAGAGTGGCCATGAATATTAGCTGCACAACCCAGAAAAACGCCTCGGTTACGTATGTAACCCTAGTTCCCTGATAGGGAACGAGACGCTGTGTCAAGCTTTGGGAACGCCTCTGCGTGTGTGCGTCATGAAGCACGTATGGAATCAGTCCAATGGAGAGACGGAACGTCATAGGCGGGTGACGTCATCGACCAGGAAACTATAAAGCACCCCCAAAACACAAGCGCGACAGCTTCTGATAGGCCTGAAGGAAGCGCTAACGGGCATGCTGGGAGTATGGCAGAACGACGCAGCGTCTCGTTCCCTATCAGGGAACTAGGGTTACATACGTAACCGAGACGTTCCCTTTCAAGGGAACTCGAGCTGCGTCGAGCTGTGGGAACGCCAATACCCACGTCGCCATAGGAGCAAATGACCGTTATGTGGGAACTAGCGCACAGAGGACGAGAGCACCTGCGCCCCAGGAGTGGAGCTTAAGTCCAATTCATAGAACTTAACAAATGTATGCGGTTAGGACCACCCAGCCACATCACAAACATCACTTAGCGATACTCCTGACAACAATGCTTTAGAAGCAGCCATACTCCTAGTAGAGTGGGCTCGTACAGCCAAAGGTGAAGGCTGACCAGCCGACTCATAAGCAAGTGAGATGGCCTCAACCACCCATTTGCTCATTCTCTGTTTAGACGCGGGACACCCTTTCCTGGGTGGCCCAAAGCACACAAATAACTGTTCTGATTTCCTCCACAGGGCAGCTCTGTGGACGTAAGCGTATAACGCCCTAACCGGGCAGAGAAGGTTAAGTTTCTCCTGATCTGATGACACAAAAGGAGGAGGATAGAAAGCCTGCAGCACTGTAGGTCTAACAGCATTAGTAGGGACCTTAGGGACATAACCTGGTCTAGGGTATAGAAAAGCCTTAACCATACCAGGCGAAAACTCCAGGCACGAGGGTGCAACCGACAGGGCCTGCAAATCTCAGATTCTCTTAAGCGAGGAGATTGCAAGCAGAAAAAGAGTTTTATACGTGAGACTTTTCTCAGAAACTTCCTCAATAGGTTCAAAGGGGGCAAAAGAAAGGCCCTCTAGTATAATGGCCAAATCCCAAGTCGGCACCCTCGTACGAACTGCAGGCCTCAGCCTCAAAGTTCCACGAAGGAAGCGAGTTATAAGTGGGTGTCTCCCAAGAGAAACTCCACTGAAAGGGACATGAAAAGCAGCTAGTGCCGCCACATACACCTTTAGTGTGGAGGGGGATAACGCTGCAGGGCACCGCTCCTGCAGAAACTCCAGCACTGCACCCACTGGGCCGTTAACTGGGTCCTGCCGGTGTTCTGCACACCAAGAAGTGAAAAGTTTCGACTTCAGGGCAAATAACTTCCTCGTGGACGCAGCTCTGGAGTGAAGGATGGTCTCAACAACCTCAGTTGAGAGACCAGATTCTATGAGCTGGGCCCCCTCAGAAGCCAAGTCCACAGTTTCCAAAACTCTGGGTGGGGGTGAAATATCGTACCGCCCTCCTGAGAGAGTAGATCCCTCCTGATCGGAATCTCCAAGGGAGAGCCGTCCAGAAGAGATATTAGGTCCGCGAACCATACTCGGGCCGGCCAGAACGGGGCTACTAGAAGTAGGCTGACCCCGTCCCGGCGAACCCTCTCCAGAACTCCTGGTAGCAGAGCAACCGGGGGGAAAAGCATACAGACGTGACCTCGGCCACGGCTGTACCAGAGCGTCCAACCCCAGAGGGGCTGGCTGACTGATGGAGAACCACAGATGACAGTGTGTTGTCTCCTTGAAACCAAATAGGTCCACCTCGGCATGACCGAAACTCAACCAAAGGAGCTCCACCACCTCGGGGTGGAGCCTCCATTCCCCCGGTCTCGGCCCCTGCCTCGACAGGGAGTCTGCTACCACATTCAAATAACCAGGAAGATACATAGATCGCAGAGACCGTAACTTCCCCTGGGACCACAGGAGGATCTGACGGGCCAACTTGTAAAGTGGACGCGACCGCAGGCCACCCTGATGATTTATATACGAGACCACCGACATGTTGTCTGACTGAACTAACACATGATGACCTCTGAGGTCTGCTAGGAAGTGTTTCAAAGCTTGGAACACCGCCAACATCTCTAGACAATTTATATGCCATGATAGATGTTGTGGAAGGATGGAAATATGGAAGTACAAGTCCTTCAGATCTATCGTGACAAACCAGTCCTCGGATCTGATTTGTGACACGATCTGCTTGATAGTGAGTATCTTGAATTTTAGCTTCCCTACCGAGCGATTCAACAGGCGCAGATCTAAAATTGGACGCAACCCCCCATCCTTCTTTGGAACGATGAAATATCGGCTGTAAAAACCTGACTCCAACCTGGGACGAGGAACCCGATCTATAGCCCCCTTTTGAAGGAGCGCTTTCACCTCTTGTTCCATTACCAGAGCCTGCTCGGGGCCCACCACTGTGGGCAGAACCCCTCTGAATTTTGGTGGACGACACCTGAATTGGATAGTATAACCCTTTTTTACTGTGTGCAGAACCCACTGAGATATTTGTGGAAGGCTTTTCCACTCTGCCAGAAATACTACTAAGGGTACCAGTCTCTCGAGACTGGCCTCTGGTGTAACTTGAGCAATAAACACAGCGCCCTGTAACGGCGCACCGGCAGGGAACGACTGGCTTAACTGCTCTGAGACCCTCCTCAGAGGGGGCGAGCGTCCCTCGGGAAAGCGCTCGCTGGGACCGTCTGTGCCCCGGCATGAAGGCGGGGTTGGCAGAACGGGCCCCTGAGGGCACCGAAGAAGAGCGGGCACCGTGTAATGCGGTGAACACCTCTCTCCCACGGCAGGGACCACCCTCAGCATCCTGACGCACGTGGCGTCAGGACTTCCTCTTTGCCGAAGCCTTCTTAGCCATAATAACTGTCCTCATCTCAGACTTCGGGTGAGAGTGCCGCGTCTGGTCCCACTGTTTGGAAGGGGGAGCGCGAGACGCGACACTCTGCTTCTGTTGCGCCCTATGTGAGGAGCTGACTGACGGCCTGGACTGCTCCCGCCCAGCAGTACCGGGGACATGAATTTTAAGAGGCATAAATTTCTGAAACGCTGCCGACTGTTTGTTCTCTTCCTGAAATCTATCTATGACAGTATTGACAGAATCACCAAAAAGCCCATGAGGAGAGAGCGGAGCGTCCAAAAGAAAAACTTTGTCTTTTTCTTTCATACCAGAGAGATTTAACCATAGATGCCTCTCTGCGGCCACCAGGGCTGCCATAGTACGGCCCATTAGCTTGGCCGACTCCTTGGTGGCGCGCAGAGATAAATCTGCAGCCTGACGCAGTTCGTGAACTACGTCAGTGCTGACCTCTTGAGTGTCACACACATCCTTTAATAAGTCAGCCTGGTATGCCTGCAAGATGGACATCGAGGCTTGACCGGCCGCCGAATACACCTTACCCACTAAAGCTGACGTACTTCTAAGAGGCTTAGAGGGAAAAAGTGGTGCTTTAAAAGAAGATGCAGCTTCAGCAGAAAGATGACTAGCAAGCGCCTCTTCTGCTTTGGGCATCGCCCCATAACCATGAGATTTAGCCCCCACAATGTTTGAATAAGTGGAAGTTTGAGGGCTAAAAACACAATAAGAGACCGGCTTTTTCCACGATCTCGAAACCTCTGTGTGGAGATCAGGGAAGAAGGGCAAGCACCGGCGTGGAGGTTGAGAACGGGAAGGCAAAAATCTTTCAACTAATTTAGATTTTTCTCTAGACTCCTGCCTAACAGCTGGCCACTCGATGCTTAATTTAGAAACAGCACGAGTGAGCATCTACATAAGCTCCTCACTTTCGGGAGAGCGAGATGGCGAATCATCGACATCTCCCGCATCCAGACTAACAACATCCAGATCCTCAGAACTGGATAGTTGCAGTACTGGGGCCTCAGTTCGGGGGGGAAGAAACCGCAGAGCGTGCTTCCGAACCCGAGACTGAGGCACTGGATCTAACAGGTAAGGGCTGAGATAGGGCAGAGCCCGACTCAAGCCCCGCTGTGTGTTTTAATATTTTTTTTAATAACATTTTCAATGTTTTGTGTCAGTCTGTATTTGGATCCTGTACATCCAGTTATGACCAATGAAAATCATATGTAGTCCTACTGCTTATGAAATTTCCATTTTACATATTTAATTTAATGGCTTGCAGTGAAGTTGAGTTGTGACAAAATGTTCAAAAATTGTGTTGCATTAGCTCATTTTTACTAAATTGAATTAGCAGCAAAAACCCACTTGAATAAAAGCTATGTTTTAGTTTCTTTTGGCATATACTAAAAGCTGGCAGGTAGATGTTGTTGTAATCTGTCAGTCACAATTGCTGGCCATTTCTCCAACTTCAATTGCTTTGGGAATGTTGGAATTTCTTACAAATATCAGCTGACATTGAGTTTTGAGAGAAAAAGAGCGAGGAATTTATTGGGCAACATTGGAGAGAGAAACTAATAATGAAGACTGTTTGTTGAGGAACCCAGAGGAAATCATCCTGTTCTCTGAACACTGAGCGGGTCAGTAATATAAGCACCTGAGCCCTTCACAAAGGAACTTGACCAATCTATATCAGCAATAATGCAACTTCGTGTTCTCAGAAAACAACGGTTCAGCTTTCGTTCAAATCACAGGAACAGAAATTCTGTTTTTCTTTCCTTCGAACTGTATTCATCTGCTCTTCCACCAGCTCTATATCCACATGAGGCCACATGATGTACACTGGATAGTATGTGTCATGGGAGCAAAAGGTCATCCAGCTGCCGCCATGTGGATGTGAGAGCGGAATAAAGCATTGCAATGAATATGTATCAGTTGTGCGAACATGGCTGCATGCAAATACGCCTGTGTTTGCATCAGGATGTGTGTGCATGAGTGTGTTCAGGTCTTTCTAAGCTTCAGGGTCAGTGTGTGGGCAGTGGACCAGCGTACCGACGGAGTCACACGTCTGGAAAGCTCTTTTTCATCTCTGCTCTATTTTTTCTTCTCTTTGAAGTAGCCTGAGGTTGCGTACACTCATCTCTTATACTGGCCTTTCACTTATTTATATATTGTGTGGACTGAAGTGAGTTTCGGCTGATGTCTTGTGATCACAAAGCCATGTTGCACTTTGTACTGCTCCGTACTGGTTAAAATGTCCTAAATCACTGGCGGTTTGCTGCCATCAGAGAGTGTGTGAGAAAAACACAGCTCCCTTTCTCCCTCTTTTGGTTATTTTGGGGTGTAGTCAAGATGATCGCAGGTATCTCCTCTAGAATTTGAGATGCATGCGACACATAATGTTTCTGTACTGATTTCCCAACATGCTTGAAAAGATTTGCTTAAACTAGCCTGAGAGGGTTCACTGGTCTTATCTAGTTCACGTTGGTGGCTTGGTCACACAGATGTTCAGGTTTAGTTGGTCAGCCTGGTTGTCTTCCAGCATGACCAGCTATAAAATGGCCAAAACCCTGTTAAATAAAAATATGGCACAATGGTGTGTGACTGTTTAAGTCTTTGTCTTTAGATCAGCCTGTTTACTAATGTGCTTTTTGTCCTTTGTTTCGTATCTTTGGATTATGTTGTGTTGTAAATAATTCAAGTCAATCTAAAAGCCATTCTTTTTTTAATTTCTCCTCATTCTTTGTGCAAGGCTCCACATAATGATCGGGCCTGATAGCACCTGATAGGGCCATTAGGGGAGGCTCTTTGTCTTTCTCAGGTGTAAAATGCATTCATATTAATGAGAGATTCACGCCTCCTCGCATAAAGCTTTCTCACACAAAACATGTCATACAAATTTTAAATCAATATATTGTCTAATCTAAATGAGTGTGCAGGATAATTTTCACATAGTTTTGGAGCAAATATTCTAGGCTACGTGATACAATTTTCAAAAGTCTTGTAAAGAAATAATCACTATGGGTTTTATGACCTTATTTCAGTGACATTTGTTTTTTGTTTTTTCACAAACCATGCATAAACATTATTATCTTAAAACTACAAACTTTTGGATACATGCTGCTGACATATTACTGTAGCAGAGTTTGTGCTGAATGCAATGTAATAAGACTTTAGCCACAAAAATGTCACAAGTAACAGAAATAAGCACAAATGTCAGAGCATGTCAGAACCCCTCCAGGAACCAGAAAACACCTCAGACCCCAGAGGGTTAAATCAGCCTAGGTTGGTTTACTGGTTTTAGCCTGATCAGAATAGTCTGATTTTGGCTGATTTTAGCCACAAAAATAAAAATTAAAAAAACATAATAATAACCAAATAAAATGATTTAGGTAGGTTTGTATTATATTTAAAAAAAATAATTAAAAAATACATTATTCAACACATTTGGAATAAAAAATAAATTGATATTTCCATATAGAATTTAGCTTTGTTTTTTAAGAAAAAAAGCTTGTTAAAACTGTTCAGAATGAATGAATGTGCAAATAAAATATTACTTTTTGACACCCATTAACACGATTTTTTTATTATTAACTTTCATAATCCATGTTTGATGATGTATTTAAATATTCCAGAAGAGTTCTCTGATTTTATTAAAATGATAAATAAAAAATAAAAAATGCTGAAAAACCGGTGGGGAAAACCTCTAAATGGTAGTGGTTGTGTAAGTGGACTGCTTGGAGAACTAAACAGAAAATGTTCTAAATTATAGAATACAAACATTAGATTTTTTTTTTTTTCATGACAGTTGAACTGTTTGATCCACCGTAAAGCATTATGAAGAATCCTCATCCAGGACCGCTGGTTTGTGATTATTGATTTATTACTCACTCCAGTGGCTAATGCAGTGCAATTTCATTTAATGGATTTCTGAAGACTGAAAACATTTATTCATTCTTATATAAAATTGAGTTGAGCAAAATAAATGAGCGGAGATGAAACAAAATTATGTATTTGGTAATGTGCATTTAGCAAATACAAGTAATTTATTTTTATTATTATTTACTTTTTTTATTTAATAGATTTACTTTTAATAAAATTACCTTTAAATTCACCTGAAAAATGACTTGCCACTCGCTGCTAGAATTTTTTTTACATCCTTCAAGAGACAATTAAAACATGTTTTCTGGAACCATTTCTCAAGCACCAAATTGTCCTTCTCCAAACATAGACATTCAGGTTTAATTACAGTTCTTGGAACAAGCACTGAAAAACCTGTATCTTCCCAACAAATGGTTAAAATCATATAATTGTGATGGCTGTTGTTCTCTGAAATGGAAGGTGAGGACATTGTAAGACTGCACTCATCTCAACCAGTGCTGACTTCTTTAGCGCGTCAGTCTTTTAAATACAGCCCTTACAGATGCAGGCAGACAGTTAATGAAGCAATTTGCAATCCAGACACAACCCTGCATGACCTAGAATACACAACTATACAGTCATCTACCTCTGGCCCTCATTCAAATGATTGGTTGGTTGTGCTTTTGAAAGAAACATATGTTACACAGAGAAAGAACTTATCATTTACTGTTAGTTTCGATGATGAGAAGAAATATTCAGGAGATGGGAACATTGTTTGTTTATTTGAAATAATGTTGATGCTCTTCATTTCTCTTTGTGCTTTATTGTATTGTCCCTGTCTTCGCAGATTATATAGAAGTGTTACAGTCAGTACTCATAAAGCCAATATCAAACAGCTGTAATCTTGTGTTCAATAAGTTAAGCTCAATTAACAGCATTTGTGAAGTCAGTTACGCAGAAATGGATTGAGATGACTTCAAATGACTCATTCCTTAGCTAATAAAAGTTGCGGTTACAGTAAGGCATTTTTAATGGAAGTATGGGGGAAGGCAAGTTAACATGGAAAACACGTGGTTTAGTCAAATTTAAAGCTCAAATTACTGATTAATTAATACAAGTACTTCAACAAAAATATGAAATTCATGTCTTTAAACTGTCCAGACAGTGTCACTGTTACAAATGTATTTATTTATTTAATACAAAATTTTTGGCCTGCTACTGATAAACCGATAATTATTTTAATATTGTGGCCCGTAAGCAGCAAAAAGCTGATATGAAGATTCTATACTATTTTGCCTGAATAAATGAAAAATAAAATGCTAAAAAACTAAACTTATTTTTCATTTTCATCTAAACTTATTACATTTTAAGATTTGCTAAAGATTACATTTAACAGTGTTATATAATTGTACATTTTAAATTATTAACTGTAAGTAAGCATTAGATTATGTAAAATGTAAAAATAGTACATTTTAATTGCACATTAAAAAGTACAATATTGACCAATACCGATAAATTAAAAACAAAATCAGCTGATAACCAATATGGCACAAATATAGCATATGTCCCCATATTTAATACAAAGCAACTACAATGTAAGCACAAGCAGATCTCTCAGGACATGCTAACAAATGCTAACACAACACGCTTATCAAACTCCTCATTAAAGCCATCAAAGCAGAACCAGTAATGCTACGCACATAAGACATCACTGTGAAAACACAATTATCTTCACTGTAAAGGGTACAGTATGCTGAGTGAGCTGGCAAACATTGGCCATTATGTTGTAGCAGGTTCTCTTATTAAGCACTGATGGCCATGCGAGCGGCTCCATAAACATCCAGCAACCAGCTGGAGCTCCACTTCCATAATGAGGCGCTACAGCTCAAATGCATTCTCTTCATGACATTGGTAAAGGCTTGCACATCTGTCTCCATGTGGGTGTGTAGGGGTCCTTAGTGCTCCCCCCCCACCCCCCCCCCCCCCAAGGTGTTTCCATCAGCTTTGATCCGTTTAGCTGTTGGCTGCGACCGACAGCTAACTTTTCATTCTATAATGGCTCAGATAAGGAAAAAAAGTTCTCGTTTTCAGCCACGTTTGACGAAGACACCAATCAAAGAGCGAGAAACAATCTGCGAAAGCTGTAAATAAGCCTTCGTTTTTGAGTCAGGCACAAATGAGCAGTGCAAATGAAGCTTGGACCGAACGAGAGTGTGTCAAAGGGCTGATGCGTCCCCTTCTCCCGCTTGCTTTGACAGGTTTTTGATGCTCAGGCTTGGTCTAAGCCAGTATTTTGCCGGGTTGAGCTGTCGCAATGACATTCAGCAGATCAATGGCGTGCCTGAGCTGATGTGAGGCCGTTGTATCATTCCTCCCAGCAGCATTGAGATGACAACAAAACAGCTGCCTTTAAATCTCTGTCACTCTCCCTCCACTGATCAAAGCCTCAGGCTTCGCACTTTTTCTCCTTGTTTCTTGTTCGACTCTCTTGCTCTCGCTGTATTTGGCATCTCCTAAACACCGTAATATTCTTATCCCCTCTTTGAGAATGGCTTTCAGGCAGAGAGAGACGTGTGCGTGAGGGTTCGAGAGGGCTTTCGTTTCCTGCCGATAACCCGCAGAGGCAGAGCCCAAATTAATTCATGCGAAATCGCCCAACAGGCCTCACTTATAACTTCTAATAGGAAGATCAAACGTCTACTCCTCTTTCTCTCACCCCTCTCGTTTCCCTTGCCCCCTCTTCCTGCCTTCAGATAAGTCATAAATTAAGATTACGCTCTGACTTTTTAATTAACTCCAAAAATCCTCACTTCAGCCCTGCTCGCTGCAATTTCCACCACACAGACGGCATAGTTGAATAAGTCTCTTTCCTTCAGCCCGCCACTCTTGGAACAAGGGAACGTCATCGATTATGTATGTCGGTGTGTGATTGTACGTCCTCATGAAAGTGAAGAGCCCATCACGGCGCTGAGATGTCTATTAATTTAAAGCTACGAGACAGGCAGTTACAGTGAATTTGTGCTGTAATATAGCCGCAACATCAGTCATTAACTCATCGATTTCCACACGGTTGGCAATGGCTTTTTTTAGACCCCCATTAAACAGATTCACTCCTTTTAAATCTGTCAGGAATCAGCACTAATAAGGAGGGAAGGCATCAAATAAAGGCTCATTTTCCAAATGTGGCACAGGCTGGGCAGTGTGATTGGATGATACATCAGTAATGCTAAATCCCAAGTGGTGCTAATGGACATCAATATGACAAATTTCACTTTCAGGCTAAGGCTTAAACTTCTGACCCTTATGGATTCAGAAGCAGAAACAGAATTATGACTTTTGGAATGAAGTCTGGTAGTTTTTTTCATACTTATCCTGTCCAAGAATCGCTGTCTTAAAAATAAAGGTTCTTTATTGCCATATGGTTTTGACATATCGATTTATACAAATTAATTTGTAATATATATATTATAAAATAAATAAAAAATGTATAGTGCTGTACATTTGCTTTACAGTAAACAAACTTATTTAGTCTTATTTTTTGAAGCTGCCTTCAAACTTCAGATCTATGCTCAAAAAACAGGTGGGTGACAAAAAAGGCTATTTGGGAACCAAACATTTTAATCATTGCATTACTGCAAACAAAAAAAGGCATTGTTGTTATTTATACTTATGAAGGAACTACACAAATAGTCTTGTCAACCACTCTTATCTTATATTAACCACCATATCTTAAAATGTCTCAAATATCAAGTGTGCGCTTTCGTATGAATTTATGGCATCTGACTCAAACATACGGTTTGTAGGTAAAACATTAAAACATACAAATAAGATTGTTCAAATTCATACAGATACATAAACTTCATCAATCGTAAAATAACTATGCATGGTCATGAGACTCTATTGAATAATCAGAGAAGTACAAGAATAAAATATCATATCTTTACACAGATATCATCAGTAGCAAACAAAAACAAGTAAATCACCTAGTAAAAGTAATATGATGATTCACTGGCTGCATGTGAATTCAAGCATCCCAATATTGGTTGGTAAAATGGATATTAATTTTTCAGATAATTAGTCATTACTCCAGTCTTCAGTGTCACATGATCCTTCAGTAATTACTCCAATATGATGATTTTAAAAGTTGAAAAAAGGTTTAATAAAACTGCTTAATAATAAAAAAAAAAATTTAAATTTCTATTTCAAATATTAATTTCATTAAAAAAACTTTACTGACCCCAAACTTTTGAATGTTAAATTTGTCACACACACACACAAAAAATTATATTTATATATATCAGACGGTCATCTTGCAGTCTGTGGTCATACTGCCTGATGCTCAGGCTATTAGCTAAAAGTTGATTGTTCTGCTCCCAAGTGCTGTGTTTACCTCACTGTACACTCACACACTGTAACTGTCAAGCTAGCTTCAATCCTCTACAGCCTCTTAGACCATTATACTTAACAGCTGAGAAGCCAGAAGGAAATCAAGAGTGCTGAACACAAATTGCCACCATTTGCTTTGAAAAGCACAGAATGGCGAGATGATGATATAGATAATCCATCCTTCGATACGGGTAAATGTTCAACAGCTGTGATTTGTTGATCCCGGCTGTGCGTTATCTCATTCGTCTGCCTGTAAATATCTGCACGCATCCATGCATCTTCAGAAGTTGCTTCGGCCAGGATGCGGTTTAGCAGAAGATCTACTTCGGTTAATTAAAGAGTTTTTTAATCAGCATGTGTGGCGCTTGTACGACGCTGCAGTCCTTTGCAGTCAATTACGAGAGGCCATGAGTGCATGTTGACTCTGTCTATAGGTGTGTGTGTTTGGACAACCTTCCTTCAGTAATAATGTGATGTGTGCATTGAAATGAACTGCTAGATGAAGAGTACAATGACATCACCAACAAAGGGCTTGTCGAGGGCCCGACGCACCTCTTTAAATTCATTAAGCAAGAGTGGCTGTCAGAGTACCTTTGTACTCCGGAAATTTGTTTATATAACCTGTTCGCCTCCGATGCAGACATACAATCTGTTGCTAGGAGATGACAGGATTTGCTTAAAAGCATTCTGCGTCACACTAATTTAAAAGGTGACTATGAAACTTGTGTCACTGGAAATCTTTGGTTTATTGGAAACACAACAAACATATTCCAATTTCACATTTCAAATAATATGCTGTATTTTCTTAAAGTTTAGCTCTGAAACTTGAAGAAATATTACAATGTAACCTTAGCCCATTTGACAGAATTTGTGGCAATATATTGATTACCACAAAAAAAAAAAAAATTTTAACACTTTATTTTGATGTAGTTACACGTTACTACATGTACTTATAGTAATAACAGTAAATTATGCACAACTACAAGTAACTAACACTAAACCAAACCTTAACCCTAACTGTAATATATAATAAGTACATGCAGTTAATTGCTATTAATAATTTAAGTAAGTACAATGTAACTACGTCACCTTAACATAAAGAGTAACCTTATTTTCTTTACAATGGAAATAAAAGGGGCCAAATATTGAAAAATTTAAAGGGATAGTTAAAAGTGTAAATTCTTTCATCATTTACTCATCCCTTAATTGTTCAAAACCTGTATGCGTTTCTTTCTTCTGCTGAACACAAAACAAATTTCAGGTTAGGAACAACTTAATGGTGAGCAAATGATGGCAGAATTTAAATTTTTGGGTGAACTATGCCTTTAAAAGCAGAAATGTAAAGCATATACTTTTATAAAAGCACTCACATTAATTCTTCTAATACAACTTTTGTATTATTGAGGATGTAACGTTGCCAAGTTTACGGTTTTATAGTCTTGTTATGCTGTCATAACAACAACAGATATAACTTTACACAGAAACAGTTAGTAAAAGCATGTTCACTTTAAGAATGACTATAAAGATCACTATAAAATGATAACTAATGGCTTTCACATCAATGCACAATAATGTTCTGTTTAAAGCATGTGCTGCTGTTATGTCATCTGCCTCTTTAAATGCTTGAGCTCTTTAAAGTTAGGTTGATTTTGATTGGCTGTCAACTACTCTGAAAGTGATTCCAAATATATAATTCCACTGTGCTGTTGTCGTTAGCTGCATGTGGTGTGGATGCCCAATAGAATTAGAAGATTATTAAAACTTTACAGTTGTAGATATCATCCTTGATGTGAATGGCCCCTAAGTAATTTTCCACACTAAAAGCATGTTAAAATACATATTGTTTATGGTTTTTGTACTATGCAAACAGTGAGTCTTTTGACATTTATGGGCCCCATTCACTTGTAAGTGCCTCACAGAAACTCAAATATTAAAGAAAAGGAGGTACAAGTTGAAATTAATTTCTGTGGTAACCAACACCGTGCCACAAGTACTGTCGATTGAGCTTAACTTGTACTGAAACTAGGAATATTCCTTTAAAAACCTTGATATAGCTATCTCTGTGTTACCCAAGCACAAAAGCATCAAATGCTGTACTATCTTTGATCTGTAGTTTTTGAACATGTCTATTAATTTGCCATTAATAAATCTTGGCATTACACTAGCGAGGAAAACAATTAAAATCTTATCATGCTAGTCTCAGAGGGGCGCAAAGCATGACTGTTTGACTGGGCGCCTGCTGTTAAAAACTTGATGAGCTCCTTTCATAGACATGCAACTCCAAAGGGACAGAGCCACTGAAGGAAAACTAGCATTCCAATTTTAATGGTAATACTGGATGTAGCAGTGGTGTGTGCTGGACTTCTGGGGGGAAAAGCAGCAAACTTCCTTCTCTGTTTGTGTCTTTTTACTCCAAAGTAAATGTATCATGTTTACACAGTTTCTAGGAAATATGGACACCATTTACCAAAATTTAATTCTGCAAAACTTTTGTCTATATGAACATAATATTAATTAAAACAAGGCTCCTCAAAGTCTTACAGTTTTTTCCGGATGCTTAAACCCTAACCGTGATTCTTATAGTACAATTTCTAAAACTATTAATACTTATAGCAAAACCACTCACTGAGTTTGCAAAACTAAAAGCACAAACACTGCTTTGCACTCAGTTTGCAATTTTGTAACACACTCTTAGCAAAACTGTAGGTACAATCCACTGCACAGCACTCTTTTTGTGGAACTGTAAACTCAACTCACTGCTTTACACTATATTTCCAAATGATCAACACACTCCTAGCAAAACTATACACATGTATATTATGATAAATCTATTATTTTGCCAACTGTCTGGCACACTGTAACATGTGAAAACTGTTTTAGATAATTAGTTCACTTTGCAATCAGCCTAAGCACTTACATTATAAGCCACAACGCTGGCTTTAAGCTAGCCAACGGGTTCAGCCTAACTTGAGCCGCTACACTGTAGCAAGCATCAAAAGGACATTTCGAAATGAGAATTGGTTAGTACAGTCACTTTGCACTAAGTTTGTAGCACTGCCATACTCTAATGAGAAACACAACAATACCATACATGTAAAAATACTGAAATTGTTACTTTACAGAATTGCTAGAAGTCCAGATGCTGGGGGCAGAGGAAGAATGTTCACTGCAGAACAAGAGACACATATAGTCAATATGGTGATTGCAAATAATTCCATAAGGCTACGAGGATAATTGGATGACCCACCTTCCAAAACATACACAATGTGAGCAATTCTGTATTATGTTGTGTACTTGCCCGCAACAGAATCCGAATGAAACAAATCTACAGAGTCCCTTTTGAAAGAAACAGTGAATGTGTAAAACAACTGCGATATGACTATGTGCAGTTAAGCTATAGTATCATTGGTACTGAATCTGGAAGTACTGTATTGCTGTACATGGGCCTGCTGTGCTGCATTTGTTTTGCCTTGTCCAGAGAGTGATGGAGCTAGAGGTAGATGCCATGGGTCATGGACAGCTTTTTGTGGATGAGGCAGGTTTTAACCTCACTAAAATAAGGAGACGTGGCAGGAACATTATTGGACAGGACAACGTGGTGGTAACAACTAGTGTGCAGCTATAAGTCGTGATGTCGTGTTGTTCCCTTTCAGTCGATAACGTCAGACGTAGTCGACGGTCGACTGAATGGGGATCGCGCTAGAGAGCCTATCATCTTCGATTACTATTGAACGAGCCAATGGAATTTGGCGTTCGTGATTTGCATCACACACTCCGCCCCCGCGGCGCGGGTATAAATACGGAAGTGGATGCACGCACTAGTTGCCTTTCGCTTCGGAGCCGTTCGTCTTTGATGTCTCTGAAGAGTGCTGTTGTATTCAACGAGCGAGTGTGTCGGTGTTCTTGCGGGAAGACCTCTCCAGTGTTGGTGTTCT
>NW_027509208.1:14895000-14970000 GCF_051911475.1 Siphateles boraxobius
GCACTGCCTCCCTCCGGGAGACCAGTGTTGCCCGAGCCAGATCCAGAAATGTCAGCTATGCTGAAAAAGGCCGCCTAGGCGGTAGGGCTTGTGTGGAACCCTCCACCGTGTCCCGAGCCGTCTCGGTTGGATGATTGGTATATCGGGGCGGGCCGTACTGGTTCTCAGTCCGCCGCCCCGGTTCCGTTCTTTCCTGAAGTGCATGAGGAGCTTAGGAGGGCATGGATGGCACCTTTCTCTGCCAGAAACCGCCTGAGTGGCTCCTCCCCCCTCACTACCCTTGATGGGGGAGCGGTGAAGGGTTACAAGGCTATCCCTCCAGTGGAGCGGGCTGTTGCGATGCAGTTGTGCCCAACGGCGGCCGCTTCCAGGAGAGGTGATCCTCGTCACCCCTCTAAAGCCTGTAAGTTCTCGTCCGCTCTTACGGGCAAGGCTTACAAAGCTTGTGGGCAAGCCGCTTCCTCTCTGCATGCCATGGCGTTGCTCCAGGTCCACCAGGCGCAGGCACTCATGAACATGCACGAGGGTAGTCCGGACCGTGAGCTCATGGGTGAGGTCCGCACTGCAACTGACCTCGCCCTCCGGGGGACGAAGGTTGCAGCTCGCGCGGCCAGTTCAGCGATGTCCACACTTGTGGTCCAGGAGCGCCATCTCTGGCTCAACCTGGCCGATATGAGAGAAGCGGACAAGGTCTGGTTCCTGGATTCTCCCATTTCCCAGGTTGGGTTATTCGGCGAGGCTGTGGAGAACTTTGCCCAACAGTTCTCTACAGCTCAGAAACAGACGGAGGCCATCCGGCACATCCTGCCTCGGAGGGACGCTGCTGCCTTCACCCGCCCGCCGAGGTCAGATCCTCCGCCTGTTCGTCGCCGAGGGCGTCCGCCCGCAGCCGCCTCAGCTCCCGCCGGACCACCGCAGCAGCCTTCACCCAGGTTCTGGCGTGGAGCCGGCCACGGAAGAGGCGCCCAGCCTGCTCCAGGTGCTGCCAAGCCAGGTGGTAAGCATCAGCGCAAAAGAAAACGCTGAACCTGGACGGGCTCTCAGGGATGGAGGAGTTGCTCGTGGAGTGGTCGCTGATCCACTTCCTCTGGCTGGTTGGAGGGCCGGCTAGAGTTTTTTGTTATGTGTGTATCTGTTCCACCGCTGGCCCCTATAAAAACGGGTTCAGCGGTACCCACATATTCAGAAAAAGAGCAAATTTTCCATTCCTGGGTCCCAAGTGGACCAGTCTGGCGGGTGTGACCCTGTAATAGCCTTACATCCCCCAGCTTCCCTTGGTCGGCAGCAGGCAGCTTGGGGCGTTCGAGGACCCGGTCATCCGCCTTCTCACGTCCTCCTGCCGCTAGTGGAGACAGGTAAGTGTTGCACTGCACACTAACACCACTATCTCTACTTTGCTGCCCCACCTCAGGCTTCGGCTACCCCGCTCAAGTCAGTGATAATCATCACATTAGGTGTTGAGCAGACGTGCTCCTGAAAATTCAGTGATGTTCATCACACCGAGTGTTGAGCAGTGCTCCTGACTTGTGCGTGCTTATCTTATCCTGCTGGCGAAGGATTTGATATAGCCTCTCCTCCAGCCGGTACGAAGGCCAGTTGTAAACTCGTTCTTCGTGCTACTAGGTGGTGGGTCGTGACCATCTTGGCCCAAGATTGGTCTGCAGCTCCGACCTGAAAGACATGTGCTTCAGATCTCTACCTTCCGCACCGCAGGCCATCCTGTGTGTTGCGTGTAAGGGTGGAGTATCAGTACAGTGTCCTTCCCCTCGAGTGCTCCAGAGCCCGTTGGGTCTTCAGGTCAACTGGAAGAGAGTAATCTCGCCCACGGGCTGAGTATCTCTTTTTCAGTTTTGGAGATGGACTCGGTCTAACACGTCTCTCCAATGAGAATGTGTTCAGCTGGTGTTGAAGTGAGAAAGGGTCCCACTGAAAGAACTTTCAGAGGCTCCTGGGGTATATGGTAGTTGCAGCCTTTGGCTTCCTCCATATGTGACCGCTTCAGCACTAGCTTCATGATCGAGTCCCGAGGTGACCGTGGCAGAGCAGCTCACCCTGTGTGACTATAGTTCATCCTGGTCTGCTGCCAAACCCTCTTCAACAGAGGGGCCATGTACCAAGGGCGTGTTTTAACGGGGGCCTGGGCGACCCTCGACTACACAGGCATTCGTGCCTCGAGTTGTTAGACATTGCGACCGTTGCGCAAGCTTCCCTTGCATGTCACAACTCACCCGTCACCTCCTCCTTGGAGGAGAAGCTTCTGAGGACGCTTTGTTCCACTCTTCCCGCTTTACTCAATCGGGCCGCCATCGAGCCTCACGACAGTTATAGCCAGGGCAAGTGGAGACTCCATCTCCTGGGTCCAGCTGGGTCATGACCATTCCGGGGCCGCTCAGTTGCCCCTCCGGTTTCGTCTTCCTACCAGTGTTTGTATAAACCGAGCGGACTACCCTTGGACAAACACTGGCTCTCAGCTGCCCCAGGGGCCCGCAGAAATGCTTTTAACCTCAGTGAGCCTTTTAAAAGCGACTCATGGTCGCCTTGCGCCTGCTCAAGTCAGTGAAATCATCACACTTCATGTTGAGCAGAAATGCTCCTGAAACTCAGAGAAGTTCAACGCACTCAAGTGTTGAGCAGCAATGCTCCTGTAGCTCAGTGAGTTCATCACACTCAGGTGTTGAGCAGAAATGCTCCTGTAGCTCAGTGAATTCATCACAAGCAGTGCTGAGCAGAAATGCTCCTGTTGCTCAGTGAAGTTCTTCGCGCTCAAGTGTTGAGCAGAAATGCTCCTGAAGCTCAGTGAGTTTATCACACTCAGGTGTTGAGCAGGAATGCTCCTGAAGCTCAGTGAACTTATCACACTCAAGTGCTGAGCAGAAAATGCTCCTGAAGCCCAGTGATCTTCACACGTTGTGTTGAGCAATGCTCCTGTCTTTTTGCGCCCGTCGCTTGCAACTACGTGCCAAGTCAGGAGAGGAACAGGTCTTCATAGTTGCCCCTTATTGGCCCAACTAGACCTGGTTCCTATCGACAGCCTTCCTGACTTCCCCTGAAAACTCTTTCATGGACGGGGCACGATGGCACAGGGACATGTGATAGTTACCATCACTTCTGCGAGCAGCCCCTAGAAATGGGTAGCGTGCTTACGCCTTTAGAAGTGGAACCTAGTCGGTGAGTCTTCTCTCCAGAGGAGATCCTGAAAGCTTTCGATCACTTCAGTGCTCTCTTTCCTGCAAAATGGGTTGGAGTAGGCTGTTTTCCTTCACCCTCAAAATTATGTTGCCTCGGTGTTTAAACGACGCTCATCGTGTTGCAGAAGTGTGCAGAAGCACGTTCTGATCTGCAGGTTCCTGAGGAGCAAGGTCTTGTAAATCCTTGCGTCCCTCTTTATCCTCTTGGGCCTTGTCCCTGGTGCGACTGCACTGCAGAGACCGCCCCTGAGCCACTGCAGGCAGTGAGTTAAATCAGTTCTCCTGCTCGCGTGGTCTCTACTAGAGGGTAGGGACTTGCTCGCTTTCGGTCAACGTATTGTGCCTGGAGTCTGGGCCGGCTAACTCTCACAAGCTGAGACCCCAGCTCGGATTGTGCCTAAGGCTCCTACCTCTCCCGTAATAGGAGCAGGTGGTGAGCCTGCAAGCGCTGCCCTGGAGGAGGCAGATCCAGCCCTGGCTTCTCTGTCCGTTCGCTTGGACGTGTACAGAACGCAAGCCATAGACCTCAGACCAGCTCTACAAATATCTGTTGGAATTCAGCAGAGAGGGAAGGCTGTTTCCATGCAAAGTCGCTCTAGTGCTTGCCTTCATTTCGGTAAAAATCCGAGATGCAACATGTCCACTTAGGTGTTGAGCTCCTCTATGATGAGTGTAAAGTGCTCCGCCTGGGCGTTGACGATATGCTTTGCTAAAACAGATTCTAGAGTTGGGGGCTGGATGACACCTAGTTGAACCGCTGCTTCCCGTGGGCTCCCTTCTCATGAAGCCAGTTTCACCGTGAGCCCGGTTCAAGTGTCGGCTTGCTGCGCCATTCCCCTCCTATGGACTGGATACGTGCGCCTTTCTACTCCAGTTGAGTTCCCTTAAAATTGAAACCTGTTGAGTTCCTCCACACCCCTCCGACGTCGGACGTGCGGAACGTCTGGTGTTAGGCCTACCACTCGTAAGCAGTGTGGAACCTGTGTTAGGCTGGGTCCAAATGTTGCGGTCCCTACGGCGACCCCATATGTGCATTCTTCCACGATACGGCTCCCTGCGGTGAGCCCGTGTCTTCCCTCGGCAGAGTCTCTCTGCCGTCACTGTCCGGTGTGTCTCCCCCCATCTTAGGCTGCAGCCACCCCAGTGACATTCCATATGTTAGACTGCCCGGTTTCCGCCCAGTTCATATGTGTATTTTCCCTCTGTTGAAAATACAGTTATCTCCGTTATCTCCCTCTGGGTTGGAGATGGCTTCCAATGTACGGGGAACGCTTTCCCAGTGGTCCTGTAGGGACTTCCCTGGCCTAAACCCTGTCCTTCCCCACCTTAAATTTGCGGGGGCATCAGGAGGCTTTGGTTTAGGCACTGGAAGGTGAAAGTTAGTGGCTTTTTCAAAGGTTATCCCCATTCATTTGACCGTTGACTACGTCTGACGTTATCGACTGAAAGGGGACGTCCTGGTTGCGTATGCACCCCACCGTTCCCTGAAGGAGGGAACGGAGGACGTAGTCCCCTTGCCACTACAGCTGGACCACCGCTGACCCCGGGTTACTCTGGGCTCCTCAGCCAAAAGCAACTAGTGCGTGCATCCACTTCCGTATTTATACCCGCGCCGCGGGGGCGGAGTGTGTGATGCAAATCACGCACGCCAAATTCCATTGGCTCGTTCAATAGTAATCGAAGATGATAGGCTCTCTAGCGCGATCCCCATTCAGTCGACCGTCGACCACGTCCTCTGCTCCCTCCTTCAGGGAACGGTGGGTTGCATACGCAACCAGGACGTTCAACATCATGCAACCATAGGCACAAATAACACTGCACACATTATTACATTCCTGGACACCTTACATGACATGCTCACTAATGTTCAGAGACCAGATACGTCATCATATGGGACAATGTTAGTTTCCATAGGGCTGCTTTGGTCTGCAAGTGGTTTACAGATCACCCACTCTTCACTGTACTCAGCCTCCCCCCATACTCTCCATTCTTGTATCCAATTGAAGAGTTCTTCTCTGCCTGGCGCTAGAAGGTCTATGACCGTCATCTGTGTTTTTTATTCATACCATCAGTGTGTAGTTGGCGCATTGGGTGCTTATTAATGTGATGGCTTGTGTTAACTGTTTGATACGAAAATACCATTTTTACGAAGGTTTGAAGAGTTACTGTAAGCAAGGTTTATTAGCTTTTGCAAGAGAACTACAATGTTTTGCTGATTTGGTGAAGGGTTTTCTTATTTGTGTGTAGAGTTTTGCAAAAATAGCCAATAGTTTAAAAAAATGTGCTTAAGGCATCAGAAAAAAACTGTAATTTCATGCTTTTTAACATTAACGTAATGTTTAAAACATTCAGGAACATTCAAGTTTTTATAACTTAATGGGAACTTTAGCAAGTTAGCAAGCAATGTTCTTAGTACATTATTTTTATTTTGTTTACATAATTTAACAGAAGAAATATATTTCTGTCATGAAAACTCTCTGAGAGATTAGCATGGTAATGGTAATGGATGTGGCAATGTTAATGTATTTGCTACCTCCAATACATTCGCAAACATTGCTGTGAGCATGTAAGACATACTGCAACCGCTGCACATGTAACATACATAAATTAACCCCCATAGCAGATCTATACAGGTGGAGCTGGGGAAAGTGGAGTGTTTTTGAAAATGTACTGCAGACTGCTAACAGCAAAACTACCAGTATTTGAATGTTGTGCTGCAGCTCATTGGCCACTGATGAAACAGCAACCAATCAGCTGCACTATGATAACGATGTGATCGCTACCAAATTCAGTTAAGGACCTTTCAGTCTGTACCATCTAGAGTTTCATGCCAGAACTTACCTAGTTGTTTTTCTCTCCCTCCTTCACTTTCTCTCTTATTTTGTGCCATAGCTGAATATGTGAGTTTTCCCACAGTATGTGGATGAATTGGCTTCCGGATGCAAAATATTTGTTGTCTGGGTCGGCACTGAAGGCCTGACAAATTTGGTTGAATGGTGAATTTTCCAAGAACACATCGTTGTTTCCATTGTGCAAACTAAGAGGGGAAATAATCAGCAGCAAATGGACAGAGAAAGAGTAGTCTCTTGGGAGAGAAAGAGAAAGCGAACAGGTCACAATATTCTCTTTCTTAGAGAAGTCTCCCCTTTAAATTACTCTAACTTTACAACAGCAGAATCAGCACATATTTCTCTACAATTGATTTAAGAGAGCTGTTTTTTGTTTTGTTTGGAATAGCAGGGTATAAGACTTGCAATGTGTAGCAAGTAATTGAAAATAGAGGGCCACAGCTATACACATAAAACATGAACAAGATTGACACTCATTTCAGACTGCAAAGCCATTCACAGTGAAAGGCGTTTAGTTTTAGATAAATAAATTGTGCTAAAGCACTCTTGTAGGTATGTGATCTATTGTTGAGAGGAAACAGAATAAAAAAGATGGTGTTTTGATATACTGTACATGCTTTAAAGTCAGCATGAAATTATTTTTGTAATGCATGTTATAGATCTTATTGTGAACAAATTATCCATGCATATGTTTCAGTTTAAAAGCACAGAGAAAATGTGTATATATATATATATATATATATATATATATATATATATATATATATATATATATATATATATATATATATATATATATATATATTATCTTTTACAGTTTAGTCAAATGTCATAACTGTACCTTCTGGTGAAAGCAACCAATACTTTAGTCTACTGAAACACTCATGTTCATCTGCCTCCACTTTTGACTGCAACACCCACATCTCCTCACAACAGACACATAGAAAAGGAGAAACATTTAAAATTTTTTAAATTGCACAATAATCATAGATAAGAAAAAAATTGTCTATAATTCACTCTCTGTGGAAAACAAAGGAAAGTAGGCTGCCTTAAAAATGTAAAAGCTGCTATTTTACATAAAAGATGGTCACTCGCTGTCTAGTTCAGTTGGAATTTTATATGATTTTTTATGCATTCTATATAAGTATTCATTTATTAAAAATAAATAACCTCCATCTCTCTGCTCCTGCAACATTCCTTTAAGTCGTATGCATATTTTATTAAACTACTGCTTTTATTGTCAGTAGACAATAATTTTATTCAGATAATTCTGTAAAGGATGTTTAGTGGAGGGTCAACAGGAAAAATTCTATAAAGTTTTTCAAATGCACCTAAAAAATCTTATACACCAATGATTTTCCCTTTAAATTAGGTTTATATACTGTAGTTGTAATTGAAATTATTCAACCCCCATGGCAAATCAGGTTTATTGGCAAATGTACAGACTTTCAGCTGTTTGCAATGAAGAAATCAAACAAAAGTAATTAAAATGGATTCCCCAAATTCAACTGAAAATGCAACTTTTAATGACTTCTGCAGTCTGAAAATTAGTCAAACCCCTGAATAGACTCCCTCACAACAGCACAAATCTTCAAAACAGGTGTTGTTTCAAGCACACCTGATGTAATTAATCAAGGGCATCATTAGTTGCACCAGGTGTGCTTGAGCTAGAACATGCAATATCTGAACTGGCTAGGTTTGTTGAGTGTCACTGTCAACAAAACGTTCCAATGCAAACTTTGACTCACAGTATTGTATTAATAGGTACAGACAGGCAGGAGGTTCACACACACTTAGTAGGATGGAGATCGGACAAATACGAACTGAATAGAATGAAACTAAATACAAACACTGATGAACACTGATTAACAGATGAGGTAACAGATGAGACAGATGAACTAATGAGGGTTACCATGGAAACAAATGAATGGCGGGAAAACAAAACAAAGGAAGACATGTGACTAATAAAAATACAAACAAACACTGAAACGTGACAGTCACGTTTGACTGCATGTTAGAAATATGGCTAAGTCAAAAGAATGGTCCAAAAAGTTAAGAGAAGATATAATCGCCATTCAAAAACAAGGAACAGATACAAAAAGCTAAGTTCAGAGAAGAGTTCAGAGAAGTTTCTAGATTTCTAGACCCTCGAGTGATTTCAAAAGACCTGCAACAAGACTTGGTGGCAACAGGCACTGAGGTTTCAGGTTGCACATTAAGGCACGTACTAAACGCATGCCAGAATTCCAAGACATACACTACTACAGACCTAAAAACACAAGAAAAGTCAGCTCCAATTCCCTCAAAATCAAATAAATAAGCCACAAAAGTTTTGGGAATCTGTTCTGAGCTGCAATGAAACAAAACTGGAACTTTTGTGTTTGATGTCTGGAGAAGAATGAAGCATATGCTGAAAAGAACACTGCCTACAGTTAAGCATGGTGGGGCTCGGGGATGCTCTGGGGCTGCTTTGCATCCTTGGTCACTGGAAACATGCAGTGTGTGGAAGGCAAGATGGATTAATTGAAGTACCAGGAAATCCTAGGAGAAAATATAATGCAGTCAGTGAGAAAGCTTAAGCTTGGGCGTCATTGGACCTTCCAACAGGACTATGATCCCAAGCATACCTCACATTCCAGCAAGGCTTGGTTGCAGAAGAAGTCCTGGAAGAGTCTGCAGTGGCCATCACCGTCACCTGACTTGAACTACATAGAAAATCTCTGGTGGGATTTGAAGGCGGGTGGGTGCAGCACGCAAACCCAAGAATATCACTGAACTGGAGGCCATCGCTCATGAGGAATGGGCTAATATTTCTCAGAAATGCTGCCAGAAGCTGGTGTCTGGTTATACATCTCTTTCGCAGCAGTTCATAACAGGAAATGGGTGTTCTACTAAGTACTAATGATGCTTGCCATGAAGCGGTTGAATAATTTTGAGACTGCAGAAGTCATTAAAAGTTGCTTTTTCAGTTGAATTTGGGTAAACCACTTTAAACATTTGTTGTGTTTAATTGTTTGATTTGTTCATTGCAAACAGCGGAATGTATGTAAATTTTGCCAATTAACCTGATTTGCGATTGGGGTTCAATAATTTTGATTACAACTGTATGCAGTGTTTAGATTGTATCATTGTATGAAATGTATGACATTTTTTATCCTTTTGTCTTATTCCTTACCTCCTTATTTACCTATTTTATATTTTACCTTATTTCTGGCAATAAATTGGTCTTAGATACTAAAATAAAAATGTAAAATAAATTTAAAATTTGTATGTATAAAGGTTGCATAAGGAGGGCACACAATAGAGATGTGCGGATGGGCTATTATTTCATCCGCAACCGCATCACAAAACTCATCATCCGTCCGCCATCCATCCGCACCAACGTTTTTGACCAATTTTCCCACCCGCCATCCGCTGATACAAGGCGCTGCTGATGACAGCCGCGAGACTGGAAACCGCCCGCCCCCCGCCCGAATTTAATTAAAATATTATTTTTTTTGTCCGCGGCTATATATATAACCGCAAATCTCTAGCACACAAGCCCCGGTCTGAAACCTAAAATGAGAAATGGGACACTCAGTATTGATGACTTCATGTAATGCCCATATGTCAATGGGAACACATCACATGTGCCATTTAGGGGCAAGTGGTGCTCACTGCAGTCAAATGACATCCAGTTCCACCTCTCTGGACATCTAATTTTGAGGGATAGAATTGTGGGTAGGGTTAGGGTGTGGTTGGATATTCTAGCTCCATTAGGCCCAAATTACATTTTCTCCTCCTCACAGGAAGTCTAGCTAGATGTAAGATCCACCCATTTTCTCTGCAGTGAGCAGCCTCTCTTTGGGAGAGGGCATAGTTATGTGTATGTTTATGTGTGTATCTGTTTTTCCAATTGGTCATGTCTTATCTTACCCAGTGAACCAGGACTGTCACTAGTACCCTCTCAAAAAAATTAATAAAAAAAAATTAATAAAAAAACATCCCCAGGCTGTAAGCATGTACATATTTATGTGCAATTGTTAAATAAATAAATAATACAACTAGTCACCGTGCATTTTGCAAAAAATGATTTTGTAGTGCAAGTCTACACACACACACACACACACACACACACACACACACACACACACACACCAGGGCCTCTGAGATTGTGTCGCTTTTTCTAACAAACTTCCAGCTCATTATTTATTTTTATAATGCTGTCAAAATGCATAACATCTTCCTCAGAGAGGGAGCGAGAACGACAAACCATCCCATGGGCATGAGAACCAAAAGTGTGACAAGGCTCTCGTAACTCCCCATTCTGCTTGTTGCTGTTGGTTATAGCATTTCCGCATGTGTGTTCGAGTGATGAGGAGGAGGAGGGGGAACCTGCCATGAGAGTGTGTTTGTATACAGGAGGGTGTGTGTGTGTGCATGTTGTGTCTAACACGTGTGCGCTGAGGGACTCTGCACAGATTGTCGAGCCCCTGTTTCCCGCCACTCTCAAATCCTGCATTAATCCACTCACTTCATTGGAAAGCTGCAGGATGGGCTAGCAGCCGATAAAGAGGCAATGCGGGTTGAACTGATAAAGGAGACTTCAGTCACAAATTAATACTGATAATTCATTCTCTTTTTACTGACACACTTTATCTCTTTCTTACACACACTTGCAGTAAACTCTTTAAAAAATCAGGTCATAAACAGTTTTCCACTCTCGCTTAATCACACTTCTGTGCTTTAAAAAGACACATGCACACAAGACCACAGTAGGGCTGGGAAATTAGATACAACTCAAAGATACAACGAGTAATCTCAGTTATAATCCAATATGATATTTGCGTATTCATGGTTACATCTTTATAGACCCCATTATCAGTGAATTTCTAAATAGGTTTTAAGTTTCCAAACTTTTTGGTTAACAGTCAAAACTATAAAAAGATAAAGCACAACTATAATGGTGTTCAGTGTTGGGGGGGTAATGCAAGTAATGTGGGTTACATAATCAGATTACTATTTACTTGAAAAAATTAATCTGATTACATAACCCACATTACTTGTATCTGAGTTACATTTCCACATAAGTACATCAGAGTTAATTTTTCAAATTTTTACATTGACTGACACCTCTCCTGTCCCCATGTTGAGAGAAATCAGGATCATGTGCAGAGGCGTTGTGTGCACTGTGTAAACATGAATGTTTATTGCAGTTCTAGTCTATACTAATGTGAACATGCTGCACGTGTTGTTGATTTGCCATCTTATTAAAATACAGTGCAGAGAATGATTACATTTTTATTTTAAGATTATCGTATTTATCTTAACATTTTAAATATGATTTATTATTGTATTATTGATTTATTATTTCTACCCATTAGACACATCGGTACAATCCTACTGATGTCCACAGAACTTTCTAATGCATTATCCTGGCTTGAAGTGTTACTCGTTCAATTACATCTTTCTCTGTAAAAGTGAGATGATCAAACTCTTGCAAGCAGAATCTTGCTTAGATGAGTGCTCGCTGTTCACTAAGAGTCGCAAATCCCTTAAGCCTGATCCTAAATCAGATCCACCATCAGTTAAAGCAGTGTAGAGGCAGCTCATCTGATCCCAGATCAGCATCAACCTTTGATAACCACTTCCAACCTGTTCGACTAAATGCCTGAGTCTGACCCCAGATAAAACAGGTTGGATTGAGCCCGGATCAGTTAAAACCAGCCAGGTATTCACGGCTTATGTTCCGTCTGCATGCCAGAAAGTGAGATCTTGTCACTGCAAGAAGCAGAGGCATTACATTAATCAATGTTAATAAAAGCTCACTCTAATTGTAAGCGTGCATGTATGCATGAGGGAAAGCAAGAAAAGTGCCTGGGCGAACATGTGACTGCTTGTGTCTGCTTGAGCGTGCGCGTGTCCGTGTGCAGCTGTTGTCTCATTGCTATGCAGTTGGCATCGACCTCACTAAAATAGGAAGCAATTACACTGTGAACCTGCAGTTAAACTTTGAGTGGCAGCTGATGTTTAATGCATGTGAGACAGAGCTTCGGGGTTAGAACCGTGCACTCGGGATCCTGCGGTTCTCCTGCAGGACAAAACCCCAGTAGCCCCGCTCGGCCACACGCTTCCAGTCGAATCAAAACAACTCGACTTACAGTATCGCCATCACGGAAGAGCCACAACGTCTTTAAAATCACTGTGAAGCCGTCTACATTTTTGAATAATATCAGTGGACATAGTTTGACTAGTGATGCAGCCTGGAATTACAAATCATACTTAGGCTCAATCCCAATTCACCACTTGCCCCTACCCCTTTGTTTTCGAGTGTACCCATTGGCCCTTAAAACAGAGTTACAAGGGCCAAGGAATTAAAATATTCCCCTACGAAATGGAACAACCCTTCATGAACCCGATAGGTCATCAGTCGTCGATGATCGCTCAGACGTTACGGAAGCGACGAGTTTTGACAGGATTTCTCCATGAAAACGACTGACAATGAGCGCCACTGCTCTTACCTCTGAGGAAACATGATGATTATAACGTTCCTTCCTCGAAATGTATCTCTTTTCTGTTTCTGAAAGGTAATTTATTATACAAATTATTAATTCAAATGCCTATATTATTATAAGTGTAAATAAAGTGCATGGTGGTTTCATCTGGGGCTAAATTTAAATGTTTAACCGTTTGCGAATCCATCTCGCCAGTGATTCGCAATGTATTCTGGGAACTTTCTCGTAACCCTCCGTTCGGATTGTGCCTCTAAAAAATCTCAGTTTCGAGGGCTATGTAGCCCTAACCCTTCGCCCTACTCCTCTATCACAACAAGAATCGGGACACCCTACCCCTAGACTTGAACGCGAAAAACGGAGGGGTAGGGCCAAGGGGTGAATTGGGATTGAGCCTTACTATTCACAAGGCTGAAGAATATGGTTGTCAGTCCTGTATTTAAGTTCATAATACGGTTATGTTTACACACAGTTCGGTTATTTACGTGTCATAAAGTCTGAATTGTGAGATTTAAACTTGCAATTGCAAGGCAAAGTAAGATACAAATTGTCACAATTCTAAGAAATAAAGCTGCAATTCTGACGGAGAAATTAAGTTAATATCTCACAATTCTGACTTTTTTTGCAAGTTTATATCGTGGAATTCTTCTTTTTTTCTTCTCGGAATTACACATTTATATCAGTCAATTATGACTCTTTTCTAAGAATTGTGAGATTGCGAGAAAATAATTATTGTATAATTATATGATTCGGACACCATGTGTGTGTGTGTGTGTATATATATATAAATCTTTTTTGTGTGTGTGGCAGAAACAAGGTCCCTACCTTTTTTTAACTAAATTGAGCTGGACAATGACAATTGTCTTCAGTACAGCTGCTTTAAAGCTGAATCAAATTTCCTTCATAATTGATGAACTCTGGAACATTGACATGCTTTTTAACTGAAGTGAATAAACACTAAATTGACTTTAGCTGAAAAATAACACTATTGCCTTCTGTACAGCTGCTTAAAGCTTAAATTAATATTGTTTTGTAATTTTAAGAACTTATTGAACTTATTGAATTATTAAGCACTATTATTGAACTAAAATGAATAAACAATGAACTGACTTGAAATGACAGTGAGCTGAATTATGACAATATTGCCTTCTGTTGAGCTGCTTTATAGTTGAACTGAGTTCACTTCATAACTAAAGAACTTCCAAGCATTCAGAGTTATTGAACTAAACTGAATCAACACTGAACTACATTGAGCTCAATAATGACACTTGACTAGATGCTTTACAGCTGATATTTAAACAGATTGCTTTAAAAAATCTGTATTTTATAAAGCCCTATAAAAATAAATGTCAGATGGCAATGCATGCAGCGACAGAGTAGTTGCTTCAGCCAAGAGAAATATTAAATAATGAACTGCTATGGAGAATAGAAAACTCTGTAGTACATTGGGCAAAGCCATTTGCTTGCTTCCCTCACGCATGAGTGAGCTGCTGTTTCCTATCAATCCTTTTAAGTGTGGGTTTCTATTTGCTAGTGTTCGGTGAAGATCTGTGTAGCTCTCTTTAACTGTTATAAATATAAGGGCAGAGGGAGGACAGGTTAAAAGCTTGTATTTAGGTAAACAAAACCTTTCCAGAGTGAGGTTCATCAGAGGATACATGCATGCAAAATATATAAAATGTAGAGTTCAGCCTCTAAAATCTGAGGGAGTCACATGCCTGTGACCTCAAATAAATTGAATTCTTCAGTATATTAATGTTCTAAGTTAGGTTTAACTTAGTGTGTGCTTTGAGGAAAAATTAGTCACCTGGATCCAAGAGCCATGGAAGTAGTAATGCAAAATTACAGAGCAGAACATGCCTCAAAATTAGGGGTGTAACGATACACAAAACTCACGGTTCGGTTCTTCCCACGGTTTTGACATCTCAGTTCAGTTCAGTTCCCTGGGGTGGGGTGGGGTTTAGAAAGCTAAAATTGCTTTTTTTTTTTTTTAAACAGTGGTTTAATGAAAAAAAAATGTGTCTTTGTCTTTACATTAATTCAATTACAATTACACGACTCGCAAGGATTAAAAAAATAATAATCTGGTAATGCTGTTGTGACACTGGTAATGTGGTGCGGTAGAAGCACGTGAAGGAGGCTGGATCCAAACGCAGTGTACAGGCTTTATTTAGACAAACTACAAACTTAGACAAAGACTCAGACTGGAATACAGGACTCAGAATCAGAAGCGACCAACGTTGACATCAAACATTCAACAACTCACAAAGACAGGGCAGGAACACAGGGCTTAAATAATCAAGGACAAACGAGCTAACAAGGGGGTGTCGGGAATAACGAGAAACACCTGGGAGAAGTAAAAGACAGGTCAGGGAATCACTGAACATGAAAAGACAAGACACAAAACCCACATCATGACATAACCCCCCCCCCTTAAGGGCGGCTCCTGACGCCCAACAAAACAAAAAAAAAACAATAAAGTTCAGGAGGGCGGTGAAGCACAGGCGGTCTTGGGGGAGGGATGGAGGGCCAGGCCCATGCAGGGGAACGGACCCTGGGCATAGACAAGGTGGGCCTGGGCCGTGGAGCGTGGGCGGACCTGACTGAACAGGCGGCCAGGGCGGAGCAAGACGAGGCGGAGGCCAGGGCGGAGTAAGACGAAGCGGAGGCCAGGGCGGAGCAGGATGAGGCAAAGCCCAGGGCGGAGCAGGATGAGGCAAAGGCCAGGGTGGTGAAGCCCCTGCAGACGACCATGGCGGCGCAGCCTTCACCGGACCTGGGCTCACGTGAAGCTCAGCTTCGTCAAGGCAGACGTTAAACTCAGGTCCGTCAAGGCTGACGCGAAGCTCGGGTTCGTCAGGGCTGACGTGGAGCGCGGGCTCGGCTGGACTGTCGCGAGGTGCAGGCTCGTCAGGGCTCACGTGAAATGCATGCTCGTCGGGGCTCACGTGAAATGCATGCTCGTCGGGGCTAACGTGAAGCTCGGGTTCTTCGAGGCTGACGTGAAGCACCGGCTCGTCGAGGCTGACGAGAAGCTCGGGTTCGTCAGGGCTGCAGTGAAGAGTGAGTTCGTCGGCGCTGCAGTGAAGAGCGGGCTCGGCAGGGCTGGACCGGACCAGCGGCGAAGACGACGACGAGGCGTCGCGGGTAATGTGAACTCGGGAGGTGTCGAGTAGAACAAGCCTGTAATGGAGAAGAGGTCTTCCAAGGAACAAGCCTGAGCAATATACCGGTCAAGAGTCCAGTTGGTAAGGTCCCGCGGCATCCATCGGGCGATCTCATAATCCAGCCCGTTCCAAAACAGGCCCATGAGCTGGATATCATCTAGCGCTCCCAGATGGCAAATGGACAGAAAATCCTTTGCGTACCTTTGGACGGACTGGCCCTCTTGCAATAACGTCGACAGGTATTCTCCCAGAGCCCGGTTGCTGACAACTGCTGGATCCATTTCGTGGTGAGTTGTTCTGTGACGCTGGTAATGTGGTGCGGTAGAAGCACGGGAAGGAGGCTGGATCCAAACGCAGTGTACAGGCTTTATTTAGACAAACTACAAACTTAGACAAAGACTCAGACTGGAATACAGGACTCAGAATCAGAAGCGACCAACGTTGACATCAAACATTCAACAACTCACAAAGACAGGGCAGGAACACAGGGCTTAAATAATCAAGGACAAACAAGCTAACAAGGGGGCGTCGGGAATAACGAGAAACACCTTGGAGAAGTAAAAGACAGGTCAGGGAATCACTGAACATGAAAAGACAAGACACAAAACCCACATCATGACAGCTGTAAACTATTTAGAGAGCCCGCATTAGGCTACTATAACATTAAAGGTTAACAACAGAACCTAGACTTTTAGCCTAAATTCAGATGCTATTTATTTTTTAGATATAATAATCAACACCCAATACATTGTATGAAAACATGTAAACTGAACATAAGGCAGTTCCCTTTCAAGGGAACTCGAGCTGCGTTTGAGACGCGGTGGGAACGCTCTGCGTGATTACGTCGTGAAGCATGTGTAAAATCAGCCAATGGAAGCCCGCTACGACATAGGTGACGTCATAGACCAGGAAACTATGAAGCACCCCTGAATTCAGACCGCGACAGCTTCTGTACCTTCAGCAAGCGCTCTCTGTATATCTGTCCTTGTCTATTTATTGTTGTCTGTCAAGCCCCTTATATATATATATATATATATATATATATATATATATATATATCTATCACAATTGTGAGCAAGAAAAGTAATAAGCGCTGTGTTGTTCCCTGCCCTCGTTATATCACGGATGGGGACACACATCGTATGTGTATTGCTTGTTTGGGAGTGGAGCATACCCAGTCAGTCCTCAAGGGGGCTGACTGTGAGCATTGCATGAGTTTGTCTATGAAAACTCTCCGCTCTCCGGGTCTTCGGCCTACTGCCGAGGCACAGCGTCGGCTTTCATCTTGGGGTTCGCAGATGGATCTAGTAGCGGGGTTTGAGACGGGCCCCGCCCTTTCTCAGCCCTTACCTGCTGGATCCGGTGTCTTTGCCCGCTCTGCGGCTTCTCCTTCCCAGGCTGAGGCACCAATATTACGGCTATCCAGTTCTGAGGATCTGGATGTCGTTGATATGGGGGATATTGAGTGTTCGCCAGCTCATACCCCTGCTGATGAGGAGCTTTTGGAGGTTTTATCTCGTGCTGTTACTAAATTAAATATTGAGTGGCCAGCCGATGATGTTGATGTCGAATCTAGAAAGAGTCTTTTAGATGAACGTTATCTACCATCTAGATCACGACCTCCTCGTCGGGAACTCCCGTTTTTTCCCGATCTCCACACAGAGGTGTCGAGATCGTGGATTAAACCGGCGTCTTTCAGAGTGCATAATCCGCAGACTAGTAATTATAGTAAAATTCAAGGGATTGATCACTATGGTTATTTGACTATGCCTTGTGCTGAAGACACGCTAGCGAGCTATCTCTCCCCCGAGTCATCTTCTTCTCTGAAAGCCCCGATGTTACCCACCAGACCTTTAAAAAATACATCTTTGTTGGTGGGTAAAGCGTATTCGGCACCAGGTCAGGCCGCGGCATGCTTACATACTATGTCGATTCTCCAAGCATACCATGCTGACCTGGTGAGGGACATGGACGATTGTGAGGAAGTTAGTGCTGATGCAATACGAGAATTGCGTCGCACGACAGATTTATCTCTCCGGGCCACCAAGGAGACGGCCAAATCTGTGGGCCGTTCTATGGCAGCCCTGGTGGCCACGGAACGTTATTTATGGTTAAATCTATCAGAGATTAAGGATAAAGATAGGTCTGTTCTTCTGGACGCACCGCTTTCACCTACAAATCTGTTCAGCGACGCTATAAATTGTGTTGTCGATAGGTTTCAAGAAAACAAAAAACAAGCGGCTGCGTTTCAGAGGTTTCTTCCTCGCCGGTCCAGTGGCCCCGAGGTTGCTCGCAACATAAAGCCTGAGCAGTCTCGTCTGTCTACGAGCTCCACACATAGAAGTCAGCAAAAACAGAGCGTCGCCACTCTGGCTCGCCGGTAGACGGGATCTGAGGACTGTCATCACTAAGAGAGCTTGGTCTAAGAAGTCCTGACGCCAAGGCTATCAGGCTTCTGAGGGTGATCCCCTCCAGGGAGGAACGATTCCGAGGAACCGTCCCTCCTTGGCACCCTCCGGGGGGCGATTCTCCGAGGAGAGTCGCAGTGTTGTCACTGTCAGCATCCCCGTGCTATCCTCTGAGGAGGGTTGTAGAGCGGTCAGTTTGGTTATTCCCTGCCGGTTCGCCGCTTCAGGGCACCAAGATGATTGTTCAATCAAATCCAGAGGCCAGTCTCGAGGGACTGGTTCCCTTATCGAAATTTCTGGCAGCGTGGAAACTTCTGCCAAATATTTCTACATGGGTCCTGCACATAATAGAAAAGGGTTACAGAATTCAGTTCAGTTCTCGTCCGCCCAGATTTCAGGGGGTCCTCTCTACGGTACATTAATTCAATTACAATTAGTAAAGTTAGTAAAGTTCCTGAGGTTCGCTTTCGGGGGCGAAGCTTACCAGTATCGGATTCTTCCATTTGGCCTAGGTTTATCACCCCGCACCTTTACAAAATGCATGGATGCAGCTCTGGCTCCTTTGAGACTCCAGGGCATTCGCGTATTAAATTACATCGACGATTGGTTGATTTTGGCTCTGTCAGAGCAGCTGGGAGTTCGGCATCGAGATGTCGTTCTGTCCCACATAAAGAGTTTGGGGTTGCGGCTCAACACCAAGAAGAGTGTGCTCCTCCCGGGTCAGAGGACCACTTTTCTAGGTGTAATTTGGGATTCGACCACAATGCAGGCACGTCTGTCTCCTGCACGTATTTCTGCGATTCTCATAGCCGCAAGGAATGTAAAACTAGGCCAGTCGCTCACTGTAAAACAGTTTCAGAGACTGTTGGGTCTCATGGCAGCTGCGTCCAACGTAATTACTTTTGGCCTTCTGTACATGAGACCCCTGCAGTGGTGGCTCAGGACCAAGGGATTTTCTCTGAGGGGAAATCCGTTCCGCAGGATCAAGGTCACACAGCTATGCCTTCGTGCCTTGGTCATGTGGAAGAAACCTTGGTTCCTCGCCCAGGGCCCAGTGCTGGGGGCTTCTTGTCGACGTATCACGCTTTCGACAGATGCTTCCCTCACGGGATGGGAAGCGGTCATGAGTGGCCGCTCAGTGCAAGGTCTTTGGCAGGACCATCATGTTTGGAGATGATAGCGGTAGCGATAGCGCTCAAATATTTCCTGCCAGACCTGAGAGGCCATCATGTGTTGGTCCGCACAGACAACACATGGGTGGTCTCTTATAACAACCATCAGGGAGGTCTGAGGTCACGTCACCTTTGCAAACAGGCCCATCAGATCCTCCTATGGGCCCAGGGGAGATTGCTGTCACTCAGGGCAGTATATATTCCGGGGCGTCAGAATGTGGGAGCGGATATTCTGTCGAGACAGGGGCTGAGGCCCGGGGAGTGGAGACTTCACCCTGAGGTGGTGGAGCTCCTGTGGGAGAAGTTTGGTCAGGCTCAAGTAGACCTTTTCGCATCATTAGATTAGATTGATTAGCAAGACCGTTTGCTTGCTTCTTAGTGTGCGCAGGACTTCACATAGAACGGGCATTTGTCACTATGGCATAGTGGGTATGGGGTTCCCACTGCGTCTCAAACGCAGCTCGAGTTCCTTTGAAAGGGAACGTCTCAGATTACGTATGTAACCCTGGTTCCCTGATAGGGAACGAGACGCTGCGTTTATCTGCCGTACTTCCTGCATGCCCTGATCGACTTGCTTCAGGCCTTTCAGAAGCTGTCGGGGTCTGAATTCAGGGTTGCTTTATAGTTTCCTGGTCTATGACGTAGCCTATGTCGAAGCGGGCTTCCATTGGACTGATTTTACACGCGCTTCACGACGTAATGACGCAGAGCATTCCCAGCGCGTCTCAAACGCAGCGTCTCGTTCCCTATCAGGGAACCAGGGTTACATACGTAACCTGAGACGTTTTTGCATTAACTTATGTTTTTACTCTAATTCGTTTTTGAAATATAATAATTTACACAGTTGCTGTAATTTTCATTAAAATATATTTTAAACATACATTAAATAATCAAGATATCATTAACAGGTTAATTAAACTATAATATATAGGCTAATATAGTGCATTTATTTAGTGCAAGAGTTCATTTCTCTAGGAACCAACAAGCTGTGGACCCTGGATGACTTGCCTACTGAGGTAACAAATAGGCTGTGGCAAACTAAGCTGTTTTATTGACGTCTTTCCGCTGCTGAAACACTGATTGAGCGATTACACGAGTTATGATGCCTTTCAGTAAGTATACTGTATCTTTCAACATACCTTCAGGTGTCCATTCATGTTTATTCTGTAACTGAGGAAGAGATGATCGCATTTACTCGTGCTGCCGCTTGAAATGAGGAGCCTAGTAGCCTGTGATCTGTGACGCCACATCAAAGAGTGTCAAAACGGCATGTCAATTTGATCACGAAATTCAAACAATAAATGTATTGTTTGAATTTCGTAATCAAATTGACAGAATTTGAAAGATTACGCCTTGTTTTATCGAAAGTAACAAAACACGGAGCTTGCTATTATATGGTGTTTGAATATTGTTAGGCCTACACCCCTACTCAAAAATTTCATTCCGTTTGTTGAGCCCAACGCTACGTTTGGATGTTTGCAGTTGCGAAGCTTCATATAATCAAGCGTCAGTTTTACCTATAAGAATATGACGCCTATCACTGTAAACATATATAAGCTCTTTCAGTATTATCAGCAGCTATCGCATTTCTCAAGATCGAATTACCCTCCTCCATCATTGATTTACCCTCCTCCAGCATTGATTTGGCATTCAAAATAAATTCTAGAATTATGTTGTACTTTAAAATCTTGAATTAATGATTTCTGCATACATTCATGTTGGTTCTGTACTGTTTACCCTAAGGAGGGTTATTGCTGCTCTCCCTGTTCTTATCCATGCTAGGCTGCATGGATGCGCAGGGAGTTCTCGTCCAGAACGGAACCATACCGCCAATCCAAACTGTATGTTAATTGTCAATCGTATTTGAAGATAGTGGTCCTGACAGAAATATATTTATTTATGACTTATCCCATTCACATCGACTTTGACACAGAATAAGTCAAACCTAGCAGGTTTCTAATTTACTTATAAAATACACTAGCAATCAAAAGTTTGGGGCATGACTTTTTAAAATAAATTAATACTTTTTTTTTCTTTAGCAAGGAAGCATCAAATGTACCAAAAGTAACATTAAAGACATGAATAATCTTACAAAAGATTTGTATTACAAATAAATGTTTTTTTTAATCTTTCTATTCATCATAGAATCCTAAAAACAGTATAACTATTTCCACAAACAAATATTAATCAGCTCAACAGTTTTCAACATTGATAATTTATAAAAGCAAATCAGCATATTACAATGATTTCTGAAGGATCAGGTGACACTGAAGACTGGAGTAAAGATGCTGAAAATTCAGCTTTGCATCACAGGAATAAATTAAATTTTATTTTAAATTGTAATAATATTGAACAATATTTTTTAAACTTTAAAACAAATAGAAGTGCTTAAATGTCGGCAAGACTTCGCCATTGCTATATTTTTCACCAACAACATGATTTTTTCAAACTGTTTTCTGTGTTAACTGGACCACTGGAATATCTGTAAGCACTTTTGGTGGGCGGCAGCTGTGTTGAGTTCAAACAGGAAGTCAGTGTGGCATTCTGAAACCCAGGAAGTGCCAAGGATCATCAGGATGCTTATGATGATAGACAGGCATTTTTATTATTTCAATCTGAGATATACTCTTCCATATTCTGCGCGTGACAGCCCATCATAACGCTGACGGACTATCTCTGGCTTCAAACAGAGGATGATCTGCCAAAACCATGGTAACCAGATGAGTGAATGATTTGACGAGTGAAATAAATAGGCCTCTCCCAGAACCGATGAAGCGCGAAGCAAAAAAAGAAGGAGCGTTTCAGGACAAAGACTGTGTGTAAACTTACTTTTAAAGAAGGCTTTTGAAAAGCAAAGCATACCTTAGCTTCATTGTCACGAGTAGGAATTCATTGTCATTTTGTGAGGGATTTCGGAAAGTCTGCATTTTCTCCAGGACTAATCTGTATTTGTGAGGATTTGATGCACTTAAGTCATTTTTTTTCAGTCAGAAAAGCTAATTTATGAGGGTTTATGTGAGGGGGTGGGCTCAGGATATGCACTCTATAGTGTAGGTAATGGGCTAATAATTAATGTTTGATATAATAATTGAATGTGATTCATTCCCAGCTGTGCTGCCTTTTACAGAACGGTCTAATTACAAACCAGAGAGCCTTGGGGCAGCTTGTGCTTATTTAGAGTGAAAGCAGTTCTGTTTGCATGTAAAAGTGAAGATTAGGCCACGCTTCTATCCTTTTTTCTCCCAGCACTGTTGGCGAGAACAAGTTCATTTTGTTAAGATTAGTCATAAGTAGAGAATATTCATGTTCAAATGAAGGGACTGTAAAGCAAGACCACTTTTTTTGGGTGAACTAGATTTCTGAACCCACATTCCTGTCTTTGTTTTTTTTCCAGATGTGGAGAATTTGTTCATATCATGGGAATGACATGACCAGAGGGTGATTCTAGAGTGTTTCAAGCACTCCGCTACAGATTTTAAAGATGAACGATGGAAAAGCAGGGCTTCATAATTTATTCAGTGCCTCCTTGGATACGACGTATGTTCTTATGTGCCAAAAGCAATTACATGCTCCGAGTAAATTCGGATGAAAAGTACATTTAAGAGGAGTACAAAGCATGATGCTGAAAAAATTGTCCAACCTCAGAGTTAAAAAACTCACTTTTCTTCTACAATTCTTCTTCAATTCTTCTTCTTCTTTTTTTATTTTCTTCCACTCTTTTTTCCTAAAATTCATTTGACAATACTGCTGCCAAAAATGTCTTACCACATCATATGTAAATTTAATTAATGTTTCATATCCAATGGCATAAGTTACATTAGGATAGACCAAAACTCGCTTTTTGCACATTCTTGATCTTATGCACTTTGCTCGAACACTTCCATCTAGAAGTGAATCAGAAGGAAGAGATGAAATGGGTTGATTCGAGCTGTAGTGCAGGAGAATAGTGAGTGTGTTTAGAGAGTGTCTCACTGTGTGACTTTCAGCTGTCCACTCAGACACCGTTTCAAGAGAGGCAGAAATGTAAACATAGCCAAACGCCTTCAAATCACTGGCTCTTAATGGACTCTCTGAGCACAGATTGTCTAGTGTGTGTGTGGGACTGTGAGAGTTAAAACACAATCATATACGACACACAGACACACTCAAAGGTAGGCGGTAGCTGGGAGAACTAACTGGCAGTGTTGAGCAATATAAAAATGTAGCTAGCTAAGCTACAGATTAAAGAGGTAAGGGGAACATTAGGAGAGCATTAGTGGAAGGTTAGGGAAACGTTTTGCAAATAGCCAGAAAAGTGTTCTTTACGGAAAAAGAACATTCTTTTTCATAAATAATAAGTCACAAATAATAATAATTATATTATATTAATAATAAGTCACAAATAATAAGGTTCGCCCTAAAAAATTATGTTTCGGTAATGTTTGAAACATTATGAGATCCAAACACGTTCATAATGTTCCCAGAATGTTCTTGGAATCTAAAATGGTAGGCTAGGTAACTTCTCCACAAAAGTAATTATGTTTAGGAAGTAAGGAAACACTTTATTTAGAATGTCCTCTTTAGAGAGTCTTCTAACTATAAAGGCCTGTTCACACCAAGAACGATAACTATTTAACTATATTAGCATCCACACCAATGAGCGATAACGATACTCGGTTACTAACGTAACCTCGGTTCTCTCTAGAGAGGGAACGAGTATTGCGTAAGTTTAGCTTACGCTACGGGAAAGATTCATCTTCTCGAGATACTGAAGCCAAAAAAATTATCCTTAATTTTGTATTCCTTGTCAACGCAGTGCAGCAGCTAGCAGACCTAGAGCAGGCCATCTCGCGTGTTCATTGGCTGCCCTGCGGGCAACTGCTGCAGCCTACCAGTGAGCCCGGCGTGACGTCACACCCAATGAAGGGCGCCCGCGCCTTCATAGCGTCACAGCCCGCCAGAATGGGCGTGGCTTAGCGTATAACACAAGGGGCTGTAGGCTGACTTCCCTGGTTTTCGTCGACTGAAGCGAAGTCGCTCGTGGCGCGAGCACGGCCGGTTACGCAATACTCGTTCCCTCTCTAGAGAGAACCGAGGTTACGTTAGTAACCGAGTATCGTTCTCTTACGAGAGGTTCTCTCGTATTGCGTAAGTTTAGCTTACGCTACGGGAACACTTTGTCAACGCCGTGCGCGCCAAGCATCCACATGAGACCCCGAGCTTTCAGGGGAACCCCATAAGTGGAAAAAATAAGGTGGCCAGCCACGCGGGCCATCACTTGTACATAAGCACACATAGGGAATACAGAGCAGCGCGCCGGTCTGTATAGGCACATGGCACATACCCTACTTAGTGCAGCTCAACCAGTGGAGCTGAGTCATGTGAGAGTGATCTGAGCAGGAGATCTGGGCAGAATACACCTCTCCTTCAGACTGACAACAGTTTAGCCTGCAAGGCAGGAACTTCTAGGTTATAAAACCTGACAAAGGTAGACGGGGAGCTCCAGCCCGCCGCTACACATATGTCATGGATAGAAATTCCACTGGACCATGCCCACGAAGAGGCCACGCCTCTCGTGGAATGAGCCCTGATGCCCAGAGGGCATTGCAGACCTTTTGACGCGTAAGCGGCCGCTATAGCGTCTACTATCCATCTGGACAGGCTCTGTTTCGAGGAGGCGAGACCCTTGGTGTGCCCACCAAACGAAACAAAAAGCTGTTCCGAATGCCTGAAGGAGGCGGAGCGCATAATGTAAAACCTCAGCGCTCTGACAGGGCAGAGGAGATTCACATCACCTTCGCTGTCAGATGCTGGGAGAGCTGACAGCGAAATAACTTGCGCTCTGAATGGAGTGCCCATCACTTTAGGGACATAGCCATGTCTAGGTCTGAGGATGACTTTAGAGTCATTCGGTCCGAACTCAAGACACGACACGCTGACAGACAGCACATGCTGGTCCCCTACACGTTTTACTGACGACAGTGCAGTCAGAAAGACGGTTTTCAGTGATAGATATTTCAACCCCACGGTGTCTAGTGGTTCAAATGGAAAAGCTTTCAAAGGCCTCGAGGACCAATGAAAGATCCCACATGGGAACCGACGGGGGGCGCGGCGGATTCATCCTTCTAGCTCCTCTAAGGAAGCGGATGGCCAACTCGTGTCTTCCCAATGACTGGCCGTGCGTCGATTCTGCGAACGCTGCCACGGCCGCCACGTATACATTGAGCGTGGATGGGGACCTTCCCTTATCCAACAGCTCTTGTAGGAAGGTGAGCAGATGCGCCACCCCGCATGTCCGCAGGTCCAGACCTCTGTTGGTGCACCATCCAGAGAACACCGACCATTTAGACGCGTAGAGCCTTCTCGTGGAAGGGGCTCTAGACTGCGTGATCGTGTTCATCACTCCTTCTGGCAGGGCAACGAGTACCCGTTGATCAACCATGCATGCAGAGACCAGCGCTCTGGATTGGGATGCCAGATCGTGCCGCGAGCCTGAGAGAGGAGATCTTCCCTCAACGGATTCGTCCACGGAGCTGTATGTGACAGCCCTGCTAGTTCCGGGAACCAAATCTGATTCTCCCAACGCGGGGCTATGAGGAGCACCGAGTGGTGCGTTTCCCTGATTCTCTTGATCACCTGTGGCAACAGAGAGACCGGAGGGAAAGCATATAGCGGGAGGCTGGGCCAAACCTGGGCCAGCGCGTCCTCGTCCTTCGAACAGACCGTCGGGCATTGAGCGTTGTCTTTTGACGCAAACAGGTCAACTTCCGCTCTGCCGAATAGGCGCCACAGTTTCTGGACCGTTTGGGGTGCAGGGACCATTCCCCTGGGGGAACATTGTCCCTGGACAGTTTGTCTGGGCCGTCGTTCAAATGGCCAGGCACATGTGCCGCCCTTAGCGAGCGCAGGTGCATCTGAGACCAAATAAGGAGGCGTTCCGTCAGATTGCAGAGATTTCTGGATCTGACACCGCCCTGACAGTTTACATAGGATACCACAGACATGTTGTCCGAGCGGACAAGAACATGCTGGTCCTGTATGAACGGGAGGAAGCACTTCAGCGCGTTCTCGACCGCTATCATTTCCAGACAGTTTATGTGAAAACCCTTCTCATAACCCCAGCCAAAGGCCGGTCTGCCCTCGAACAGTGCGCCCCAACCCGAGTTGGACGCGTCTGTCGAGATGACTTTACGATAAGAGATTGTTCCCATCATTACTCCCTGCTGGTACCAGTCGGCCACTAACCAGGGCTGCAGAGCTGCTATGCAGGCCTGAGTCTCTCTGATTTTCTGGCCGCCAGACACCCGGCGGGACACGCGAGCATTCAACCAGCGTTGGAGCGGCGCATGCGCAGTAGGCCCAGCTGAAGCACTGCTGCAGCTGATGCCATACAGCCCAACATCCTTTGAAATGTTTTCAAAGGGAGAAAGCTGCCCTTCTGGAAAGATGCGGCTAGGTGGCGAACACGGCGCACGCGCTGTGTCGATAAACAAGCCGTCATGGTCACCGAGTCCAGTGCTATTCCTAAAAAGGAAATTGACTGGCTGGGCAGTAATGAACTCTTGGTCCAGTTGACCGTGAGACCCAAGCTTTCCAGATGACTGAGAAGCACTATTCTGTGAGATAGCAGTTCTGTCTCTGACTCTGCCAATATCAGCCAATCGTCCAGATAGTTCATTATTCGCAGCCCCTGACTTCTCAGGGGGGCGAGCGCCGCATCCATGCACTTTGTAAATGTACGGGGTGCCAGGGACAGGCCGAAGGGCAGGACGGTGTAATGATATACCTGACCGTCGAAGGCGAATCTCAAAAATTGCCTGTGACGGGGTACTATCTGAATCTGAAAATAGGCATCCTTCAGATCTAGAGAAATAAACCAGTCCCTCGGGCGAACGTGCGCAAGGATTTTCCTGGTCGTAAGCATTTTGAACGGTCTTTTCGCAAGCACTTAGTTCAAATGTCTCAGATCTAGGATAGGTCTGAAGGCTCCGTCCTTCTTGGGTACGAGAAAATATGGGCTGTAAAAGCCTGACTCGCTCAGAGAAGGCGGTACCTTTTCTATAGCCCCTTTGCACAGCAGCTTTGCTATTTCTGCGTGAAGTAGGTGTGCTACTTCCGCATTCACTATCGTCGCGGTCCGGGCTTGAAAGCGCGGGGGACAGCGAATGAATTGAAGTCTATAGCCCTGCTTTATTGTGCTCAACAACCATTCTGAAATCCCTGGGATAGTTTCCCACGCAGCTATGTGAGCCGCTAAGGGGCGAATGGGCTCCGGGTTCAGACCGCCGCCATTTGCGGGTTATTGAAACTGAACCGGAGCCGGAAGCGGGGTGCGCGCGCTCTCGGTTCTGGGCAATGGCTGCTCGCTGAAAAGCCGAAACCGGCTGATTTATGTGAGATGTCCCAATCATAAGGGATGGGGAACAGTCTTTTGTCATTTTTTGACGCGCGAGCAGCGCTCCGGGCGGAAAAGCTTCCTGTAAGCGTGAGCGCGTGTGCGCGGGCACGAGACTTACAAGTGTATTTGACGCCCCGATCATAATGGATGGGAAGCGTTTTATTAATGCCCTGCGTTTTGTAATAACACTTACAACGCGCGGGCGGAGCCCGGGGGGAGGTTTGTGTTAGCAAGCGTGAACGCACTCTGGCGGGCACGAGACTTACATCCATAACCTGCTTTCTTTTGTGAAACTGACCCGGAGCCGAAAGCGCGGCGCGCGCGCTTTCGGTTCTGGGCAATGGCTGCTCGCTGAAAGCCGAGACCGGCTGATTTATGTGAGATGTCCCAATCATAAGGGATGGGGAACATTCTTTTTTTTTCACTCTTTGACGCGCGAGCAGCGCTCCGGGCGGAAAAGCTTCCTGTAAGCGTGAGCGCGGGCACTAGACTTACAAGTGTATTTGACGCCCCGATCATAATGGATGGGGAGCGTTTTATTAATGCCTTGCGTTTTGTGATAACACTTAAACGTGCGGGCGGAGCCCGGGGGGAGGTTTGTGTTAGCAAGCGTGAACGCACTCTGGCGGGCACGAGACTTACATCCATAACCTGCTTTCTTGATCGTGTAACAGAGCGGGCAGATAGTGGGCACAGACTTGTCGACACATTTCTTACATTCAACACTCGAGCGGCTTTTCTGCGCTTCATGAGAGTGTGCTCTGCGAGGTTCGTGAGCACTTTCATTACACTTACAACACCGACGGCATGAGCCGACCAGACATTAAATACTCTTTTTGAGATTTTTCTGGGTCGCCGTGAAAACGGCGTTTGTGTGCAGGCGAGAGGGTCAACAAAACAGCTCGTTGGCTGCTAATTGAACCACTGCAGTAGCCTGTTTGAAGGGGACTGACAGGGAATAAACTTAAACACGCACGTATTTTCGGAGGCGATGTGTCTGTTAGTAAGCGTGAGCGCTCGTGAGCGGGCACGTAACTTACATTCTTAATCTGACATTATACTCACTTGAGATTTCTCTGGGTCGCCGCGAGAACGGCGGATGTGTGCAGGCGAGCGGGTTGCATTACCGGCTCGTTGGCTGCCAAATACACCACTACAGTAGCCTTATCTAAGTAAGTAAGTAAGTAAGTAAATTTTATTTATATAGCACATTTAAAGCAGGGCTACCCAAAGTGCTGCACAAAGTAAAAACAAAACAAAAACAGAACAAACAACCAAACAGAAAAGACATAAAATAGCATCCGGAGAAAATTAAAATGCCAAGGAATAAAAATAAGTTTTCAATTTTGATTTAAAAATAGAAGTTGAAGGTGCAAGGCGGATGTCCAAAGGCAATTGGTTCCATAGACGGGGGGCGGGAACAGCAAAGGCTCTATCTCCCTTAAATTTGAGACGAGAGCGAGGGATAAATAAAAGAGCTCTGTCTGAAGATCTTAAAGATCTAGTGGATGACAACGGAGTAAGAAGATCTCTAATAAATAGAGGAGCTTGATCGTTAAGAGCTTTAAAAACATACAACAGAATTTTAAACTGAATTCTAAAATGGATCGGGAGCCAATGAAGTGAGGCTAAAATGGGGTGACATGATCGTATTTCTTTGACCTGGTCAGGAGCCTTGCAGCAGCATTTTGCACCATCTGCAGTCGAGCAAGCGACGATTGAGGAAGACCCAAATACAAAGAATTACAGTAATCCAAGCGTGAAGTAATAAAAGCATGGATAACCTTCTCCAAATCGTGGAATGACAAAAATGATTTGAGTTTGGATATTAACCGCAATTGATAAAAACTATTCTTTACAACAGAATTAATTTGTTTGGTTAAACATAATTCAGAGTCAAGAATGACACCAAGGTTCCTGACCTGAGAGGAAACTGAGGGGAAATGGTTACCCAGTTCCTTAATAAAATTATTTCTCAGGTGTGGTGGGCCAAAGACAATAATCTCCGTTTTGTCCTCATTAAGTTGGAGGAAGTTAATCGATAACCATTCCTTGATGTCCCGAATGCAATCCATCAAGGTCTGAAAAGACTCACCAGCTTTCAATGGCAGATACAACTGTGTATCATCAGCATAAAAATGAAATAAAACATTGTGCTTCCTAATGATATCCCCCAGCGGACGCAAATATAAGTTAAAGAGAAGCGGACCCAGAATGGAGCCCTGAGGTACTCCACAAAAAATTGGAGCAGAAGATGAAGAGAACTTGCCTATCTCCACAGAAAAAGACCTGTCTTTAAGATAGGAACTAAACCACTTTAAGGCTGTACCCTTAATACCGAATGAATGCTCTAAACGCCTAATGAGAACATTATGGTCTACAGTATCAAAGGCAGCTGTAAGATCTAGCAGGATCAATACAGCATTTTTACCAGAATCAACTGCCATTAAAATGTCATTGAGTACTTTTAACAAGGCAGAATCTGTGCTATGATGGGCAGTAAAACCTGATTGAAAAGGTTCTAATAACTTGGCTGAATTTAAAAACAAATTTAATTGAGACAGCACGACTTTTTCTAAGAGTTTTGATAAAAATGTTAAGTTAGAGACAGGCCGAAAATTATTAAGGCAACCCTCATCCAGACCATGTTTTTTAAGCAAAGGCTGAATAACCGCATGCTTAAAACTATTTGGGACTACCCCAGTGTTCAAAGATGAATTAATCAAAACTTGGACACTGGGGCCCATTATAGGAAACGCAGCCTTAATAATCTCTGAAGGAATGACATCAAGTGGTGTAGTAGTTATCTTCATCTTGTTAACCAGCTCGTAAAGGTCTGTTAAAGAGATGTGCTTAAAATGATTAAAATAAAGTGGACTAACCAACGAATTCAAAAATAGATCTGAAAGATGTAAAGTGAAGGATGAACGAATAAATGTCACTTTATCAGCAAAAAACTTAAAAAATGTCTCACAGAGTTCTGCCGAGATTTCCCCATGAAATTGGCAACTTGGATTAATTACTGAATTTATCGTAGAAAATAAAATCTTAGGTCTGTGCGAGTTTTTATCAATTAATTCAGAAAAAGTTATTTGATCTAGCTAACTTAGCAGCATTCTGAAACATAATCAGACACTCTTTAAAGATCTCAAATGACACAGTTAAACGATCGCGCTTCAATCTCCTCTCCGTTTTACGACAAGCCTGTCTGAGAGAACGAGCGTTGTCGTCCAGCCAATAATAAAGTTTTTGCTGTGGTTTCTTCAACTTCAAAGGGGCAATAGAATCTAAAATATCGGAACAGGCAGCGTAGAACAGAGAAAGTAAATCGTCAGGGCCGCAGGAAGACTCCGCATTCAAAATCGAAATTTCAACAGTATTAGATATATATTTCTCGGCAAACTGAGAGGCGATACGTGGGTCTATAAAGCGAGAAAAAGAGCTGGCAGGCTTCTTAACAACGGCAGAGCTCATAACAGGTATCGTAAAAATAATGGGCTTATGATCAGAGAAGGAAGCATTTTCAACAAATACATTATCTACAGAGGTCCCGTATGACATAATAAGATCAAGTGTATGACCACGTACATGTGTCGGTTGGTTCATATATTGTGTAAAACCAAATGAGTCTAGAACATTACGGAACTCAGCAACCAAGGGACGACCGGGGCAGCACACATGTACATTAAAATCACCCAATAATAACATGCGATCATACAGCAGAACAACGTAAGTTAAAAATTCTGAAAAGTCACTTATAAATGCACTGTCAAAGTTAGGTGGCCTATAGATGAGAGCGCAGAGCAGAGCAGAGGAAGCAGACTGTAGTGCCACACACTGTACTTCAAATGATGAATAGCTCTGAACAGAAACTGAAAGTATTTTAAGTGATTGTTTAAAAACCATAGCGACGCCACCACCCCTACCAGCAGACCTAGGGGTACTAATGAAACAACAGTTCGGCGGACAAAGTTCCTCAAAAACTGACAACTCACCAGCACTGACCCAGGTCTCTGTCAGAAATAAAATATCCAAGTCATGTCTGGTTAAAAAGTCATTGAGGATAAAAGTTTTGTTGCATATGGATCTAGCGTTAACTAGGGCCATATTCAAAGGAGGCTGTGATGACAGAGGCAAATCCAAATGAACAAAATCCAGTTGACGTAGATTTTGACAGTTCACTCCTCTCCGGCGAATCCGTACCTGCGGAGAAGCAGAGTATGTAGATGACTGAGAAAAGTCTGGGAAAACAGAAAGATGAAAAACATATCTATATTCCCATGAGCGCCGGATCAGGTGAAGACCCTCAAAGTTCATGGTATCCAAGGCACGCTCCGTCGAAGAATTGATTGCCCGTCTGATTCTCACTCGAACACCACCACGGCAACCTCTCTTCCTGCGGCGCTTCCTAAGAGCTGGAACGCAGCAAGGAGGCCGGCAAGCGCACTCCACCTCAGGTTGGCTGAACGAGGATCGAAAACGAGAATGCAGAACAGGACAAAAACCACGGTAATCTCCCATACAGCTTTGTATGTGGAGCAAGGCTTGACGATCGTAGGTCAGCACTGAGACTACATGTTCCCAATGCAACACCATGCATAAAACAAACACTATTGATGCCAGACGAACAGGTACAGGTACAACAAACTTAGACAGACGAGGAAGACGGCAAGCCGAGTACACTGGCGCCATCTTGTTTCCCATCTTCAATGTGCCTTCTCCATTAGCGAGAACGATCTCCGTAGCACACTCTTTTTTGCTTGATGATATCTTGCTCTTTTTTGCTTGATTATCTAAGGGGACTGACAGGGCGAGACATTTCGACGGCGGCGCGCAAGCCCGTCCGGGTCATGCAGAGCGCTCGAGAGGGCTCTGCATGACGCGCGAACGGGGACGCGAGGGCGGGGTAGCTCTCTTGTAACGTAAAGAGAGCTAGTCGCGTGCTCGGTGGTCGAGCAGAACTGGAACAGTGTTTGTACGAGGGCGCGCGCACGATTAGTGGGCACGGGACCTACATGTAACACAAATGATGCCCGTCCGGGTCATGCAGAGAGCTCGAGAGGGCTCTGCATGACGCGCGAACGGGGACACGAGGGCGGGGTAGCTCTCTTGTAACGTAAAGAGAGCTAGCCGCGTGCTCGTACGTGTCCCTCGGCCTCATTCTCAGATGCGACGGCCGTGAGGCTGTTGAAGGCTTCGAGTCGAGCCTGCAGGGTCGACAGCGGAAGCGCTTCACAGCCGGAAGTGAGAGGCGTCTTAAAAAAGACACTCGCTGCTCTTTTAGAATAGGTTCTAGAATAGGTTTTAGCAAGGTAAAGGATTCGTCGCCGGATAGCGTAGCTCGCACGGATGGCTGAAGGTGGCGAAGACGGCCGGCTTCCTCAGCGCTGTCCTAAGCTGGCTGTCCGCTGTTCGACGGCGGCAGTGGCTTCTCTCAGATCCAGCGATGCGAAGAGCTCGCTGAAGAGACGAAAATCAGGGAAGTCAGCCTACAGCCCCTAGTGTTATACGCTAAGCCACGCCCATTCTGGCGGGCTGTGACGCTATGAAGGCGCGGGCGCCCTTCATTGGGTGTGACGTCACGCCGGGCTCACTGGTAGGCTGCAGCAGTTGCCCGCAGGGCAGCCAATGAGCATGCGAGATGGCCTGCTCTAAGTCTGCTAGCTGCTGCACTGCGTTGACAAGGAATACAAAATTAAGGATAATTTTTTGGCTTCAGTATTTCGAGAAGATGAATCTTTCCCGTAGCGTAAGCTAAACTTACACAATACGAGAGAACCTCTCGTAAGAGAACACTCTGTTTATTCTAAGTGTGGCAATATGCGGTCTAGGATGTTACTCTATCTTCTGGTGATAATTGTCGACTACGCCACCCTGAATCGATCAGGGAAAATCTAACTAACCCAGAAATTGATATTGGTCACACAGGTTCGTGTGTGCCAGGAAGGTCAGAGACACGAGTACACAAAAATATATAAATGGTCTTTATTGACGTACAAAAAATATCCTTTAAAAATAGTAAATTGTTAAAAGAGCGCACAGCGCTCGATGTACAGTTTAAGAATAATTAAACAAGAGAAGTAATCACAGCGGGCAATATATAATGGCCACATCAGCAGTCCTCTACCCACGAGGGTAGGAGGAGCAGCAAAAAGATCTACGAATCTTAATTCACAGGTTATACAAACAAACAATTATACCAATCCACCAGGCTGAGTCTGCCGGCGGAAGGACCACTTAATGGCTTTTCCAAAAGTGCAATCCTACTCACGCACACACACGTCACTGTGCACTAGATCACACACACAGGCACTTCAAAAAGTGTCACCCACTGCAACACCACTATCACCATGCACGAGAAGGTCCTTCCGCCTGGCCAGCTCAGTTCCTGAGAAAACAAATACACTAAGTTTAGTACAAACCCCCCAAAAAAACACAGAAAATATCACAAACAAGAGAAAATAAAAAATATACAATCATCAAGGTCGATGACGACACACACCCTTAGATAACAGCAAAATCTAAACCATATCTACACGATAGACTTAAAGAAAAGATGTACAGAAAAATCGAGCTAATGCAGCACACACACCCACATACTGGCTCTAATCCAAATAACAGTCAGGTTATAACTTTGCGATTACTCTAGAAGGAAAGGAAGTAGACGATACAAATCCTGCTGCTGGCCCACGGCGCGATCGCAGTGTAAACACTGTTTAGGACTATCCCAGAAAGCCCGACCCAGTTTTCCAGCCTGTCAAGAAGCATGTTGTGATCGACAGTGTCAAATGCAGCAATTCACTGCAAAAAAAAACAGGAGGGAGCTTGTGCTGAAAACGAGAGCGAAGAACGGTCCAGAGGATGAGAGAGAAGATCCACGCCTATAATTCCCTCTGGCTACTGTTTACAGCAATCATCAAGACCGCCGATTAACTGGAGGGTGAACAGACACTCACTCCGAACTGATAACGTGCACCGTCGGAAAAGTGCTGATGAACAGCTGAGACTCGAGTGAATGATGCACGCGGGGCGGAGCAAAGACGTGACGTATCTCCGGATACAGCCAACCCGCATTAAATAGATCATACTCTCCCCTGATAGGACACCACAACTGTCAATCACTTAACTGATTATGTCACAATCCACCCCAGCCTTTTGTATCGTCGTCCCGACGATAGACCACTAGCCCATGACGGCTACACAATGAGAAACGAGTGATACACAATTCCTCTGCCATGACGGCTATACAACAAGAAACGAATGAGACACTTGCTACAAGTTCTCTGCCATGACGGCTATGCAACGAGAAACGAGTGATACACATGACGGCTACACAATGAGAAACGAGCTATACAACAAGAAACGAATGAGACACTTGCTACAAGTTCTCTGCCATGACGGCTACTCAACGAGAAACGAGTGATACACAAGTTCTCTGCCATGACGGCTATACAACAAGAAACGAATGAGACACTTGCTACAAGTTCTCTGCCATGACGGCTACTCAACAAGTGATACACAAGTTCTCTGCCAAGACGGCTATGCAACGAGAAACGAATGAGACTGTCCATTCCACGACCAAGCTGCAGCTTAGCGGGCAGCACTTTTCCGACGGTTGTTTAAACTGAAACTGCCCACCCCTTAATGGAGCTAAATCTGCACGAGTCGGCGGAACCAGAGAAGGTCTACGCTCCCCTTCACAATCCCTGACAAAATGGCCAGGCCACTGACACCGTCTGCAAATAATTGGATTAACCTGCAGCGATCAAACGCGTGACTGAAGATTTTGAAGTTGGACTATACCTTGGGTAAGTCGATTCAATTGTTGTTGGTTTCTCAACATGTCTCGCAGTTCATTCAGCTCTGAGGTTGCTAGAACACCATTAGCCCCTGTATGCTGTTGCCCCTGTACCCCATACAGATAACGAAACGCCTTAATTCTATTTGGGTCCCCCCTCTCATCCTCCGACCAATACCGAATCTCCTCCCTTACCTCTTGCTGATGCTTTTCATTACCTGCTTTTAATTGTGCTACCAATTCATGCAATTCATCTTCCATAGCTGCGAGCCACACAATCACTTACCACCCGGAAGAAACTTCTCACGGATTACACCTACTCTTTGCAACAGGATCGCCACCGTCTACTTCCTGCCACAAAGAATAGAAGAAAGAGGAAAAACAAAAAAACACTTCCCCCCCACAATTTTTATTTTATTTATTCTTTTTTTTTTTTTTTTACTCACGTCTCTGCCTTAAACAACTAACAAACTACCCTGCCGACTACGCCAAATGTGGCAATATGCAGTCTAGGATGTTACTCTATCTTATGGTGATAATTGTCGACTACGCCACCCTGAATCGATCGGGGAAAATCTAACTGACCCAGCAATTGATATCGGTCACACAGGTTCGTGTGTGCCAGGAAGGTCAGAGACACGAGTACACAAAAATATATAAATGGTCTTTATTGACGTACAAAAAATATCCTTTAAAAATAGTAAATTGTTAAAAGAGCGCACAGCGCTCGATGTACAGTTTAATAACAATTAAACAAGAGAAGTAATCACAGCGGGCAATATATAATGGCCACATTAGCAGTCCTCTACCCACGAGGGTAGGAGGAGCAGCAAAAAGATCTACGAATCTTAATTCACAGGTTATACAAACAAACAATTATACCAATCCACAAGGCTGAGTCTGCCGGCGGAAGAACCACTTAATGGCTTTTCCAAAACGCAATCCTACTCACGCACACACACATCACCGTGCACTAGATCACACACACAGGCACTTCAAAAAGTGTCACCCACTGCAACACCACTATCATCATGCACGAGAAGGTCCTTCCGCCTGGCCAGCTCAGTTCCTGAGAAAACAAATACACTGAGTTTAGTACAAACCCCCCAAAAAAACCACAGGAAATATCACAAACAAGAGAAAATAAAAAATATACAATCATCAAGGTCGATGACGACACACACCCTTAGATAACAGCAAAATCTAAACTATATCTACACGATAGACTTAAAGAAAAGATGTACAGAAAAATCGAGCTAATGCAGCACACACACCCACATACTGGCTCTCATCCAAATAACAGTCAGGTTATAACTTTGCGATTACTCTAGAAGGAAAGGAAGTAGACGATACAAATCCTGCTGCTGGCCCACGGCGCAATCGCAGCGTAAACACGTGGTTCTCAAATGCACTCAGGTTATACTAAGCGCAATTCACTGCAAAAAAAACAGGAGGGAGCTTGTGCTGAAAACGAGAGCGAAGAACGGTCCGGAGGATGAGAGAGAAGATCCATGCCTATAATTCCCTCTGGCTACTGTTTACAGCAATCATCAAGACCGCCGATTAACTGGAGGGTGAACAGACACTCACTCCGAACTGATAACGTGCACCGTCGGAATAGTGCTGATGAACAGCTGAGACTCGAGTGAATGATGCACGCGGGGCGGAGCAAAGACGTGACGTATCTCCGGATACAGCCAACCCGCATTAAATAGATCATACTCTCCCCTGATAGGACACCACAACTGTCAATTGTTTTATATTTAGAACGATTTTTAGAAATATATTTATCATTATCGTTATAATCCACCTTGGTGTGGGCCTTAAGTATCTTTGCAACTACATGTCAACTACCTGTCATTAGATAACTAGAGACCACATTTCCAAATGATCTTTTATTTTAAAAGTCTTGGGGAAAAAATCTTACCTGAGGACCTTTAATATTTTTGACAAATTTCAGTCTAGTTTTAGAGAACTACACTGTACTTAATTTGCTTTGTTAAAGGTTACCAATGACCCATCCAGCTTTATCCTCCTGTGAAAAATTACAGCTGTTCTGTATCTAATCTGTTTGAATGTCTTTGACATAAAATGCCGGATGAACAGCTAAATTAATAAGATAAAACTGAAATAATCGTCTTTGGCCCATCAGCCCTGACCTCTGGCATTGTCAATCAGCTTAGTCCCCTCTCTTCTAATGTAAGCGACTGTGTCAAAAACCTTGGGTGTAATTTTTTGATCCCACATTGTGTTTTGATAAGCAGATCAGTGCTGTTGTGAAAAGCAGTTTCTTTCATTTAAGATCTAGGCCTATTGCAAGAATCAAGAACATGCTTTCTAAGAAGGACCTAGAAAATGAAAGCTTTTACATAAGTTCTGCCAGGAAGACTTAATTACTACGTCGCTTATTGCTTTCACATCTATCCAATCATGTCCTTATACTCGCTGTATAAAATATTGGTACTTAAACATGTTTGAGTTCACAGATGCTGACGCGACACTTCATGCTCCTGTTCAGTTGCCAACCAACATGTCTCAGGACACATATTGTTTATGATTATCAAGTTCCGACGATGAATTCGTCCTGCGGTCTGTCCTGCTGCACGTTGCAATTCGCGCATTCAGTACCGCATCTCCACATTGGCACAGCGGTCTTCGGAGTGTTTGATCAGCCAAGGCCTCTCAAGAGAAGTCCTGCTCCTTCTAGGCCCAAAACACCCTGGGTAACCCATCAGTTTCCCTTTCCACGACATCAAAAGCCTCAACGCTGTCAGCTTAGCCAAAATAATCCGGCAGGAAGAGAACTGCAAAATCATCCTCAACTTGCAGCAAAAAGTACCTCGCTGTGTGCACGGGTGCCATTTTTTTCCACAGATCGCCGATCCCACCGACATGAATCAACAGCTCTGCAATTCACGAGAGGCGATCTTCTCACACTAGTTTTCAAGTTCAAGCTCCACTTCCAAGGCTTTCAAGTTTTGGTAGGCGCTTCCACAAGCCACTGTTAATATGTCGCCTCTACCATGATTAATCTTCATTCAGGTAAGTATTTAACTTGGCTACTCTGCTGCTTCCTATACCAGCGGCAGAGTTCAAATTGGTGACAACGTGACTGACATGGCGTGTTCTTAAAAACTGCTTATCTGCAGACTACAACGCAACATACTGTAACGCTTTAAACAGCTGGGCCAGATAGCTCGCCCTAATGTTTGTAACAAAGTGTAAGCAAAGATTTGCGTTACTGATATTCCACAGTGCAGTGGTAATATAATAATATCAGCGTCGTCGATCCCACGCTCACAGGGGCAGTTTGCAAAATACCCACTAACAACTGTGTAATTGTATAGAAATAAAATAACCTTAAGAGTACTGAAGAGCTTTATATGCATATGCCACATTCACAGGTCACGCTCCTCATAACGTCTGCTCACTCACCAGTGTTCGGTAATGTATATTGTTTTTTTTAAAAAAAGACCATATCTGAGAAAGGAAAGAAGCTGAGCTGAAAGAGAGCAAGTTGGTCATTGGCTGTTATGCATATGCATTGGGGCAAAAAAGTATTTAGTCAGTCACCAATTGTGCAAATTCTCCCACTTAAAAAGATGAGAGAGGCCTGTAATTTTCATCATAGGTACACTTCAACTATGAGAGACAAAATTAGAAAAAGAAATCCAGAAAATCACATTGTAGGATTTTTAATGAATTTATTTGCAAATTATGGGGGAAAATAAGTATTCTGTCAATAACAAAAGTTTCTCTCAATACTTTGTTATATACCTTTTGTTGGCAATGACAGAGGTCAAACATTTTCTGTAAGTCTTCACAAGGTTTTCACACACTGTTGCTGGTATTTTGGCCCATTCCTCCATGCAGATCTCCTAGAGCAGGGATGTTTCGAGGCTGTCGCTGGGCAACACGGACTTTCAACTCCCTCCAAAGATTGAGATCTGGAGACTGGCTAGGTCACGTCAGGACCTTGAAATGCTTCTTACGAAGCCACTCCTTCAGTGCCCGTGCGGTGTGTTTGAGATCATTGTCATGCTGAAAGACCCAGCCACGTTTCATCTTCAATGCCCTTGCTGATGGAAGGAGTTTTTCACTCAATCTCACGATACATGGCCCCAATCCTTCTTTCCTTTACACAGATTAGTCGTCCTGGTCCCTTTGCAGAAAAACAGCCACAAAGCATCATGTTTCCACCTCCATGCTTCACAGTAGGTATGGGGTTCTTTGGATGCAACTCGACATTCTTTCTCCTCCAAACACGCCAAGTTGAGTTTTTACCAAAAAGTCACGTAGTGTGTTACTGACGGTAGCCTTTATTACTTTGGTCCCAGCTCTCTGTAGGTCATTCACTAGGTCCCCCCGTGTAGTTCTGGGATTGAGATCTTGCGTGGAGCCCCAGATCGAGGGAGATTCTCAGTGTCAAATGTTGCATTTGACACTGTCGATCACAACATACTTCTTGACAGGCTGGAAAACTGGGTCGGGCTTTCTGGGATAGTCCTAAAATGGTTCAGGTCATATTAGGAGGCAGAGGTTATTATGCGAGTATTGGAGACCATAAGTCTGAGTGGACATCCATGACATGCGGAGTCCCTCAAGGCTCAATTCTTGCGCCACTCCTATTCAACCTTTACAGGCTCCCAATGAGCCAAATAATGAGAAAGAACCAAATCGCTTACCATAGCTATGCAGACGACACACAGCTCTACTTATCCCTATTTCCTAACGATTACAGCCCCATTGACTCCCTTTGCCAATGCATTGATGAAGTAAACAATTGGATGTGCCAAAACTTTCTTCAGTTAAACAAGGACAAAACTGAAGTCATTGCGTTTGGAAACAAAGATGAAGTTCTCAAGTCGAACGCATACCTTCAGTCTAGGGGTCAAACAACTAAAAATCAAGTCAGGAATCTGGGTGTGTCTCTAGAGTCACACCTTGGTTTCAGTAGTCATATCAAAGCAATAACTAAATCAGCATACTATCACCTGAAAAATATTGCAAGAATTAGATGCTATGTTTCCAGTCAAGACTTAGAAAAACTTGTGCATGCTTTAATCACCAGTAGGGTGGATTATTGTAATGGACTCCTCACTGGCCTTCCCAAAAAGACCATAAGACAGTTGCAGCTCATACAGAACGCTGCTGCTAGGATTCTGAGCAGAACCAGAAAATATGAAAACATCACACCAGTCCTCAGGTCTTTACGCTGGCTGCCAGTTACATTTAGGATTGATTTTAAAGTATTATTACTGGTATATAAATCATTCAATGGCCTTGGACCTCAATACATTGCAGATATGCTCACTGAATATAAACCCAACAGATCACTCAGATCATTGGGATCACATCGGCTAGAAATACCAAGGGTTCACTCTGAGCAAGGCGAGTCTGCTTTTAGCTACTATGCCAGGCGCAGCTGGAACCAGCTTCCAGAAGAGATCAGATGTGCTCCTACAGTAGTCACATTCAAATCCAGACTCAAAACACATCTGTTTAGCTGTGCATTTACTGAATGAGCACTGTGCCACTGTTCGTCCGACTGTTTGCACTGTATTTTATTTTATGTTTTAATCTTTTATTCTAAACGGTTTTAATTATTCTGATTTCTTTTGATTATTTTAATTTCTTCTACGTAAAGCACTTTGAATTACCATTGTGTATGAAATGTGCTATATAAATAAACTTGCCTTGCCTTGCCATGCCTCAGTGGTCTTGTATGTCTTCCATTTCTTAATAATTGCTCCCACAGTTGATTTCTTTACACCAAGCTGCTTACCTATTGCAGAATCAGTCTTCCCAGGCTGGTGCAGGTCTACAATTTTGTTTCTGGTTTCCTTTGACAGCTCTTTGGTCTTGGCCATAGTGGAGTTTGGAGTGTGACTGTTTGAGGTTGTGGACAGGTGTCTTTTATGCTGACAACAAGTTCAAACAGGTGCCATTAATACAGGTAACGAGTGGAGGACAGAGGAGCCTTTTAAAGAAGAAGTTACAGGTCTGTGAGAGCCAGAAATCTTGCTTGTTTTTAGGTGAATAAATACTTATTTTCCCCCATAATATGCAAATAAATTCATTAAAAATCCTACAATGTGATTTTCTGGATTTTTTTCTCATTTTGTCTCTCATAGTTGAAGTGTAGGCCTCTCTCATCTTTTTAAGTGGGAGAACTTGTAAAATTGGTGGCTGACTAGCCTAACGTTCTTCTGGATATCAACGAAGGTGGTCGCATTTTCTCTCCCTCTCTCTTCCCTTACCTAGCTATATATATATATATATATATATATATATATATATATATATATATACAGGGGCATCGCTAGGCCCTTCTTATGGAGGCTTCAGCCCCCCTAAACTTCTGCCCAGCCCCCCTAAAAATTTGTGATTAATGTACGCTACACAAATTCGTGTTCGCTTCAGTCTTGTTATAATCAGATTTAGCGCGCTCTTCATCTTCAATCCGCAGCGGCGCCGAGCAGAGAGCACGTCAGAAACAGAGGACAGGGTGTGTGTGTGTGTGTGTGTGTGTTCATCTGAGCCTCATTGGTCTCTCACTGCTCGTCAATGTCAGAATATTTGAGATGACGAATCCAATCAAAGTAGGCGGGCTTTATGTTCACAGACGCTGCTGAGCGGGAATTTTAACCACAGTGCGACTCGACGCGTTACGGTCAAGTGCGAGATAAGATGTAAGTAGCTAAACTTAACATTTCATATTTGAAATTTTTTTAGGTCATAAATGGTAAACGAATGACAAAAAATAATCAGCAAACTAATATAGTTTTGTCTAATTTCGTCATTTTGAGCGGAAAATATGCCCATGTAAAGTTACCTATTTTCAGTTCAAAAAGTATGTGACTTATGTAATGTAATAATTAGTTTACTGTCATTGTGAGGGGACAAGAAACATTAACAAAGCCATTTTCATCATGTTAGGCACAAGATTAATAATGAATGTGTACATGTAAGGACTGGGCCAAGTGGGTGAATCTGAATAACTAAATACATCCAGCTAAAGACCAAAAATCTCTGAATGTAAATTAACCCAAACACACACACACAAACACACACACACACACACACACACACACATTCCCCCACAAGTGAAGACCACACTCAGGACAGAGCGTGGTGTCCGATTACAAGACATTTTATGACTGATCGGAATGTCCCAAAGGAAGTGGATTCCAAAGCGAAAAGAAACTTCTTTTCTTTAAAAGACATTTAACCAGATATATTCAATGTGTTTATGTGTGTCCATTTGCCCATGTCACATTGGAATGACTATGATTTTATCGTAGCTTAAAGTGAATTATAAATACCTTCATTATGCATTTTAAATATAACTGTCTATTCCCATAACTTGTACACATAGTTCTGGACACCTCCAGAATGCTTTCGGTGTGATCAATCAGAATACGTACAGTAATATCCAGTAAAATATAGTTTACTATGTTTTCCATCTTTGGAGTGAAAAGAGACCAAAACTAACATCACTGGTGTTCTTAGATAACGGCGTTTACGACCCAAAGGAATGTTCACAGAACTGTGGCCCTCTCTGAATTCTAACCAAGGAGGAGAAATGAATCCTGTATTCATATATATATATGCTATTATATATCCACTTGAGAATTGTATGAACAATGTATCTAAGTTCCCTATTTCATGAGTTGCCTTTTTGTGGTTTGGTCTATGTTTCTCTACAACTCTAATGCGATAATGTTTTAAACTTTGCCAACTAATGTTTAACCAAATCCATTTGTGGCAAGTTTGGTCTCGATAAACTCCAATCTTCATTCCCCATTTGTTAATTGACTTTACATTTTGCTAAACTTGTGACACATTAGTATTATAAGAATTGTGAAGATTCTGCTCTTAAACACCGACGAAATTAGGGTTTCAAATGTCTCTCTCTTAGACAAATAGCAATAAAAACCAAAGTCCCGCCTGTGAAATTCCAACCCTCTAATTGGCCAAGTCAACAGGAAGAGGCCGGATTTCTCCAAGGTGATAAATGTTCCCCCCTCCGCTCACTCTGTTACTTCGCCTGTCTTTGTGTCATAATGTAAGGTCTCGCCTCCGGGCGAGCTCTTTGCCTTTCTTTTATTTGTTTCTAGTTTAGTTTGTGTTTTTCAGTCTTAGATAAGTCTCCGTGTTTAATTCCAATCGACGAGTGAAAAGAACACCGCGTGACACATCTCTTCAGCAAATCCATCTAGGGACCTTTAAACGAGCGCGCGCTCGTTTTGAAGGAGAAACACGCGCACGTGACCACGTGGCGAGAGACGCACACACGGTTCTTCACCAGCCATGCGAAGATGTGACGTTAACCCCGCGTGATTTCCCCGTAGAGATCTTTATTTCTTTTCTTTGTTAGTCAAAGTTTTGTTTTCCGTAGTCGACTCTGTTCACTTCCACAAAGTGAAACGAACTTTGCCGAACTATTTTCCTTTGGTAATGTTACCCCAAAGACTTGGAAACTCGGTTCAACACGCGCGCCAAGCAGCACCCAGTGACGCTTCCTAAAGGACTCCGCTCACGCAGGAATTCCGCGACACAGAGAGACCCAGAAACTTAAGTATATCTCTTTATAGAGCTTCTAAGAAGCATTAAGATGATGTTTTCGTGTTGTTCCAGACAGGGGGCTGTCAGGGGAATGTTGCCAATGCTCTCTCTCTCTCTCTCTCTCTCTCTCTCTCTCTCTCTCTCTCTCGCTCTCTCTCTCTCTCTCCCTTCCCCTCTCATGCGTGTTTCCATTTTCCACACTCTATGCATTTCTCGTTCATCGATGCCTTATCGTGTTTTGTTGTTTATTATGTTTGTAAATACATATATCCCATGTAACCGTAGTAAATACATAAGTAGTTCTGCCTTATTAAATTCATTATATTCATTTGATTGAGTATGTGTTTATAGGGCAGGAAACCCAATTCTTGTGGCCACAGAATTGCTTTTCCTGAAATCCTATAAAGTAAGATGATATTGTGGATTCCCACAAATATTAGTCTGACAATTGAGCTAATTAATTTAGCCTGTTTTGTAAGACGTGGTCCGTGTAGTTAATTGCAATCAACTTGTGGTTAAGTGCAAGGATACACAGACATGCATGCAGGTAAAATGACATATCATCCCTTATCGGGAGTTTTATTAACATGTAAGACTGACCTAATCCAAACATGTATGAATAATTATTAATTACCAATTATTAATTATGATATGCAAATTCCCCACGGATTAGATCCGCCCCAGAGTCTTTACAACATATTGAGAATATAATACAAATTGTAGCCTTTAGTAAATTAAAAACGCTCAGCTTTAGGAGGGGAAGAGAAAGGGATGAAGAGACTGAGAAAAAAAGAAAGAGTGATGGAGATGAGGAGAGAGCAGGTATTGACAAATAATATACTGCCCACTAACATGGTTTTAAAGGTATTTCTTATCCTTTTTTATCTTAAAAAAGTCTTGTAATGCACATATCAGAGAAATAAAAAATTTGAACCCACTACCAACCTCAAATTTAGGAACTCTTTGATTATAAAGCCCTGTCTACGGCCCTGTATTGGGCATACGATCAATAATGAATGTGTAGCTTACATATTGTGAATGTATTTAATACCTAGCTTTAGTAGCTTTCAGTAAATAAACGTGTCTGAGAAAATGATTCATAGGCAAAATCAACCTATCAGTTGACCCTATGTTTACTTTCTTCACTGACAGACAAAAATGAAAAGCCTATATCAGTCAAAGCTCAGCTTCAGGAGGGGAAGAGACAGGGCAAGATAAAAACAAAGAGAAAAAGGGTGTGATGCTGATGAGGAGAGAAAAATAATCAGCTGCCCACTGACATGGTTTTAAAGCTGTTATCCAATTTTTTTGGCCTTCAAAACATCTTAAAATATGTAGATCAGATAAATCAAAATTTTCTCGGGGAAACCCAGAACCCCCCTATCTGCCCTACCTCACATTTGGGACCACAGTGATTATAAAACCCTGCCTTTGCATGGTATTGAAACTGGTTAATAGTGAGCATTAGGTCCTAAACTAAAGTGTTACCTTTTTTTATATATATAAAAAAAAAATCATACCCTCATTGGGGGCTTAGCCTCCCTAAAATGAAAATCCTAGTGACGCCCCTGTATAGTGTTGTCACGATACTAGAATTTCTAACTTCGATACGATACCTTGAAAAATATCGATATTCGATACCATTTTCGATACCACAGAGAAAAAATCTGCCACAATATTAAGGGGGTCTTTTTTTTATTTAAAGCTAAATATTACAAGTCTAGAACATGACAATGAGGTATATTTTACATGAACAAAAATGTCCTGAGTTCTATCTGTTAATATTTTTTCATTGGACCAGAGCTAACATGATCCGTTGTGTTTTTATTACCTTCTGTTATCAAAGATTAAAATATACTGTAACAAATGCATTGGTCATCGGTCATAAATGCTGGTTAATACATTAACTTAATTTGATTAACAGATTTAAACGCAAACGTGTGTGCATCACACGCGGAAACAATGCTCACTGGATCAGCATCTAGTCAAGTTACCTTTATTTATATATTGCTTTTAATAATACAGATTGTGTCGAAGCACTTAACTGTATCAAATTGGAGGATAGAGTGTCAGTAATGTATAATAATAAGGTTAAACATTCAATTTTCAGTTAAAGGCATTTCATTATTGAATTCAGAGATGCCATTGTCTAGCTCAGTTTAGTTTAATTAGTATATGTGTAATCAAATTGATGATAATCGCTAATGAAGGCAAATTGCAGAATTAAATAATAATTTTTGAATAGTTAAACAGACACAAGTTAATTTACATCTGACCACAGTTACAATATTTACTTGTCTACGATTCCTCAGTCAGATTATGTTAACTTTAAGAATTACAGTGAAAAAACGAAACACAGACTCATATCAACAACAATACTAGGCCATCTTGGTTAATGTTTCAGAAAAGTTAAAATGAGAAGAGTTACAGTGTTTCAGGATGTTTTTAGCAGTGGTGCAGGTCTGTCCAAAAAACAAACACCCCTGATGCTGAGCATATGCTTGCTAAATGGTACCCCTGGAGCCAATTCCTTAAATGTTTTCATCTATAAAATAATTTTACAAAATGAGTGATGAGAGGGATATTGATAGTCAAACAATCTTTTGGGTGCCCGCAGCCCGCTCGCAGTTTGTGAAGCGCGTGTCCGCGCTATTCTCCGACATGCCCGCTCGCGGTGTGTAGCGCGTGTCCTGTCCACGCCATTCTCCGACTCCGACATGCCCGCTCGCGGTGTTCTTTATCAATCAACCAAAGCCGGTCGCGGGGCCACTCGCCATCTTTCCATTCACTTTTGCTATTTAACCAGAGCGAATGAGACGAGTGCGTCACGTGTGGTGTTTGTCAACGCGCCTTTGGAGAGAAGTGAAAGTGACTGCTCGGCTAGTATTGGTGTATCGATACTTCGGGAAATTAGTATTGGTACCGTTCAGATATTTCAGTATCGATATTTATCGAAATATCGATATTTTTGACAACACTACCCCTGTATATATATATATGGCCTGATTCAAAAAAAATTCTCAAAGCTCAGCAAGCTCTCCAGTAACAAATCAGGTAAATACCTATGCAACTACTGGTGATGGTGTTATGCTCTCCCATTTTCTCATGAATCTGTCAATAGTCTATAGCTTGCATTCTGTAAATGGCCAATGAGTCATCGTCTATGTGTGGCCTCGTGGCCTTGTCTCAGTGTGGCCTTGTCTCTATGTGGCAGTAGTAGCCATTGTGGTCTTGTCCCGTGTGGCCTTTATGGTCTTGGAAAAAAAAATTATGATTAAGCAAGAGTAGGATGTATGATATATGTTCAGTTTGGTCTACTGTGACCATGTAGCCTAGTCCCGTGGTCTTGTGGCAAGTTATGTCATTGGTTTTGTGTGGCCTAGTGGCTTCGTCTCGTTTGCCTTGTATCCCTGTGGCATTAGCAGCCTTCTGGCCCAGTGGGCCTCATCTCTGTGTGGGTCTCAAGGCCTTATGACACAATGTTGCCTTGTCCTGTGTGTGGCCTAACGTGGTCTTGTGGCCCTTAACGGCCTCGGTTCTGTGTGTCTCTGTGCGACCTTGTCTCAGTGTGGGCTCATGGTATCGTGGCCCTAGCAGCCCTTATTCTATGTTCTTTGTGGTCTACTGTGATCGTGTAGCCTAATGTGGCCTTGTCCCGTGGTCTTGTGGCCAGTTATGGCATTGGTTCTATGTGGCTTAGGGCCTTGTCTCTGTGTGGGTATTTTAGGCCTAGTGGCAAATCGTTGCCTTGTCCTTTTAAAATATGCCTATGGTTGGCAGGTGGCCCTTTGGGGCATAGGTTCTGTATGGTCTACCAAGGCAATGTAGCATTCATTGCTTAAAATAAATAAATAAATAAAAGGGCTTGGTGGTTTTTGTTTCACTTGTTTAGTCTAGTCCTACCTTGTCTTTTATGTGGCATTAGCGGCCGTTGTGGCTCATCGAGGCCTTGTCTCTGTGGTCTATAATGGCCGTGTGGCTCATCGAGGCCTCGTCTCTGTGGTCAATGTGGCCAGCTCTTGCGGTCCAATCAGGCCTGCTCTGTGTGGTCCAATGAGGCCGTCTATTTATGGCCCAATGTGGCACTGTTCTGTGTGGTCCAATGAGGCCTGTCTCTGCGTGTCCTTAGGAGTGGAACTGGTAATTACGTAAAAAGTTGATCAAATTCTATGTAAGTCTTTTTGGATAAAAGCCTTGCTAAATGCATGTTTAAAAAAAAAAAAAAAAAAAAATATATATATATATATATATATATATATATATATATATATATATATATATATATATATATGTATTCCATGGCTCCACGTAGTACCTCACAGGTCAACGTTTTTACTAAAACTAAAGTGGCATTCTTGTCTAATTAAGCTATAGGCCTACGAGATATCCACATCCAACGTTCATCATGCTATTTTATGGTAACTCCCTTTCCTATTTTTCAGGAACCACAGGATTTACAACCGGTGGGTATATTTTCCGTCACCATTTTTTTGGGGTGGGCTGGCCCCGTCCCGGTGGATCCATAATCCACCTACTTTTGGGGGTCGGCTGCGCCCATGCCTTCATTTTCAGGCAGGAAATGCAGATCCGCTACCCTTGGATTATGAACTAGGGACACTTTATAAATAATTGCTTGCTGGGCTGTCAGTAAATGAATGCTTTGTTACAGCATTTATAATAAAAATGCCCACAGCCCAGTGTTAATTTCTACACACAAACACAGACCGCCACAGTGCAGGGCTCGCACAAATGAGATCGACTCATGTCAATTGTGGATTAAATGTAGTGAATGTGCCCACAACCCAGTGCCCACAAACACTACACACTGTAGACTTTGGTGTTGGATCTCAGTATGCACGGCGTGTTACACTGTGTTCCCCATAGCGTAAGATATTACGCAGTACGAGAGAAACTCTCGTAAGAGAACATACTCGGTTACTAACGTAACCTCGGTTCTCTCTAGAGAGGGAACGAATTCTGCGTATCTTGCCGTGCTTACAACACGCTCTGGTTCGTTTCGGCGATGAAAACAAGTTTGTGTCAGCCCATCGAGCTATATTTATAGGATGAGGCCACACCCTTTCTGGCGGGACGTGACGAAATGGGTGCGAAGTGCCCCCACTGGATATGGTGTCACGCAGGGCCTCTCTCGATAGGCTGCTGCTGTTGCCGTAGGGCAGCCAATAGGCGCACAAGCCGTCTTGCCTATGTCTGCATGCTGCCGCAAAGCGTTTTACATTGATTCAAAATTAAGCATAATTTTTGGCTTCAATATCTCGTGGAAAAGAGGTTTTCCCCATAGCGTAAGATATTACGCAGTACTCGTGTTACAACCAGTCAGGAACGAGACGGAGAATGAATGCTTTGTTACAGCATTTATAATAAAAATGCCCACAGCCCAGTGTTAATTTCTACACACAAACACAGACCGCCACAGTGCAGGGCTCGCACAAATGAGATCGACTCATGTCAATTGTGGATTAAATGTAGTGAATGTGCCCACAACCCAGTGCCCACAAACACTACACACTGTAGACTTTGGTGTTGGATCTCAGTATGCACGGCGTGTTACACTGTGTTCCCCATAGCGTAAGATATTACGCAGTACGAGAGAAACTCTCGTAAGAGAACATACTCGGTTACTAACGTAACCTCGGTTCTCTCTAGAGAGGGAACGAATTCTGCGTATCTTGCCGTGCTTCTGCACGCTCTGGTTCGTTTCGGCGATGAAAACAAGTTTGTGTCAGCCCATCGAGCTATATTTATAGGATGAGGCCACACCCTTTCTGGCGGGACGTGACGAAATGGGTGCGAAGTGCCCCCACTGGATATGGTGTCACGCAGGGCCTCTCTCGATAGGCTGCTGCTGTTGCCGTAGGGCAGCCAATAGGCGCACAAGCCGTCTTGCCTATGTCTGCATGCTGCCGCAAAGCGTTTTACATTGATTCAAAATTAAGCATAATTTTTGGCTTCAATATCTCGTGGAAAAGAGGTTTTCCCCATAGCGTAAGATATTACGCAGTACTCGTGTTAAAACCAGTCAGGAACGAGACGGAAATCCAGGGAACTCAGAACAAGGTACAGAAGTAACATAAACAACAACCGACAGCCAACAACTGAAACACAGGGGTTTAAATACACAGACAAACAAGCTAAACAAGATAACAAGGGGGGGTGGTTAATGAGAAACACCTGGGGAGACTAATAAACATGGACGAGGAATACATGTGGACACTGAGCAACAACAAACAAAAGACAAGACACATGGCAGGATCACTTGACAAACAAGGGATCACGTGATATACAAGACACAACAAAAACCCACACGTAACATAGCCCCCCCTCCCTATGGGCGGCTCTCGACGCCCCTTGAAACAAAAACACTAAAGTTTCGGAGGGTGGTGAAGTGGAGGCGGTCTTGGGGGAGGGACGGAGGGCCAGGTTCGTGCAGGGGACCAGGGCAGAGACGACCCCTCGGGCGGCCACGGCGGAGAAGACAGTCCATCGGGCGGCCAGGGCAGAGACAACCCATCGGGCGGCCAGGGCGGAGACGACCCCTCGGGCGGCCAGGGCGGAGACGACTCTCCGGACGGCCAGGGCGGCGAAGACCCTTCGGGCGGCCAGGGCGGCGAAGAGCCCTCGGGCGGCCAGGGCGGCGAAGACCCCTCGGGCGGCCAGGGCGGCGAAGACCCCTCGGGCGGCCAGGGCGGCGAAGACACCGGCTCAGGAACAGCAGACACCAGCTCAGGAACAGCAGAGACCGGCTCAGGAACAGCAGACACCGGCTCAGGAACAGCAGGAACAGCAGACACCGGCTCAGGAACAGCAGACACTGGCTCGGGAACAGACTTCAGACTTCCAGGCATTGCGTGACGCGGGAAGTCCTCTTCCTCCTCCGTCTCCGAGAGCGAGAGGGCGCTGGGCTGGACGGAACCAGCGATGAGGGCGCTGTGCTGGACTGGACCAGCGGTGAGGGCGCTGTGCTGGACGGGACCAACGGTGAGGGCGCTGTGCTGGACGGGACCAGCGGTGAGGGCGCTGTGCTGGACGGGACCAGCGGTGAAGGCTCTGTGCTGGACGGGACCAGCGGTGAAGGCTCTGTGCTGGACGGGACCAGCGGTGAAGGCTCTGTGCTGGACGGGACCAGCGGTGAAGGCTCTGTGCTGGACGGGACCAGCGGTGAAGGCTCTGGCTGGACGTGGCTGACGTGAAGCTCTGGCTGGACGTGGCAGACGTGAAGCTCTGGCTGGACGTGGCTGACGTGAAGTTTTGGCTGGACGTGGCTGACGTGAAGCTCTGGCTGGACGTGTCTGACGTGAAGCTCTGGCTGGACGTGGCTGACGTGAAGCTCTGGCCGGACGTGGCTGACGTGAAGCTCTGGCCGGACGTGGCTGACGTGAAGCTGTGCTGGACGGGACCAGCGGTGAGGGCGCTGTGCTGGACGGGACCAGCGGTGAAGGCTCTGTGCTGGACGGGACCAGCGGTGAAGGCTCTGTGCCTGTTTGTCGAACTCCATGCTCATGCTGGGAAGATCAGGCGAGATTCGTACTGCTGGATTCATTTGAGGTCGGTTGTTCTGTTACAACCAGTCAGGAACAAGACGGAGAACGAATCCAATCGCAAGCACATTTATTAAACAGGAAATCCAGGGAACTCAGAACAAGGTACAGAAGTAACATAAACAACAACCGACAGCCAACAACTGAAACACAGGGGTTTAAATACACAGACAAACAAGCTAAACAAGATAACAAGGGGGAGTGGTTAATGAGAAACACCTGGGGAGACTAATAAACATTGACGAGGAATACATGTGGACACTGAGCAACAACAAACAAAAGACAAGACACATGGCAGGATCACATGACAAACAAGGGATCACGTGATATACAAGACACAACAAAAACCCACACGTAACAACTCGTTCCCTCTCTAAAGAGAACCGAGGTTACGTTAGTAACCGAGTACTGTTCGTTTTTTGGGGTGGCCCTTGTTTTTTTGTTTTGTTTTTTTTACAAAATGTGTATGTTCCCTTTCGAGGGAACTCAACACTGCGGCGAGAATCGATACTTTGTCGTACTGCTCCCTTAGCGTGCGCCTCTGAAGTAAGAATGAAACTAATCCAATCCTGATTGGTGTTGCGTCGTGATGTAACATGTGACGGCATAACCGGATGCATAAAAGTGACGCTGACACACACACACATCAGCTTTAGCTCTTCAGCAAGCGCTCTCTGTGAAACTGTCTGTCTTATTTGGTGTTGTTTGTCTGTGCAAAGCTCTGTATTATGGCGAGTGAACAATACACTAAGTGTGTGCACCCCTGCCCAAGATAATATATATGCCACGGGTGGGGACACGCATCAGCTGTGTGTGTGTGTATTGTTTAGGGGCGCAGCACGCACTGTCAGCTCTCGAGAGGGCTGCCTGTGCACACTGTGAAGCACTTCCTATTAGAGTGCTGCGCTCCCGCTTGGCTATATTATTTCCTGATGATGGCCAGGCTCACGATCCCCGCGGTTCGGGTCCCGCGTCCATTGAGGCGGCGCGACGGCTTAGATCGTGGAGATCACAGAAGGATCTCGCGGATGAGAACGAGACTGCTGAGGCACCTTTTCTCTCATCATCCGCAGATTCTATGACACTCGTTCACGACGCAGAAGCCCGCGATGCGGCTTCTGCCCGTGACGAGTGCCCAGTGCTCGAGCTATCTGTTTATAAGGAAGTAGATGTGCTCAGCATCGGGAACGAGCAACATGAGTCACACTCGCCGGCTTATGTTTCTGCTTATGTAGAGCTCGTGGAGGTTGTAATGCGTGCGGTGGCCAGACTAAATAAATATATAAATAAATATATTTATATATATATAAAATATATGAGCTGGCCACAAAATAAGCAGGATGATCCCCGTCAAAATGAACTAGACGAGAGATTCCTGCTGCACCGTTCACAACCTCAGAGCCGGGGCTTACTGTTTTTCCCAGATCTTTATAAAAATATAAATATATATGTGTAGATCCTGGGAAAAACCCCATTCTTTAGGTATCTCACCACATTCATTATATGTTTATTCGAATGTGGTGGGTGCGAGAGAGTCGGGTTATGGCAAGTTGCCGCAGATGGAGGAAGCTTTAGCGTGCTATCTTTCTCCTGATCCGGCATCTTCACTTTAAGCCCCGGCGCTGCCCAACAAACCGTGCAGGGACACCTCTGCACTGGTTGGCTGGGCTTATATGGTGCAGGAAATCGATTTTGCTCTTCCGCCGTTAAAAACGTTTCGGGACACATCCGTTTCCAGCGAACGCAGGCTGCACTGTCCACCCCACATTTTTGCGGCCAGGCAGCATTCGCGTTCGCCAATCAAGAATCTTTTTCGGTCCAGCCCTTCCGGAAACCCGCTTCAGGGGGTCGAGAACGAATCCCGATTAATACCCGAAGCCAGGCTCGAGAGCCTGGTTCCTTTGGTAAAATATTTAGAAAAGAAAAGGTCAGGCTGGTGCGTGCCTGCACTCTAGGACGATTTTGCAGGCGTACCAGGCCGATCTTCTTAAAGATCTAAGTGAGGCAAATATTTCCTGTTGGCCGCTCCGCTATCTCCTTCTGGCCTGTTTTCCAACGCTGTCACTACAGTCGTTGACAGGTTTCAGGAAGCAAAAAAAAAAAAAAAAAAGAGAGCGTTGCCTCTAGAGGCCCTCCTGGGGGAGTTTGGCAAACAGAGGAAGCACTCTCAACCGAAGTCCTCCAGCCAGAAGGGTGACCTGAGGGCCGTCCTTCAGGCGAAGAGGTCCTAATTGTAGGACCTCTGAGGGCTTAGGCCCCCCCCCGCTGTGGAACAATCGAGGTTGTTCTAGCAGCAGGTGCCCTCAGGGTAGAAGATGTTGTCACGCCGTTTTTGACGCTTCGGGCCACATCGATTTCCAGCGAACGCACTCCGTGGCGTTCGCCCCAAAAGCTTGCAACAGGGCACCGACTATGGTCACAAAATCTGTATCGAATTTTATCCTGTCGGTTCTCCGCTTCAGGAAGTCGAGAATAGTGCTCGGAAAACACCCGAGGCCAGTCTCGAGGGGCTGGTTCCCTTAGTAGATTTTGTAGGAGAATGGCAACGCCTTCCGAATATATCTCTATGGGTACAGATTGCAGTTCGGTGCCCGACCTCCTTAGTTTGCTGGGGTGGTACCGACTGCAGTGATTCCAGAACAGGCTCGGGTTATGGAACAAGAGGTACAGACTCTACTGGAATTTAGGGGCCATAGAATGTGTTCCCCTACCAGACAGGGAGTCCGGGTTATACAGCCGGTACTTTATAGTTCCAAAGAAGGATGGCAGACTGAGGCCAATTTTAGATCTAGGGCTTTTGAATCGTTCTTTGAGGAGATTCAGGTTCAAAATGCTTACTATTCCCATTATCGTGAGCCATATCAGATCCGAGGACTGGTTTGTCACGATGGATCTAAAAGACTCTTATTTCATGTCTCCATCCTTCCATGTCACAGGAGGTTCCTGAGGTTGCTTTCGGGGGCGAAGCATACCAATATCGGGTTCTTCCGTTCGGCCTAGCACTCTCTGCCTGCACGTTCACAAAGTGTATGGATGCGGCTCTGGCTCCACTGAGGCTTCAGGGCATCCGTATACTGAATTACATCGGCGACTGGCTCATATTGGCCCAGTCTCGAGAAATGGCAGTTCGGCATCGAGATGTCGTCCTTGGCCACATTCAGAACCGGGGGTTGAGGCTCAACACTAAGAAAAATGTGTTGGACCCAGCTCAGAAGACTACTCTTCTGGGCGTGGTATAGAATTCGGTTACGATGCGGGCACGTATGTCTCCCTCTCGTATCGAATCCATCCTGGCCATGGTGTCCGGGATAAAGCTAGGCCAGGCCATCACTGTAAAGCAATTTCAAAGACTGCTGGGCCTCATAACAGCGGCATCCAACATAATTCCTTTGGGCCTGTTTCACATGAGGCCCCTTCAGTGGTGGCTCAAAGCCAAGGGTTTTTTCCCCAAGGGGAATCCGTTCCATATAATAAAGGTTACGCGCAGATGCCTTCGTTCCCTATTAATATGGAAGAAACCTTTGTTCTTGTCCCAAGGGCTAGTGGTAGGGGCGTCATGTCGCCGGGAAACTGTTTCGACAGACGCTTCCCTCGCTGGCTGGGGCACGGTCTCGGACGGCCGCTTTGCCAGGGGTCTGTGGCAGGACCATCATCATTCTTGGCATATAAATTGCCTAGAGATGTTGGCTGTGTTCAGGGCTCTGAGGAGCTTCCTCACAGACATCAAAGGTTACCACGGCTCAGTGGTAGCTTATCTAAACTGACAAAGAACACTCAGATCGCGCCCTCTATCCAGATTGGCGCATCAGATCATTTTATGGCCCCAAGGGAAAATATTATCTATAAGAGCAATATATGTCCCGGGGGATCTGAATCAGGGAGCGGACATCCTGTCAAGGCAGGGGCTGAGGCCCGGGGAATGGAGACACCATCCAGAGGTGGTGGAGTTCATATGGCAGAGGTTTGGACCAGTGGAAGTGGATCTGTTTGCGTCTCGAGGGACGTCCATCCCACTGTCCACTTGGTTCTCCCTCACTCATCCAGCCCCGCTGGGGTTGGATGCCATGGTACAGGCCTGGCCGAGGCTTCGCCTGTACGCTTTTCCCCCCGATCGCTCTGCTCCCGGGGGTCCTGGAGAGGGTCCGTCAGGAGGGCATCAGTCTTCTTCTGATTGCCCTGTTTTGGCCAGCCCGAGTATGGTTTTCAGACTTAATTTCACCCCTGATAGCTCCGCCATGGCAGATTCCTCTGAGGAGGGGTCTGTTGTCTCAGGCGGAGGGCACTATATTCCATCCTCATCCAGAGCTGTGGAAATTGTGGGTCTGGCCTCTGAGGGGGCTCAGTACCTAGATGCTGGTCTATCATCTGGGGTGGTCGAAACCATACTTATCTCTAGGGCTCCGTCTACTAGGAGATTATATGGCCTCAAGTGAAATATTTTTCTACTTGGTGTAGAGAACTTGATTTAGACCCAGTTAACTGCCCAATGGCTTCAGTTCTGGAGTTTCTTCAAGATTGTTTCTCTGCGAATCTCTCCCCTTCCACACGTAGGGTGTACGTGGCTGCCATTGCGGCGTTCCATGCACCACTAAATGTTGGGCCTTTAGGGAGGCACCAACTGGTCATACTATTTCTCCATGGTATTGGAGGATGAGACCGACAGTCAGGTCCAGGGTTCCTTCCTGGGACCTGGCGGTGGTTCTCGAAGGGCTATCCCTGGCTCCCTTCGAATACCTCCAGTCGGCTTCGCCTAGGACCTCACGTTCAAGATGGCCTTTCTCTTAGCTATTTCTTTAAAGAGACTGGGAGAACTCCAAGCCCTGGCATTATCGCCAGTTTGCTTGGGGTGTGCCCCCGGCGGAGATAAGGCCGTCCTGCATCCGAGGCCCAGCTATGTGCCTTAAGTGCAATTTATCATGGCTAGGTCCATGGTCCTGCAAGTATTTCATCCTTCACCTCATGTGTCGGCAGAAAAGGAGAGGTTCCTTACTCTGCCAGTCAGAGTTACGAGCATTACCTTGAGAGGTCCTCTTCTTGGAGGAGGTCGGACCTACTGTAGTGTGTTTTGGATCACCTATTAGGGGCTCCCGGCTATACAAACCATAAGTAGGCCTACAAGGTGCGGAATTTCCCTTCAACTTTGGCCATTAGGGCTCATTCTACTAGAGCCATGGCGTCCTCTAGGGCCCTCCTTTCGGGAGTTCCCATCAAGGAGATCTGTGAGGCAGCCGGTTGGGCTACCCCACACACTTTTGTTAGGTTCTATAGTCTGCACCTCCCTAGTACGCTTGCCGCACACGTGCTCTCGTCCTAGCTGAGTGCCTGAATCAGTTTCACTCCGGGGCAGGCCTGTTTTCGGTGCGTGGCTTAGTGGGCATTCGTTCCCCAAAGTGTCGATTCTCGACGCAGTGTTGAGTTCCCTTGAAAGGGAACGTCTCGGGTTATGACTATAACCCTTGTTCCCTGAGAAGGGAACGAGACACTGCGTCGTCCTGCCACGCCCCTCGAGGCCTTAGAGCGTCTTGCTTCATCGCGGAGCTGATGTGTGTGTGTGTCAGCGTCACTTTTATGCATCCGGTTATGCCGTCACATGTTACATCACGACGCAACACCAATCAGGATTGGATTAGTTTCATTCTTACTTCAGAGGCGCACGCTAAGGGAGCGTCCCCAAAGTGTCGATTCTCGACGCAGTGTCTCGTTCCCTTCTCAGGGAACAAGGGTTATAGTCATAACCCGAGACGTTTTCTTATGACTCGTATAATTTGTCACCACCAATTCTCCAAAAAGTAAAATAGCTCAATTTTCTCATGAGATGGGGTTGGATTATAAATATCCAACAGAAATACTGGATATACAATTCGATTATTCCAGGAACACTGTTAATGTTATCCCGCTGTCACACAATTTAGTTAAACTAACTGCTTCTCTATTTGTAGCTATACTGCTGCACAATATGGGTGAGGTTTACAGGCAGAGCAAATATATAGCATCGCACAGAGAAATAGTTTTGGAAATAGGTCCAGCATACCATACATTCACCATACATTCCAGAAAAAAAATTGCCATTTCAGAGCATCTAAGACATTAGTGAAATAACCGTATTGATATTGAGTTCTGTTTCATTGTGACTTAATACACATACACGGTATATACTTTGTGTGTAATATATATATATATATATATATATATATATATATATATATATACACACACACACACACACACATAAAGTATATACACACAAAGTATATACACATAAAGTATATACAGTGTATTTACATAAAGTATATATATATATATATATATATATATATATATATATATATATATACATATGGTCCATAAATATTGGGACATTCACACAATTCTAATCTTTTCGGCTCTATAAACTACCACAATGGATTTGAAATGAAACGAACAAGATGTGCTTTAACTGCAGACTTTCAGCTTTAATGTGAGGGTATTTATATCCAAATCAGGTGAACGGTGTAGGAATTACAACAGTTTGTATATGTGCCTCCCACTTTTTAAGGGACCAAAAGTAATGGGACAATTTAACAATCATAAATCAAACTTTTACTTTTTAATACTTGGTTGCAAATCCTTTGCAGTCAATTACAGCAATTGAAGTCTGGAACGCATAGACATCACCGGACGCTGGGTTTCATCCCTGGAGATGCTCACCAGGCCTCTACTGCAACTGTCTTCAGTTCCTGCTTGTTCTTGGGGCATTTTCCCTTCAGTTTTGTCTTCAGCAAGTGAAATGCATTCTTAATCGGATTCAGGTCAGGTGAATGACTTGGCCATTGCATAACATTCCACTTTTTTCCCTTAAAAAAACTCTTTGAGCTCAGCAACACCAAAAGACCCAGAAGACCACGGAAAACAACTGTGGTGGATGACCGAAGAATTCTTTCCCTGGTGAAGAAAACACCCTTCACAACAGTTGGCCAGATCAAGAACACTCTCCAGGAGGTAGGTGTATGTGTGTCAAAGTCAACAATCAAGAGAAGACTTCATCAGAGTGAATACAGAGGGTTCACCACAAGATGTAAACCATTGGTGAGCCTCAATAACAGGAAGGCCAGATTAGAGTTTGCCAAACAACATCTAAAAAACCTTCACAGTTCTGGAACAACATCCTATGGACAGATGAGACAAAGATCAAGAGTGATGGGAAGAGAAGAGAATGGAGAAGGAAAGGAACTGCTCATGATCCAAAGCATACCACCTCATCAGTGAAGCATGGAGGTGGTAGTGTCATGGCGTGGGCATGTATAGCTGCCAATGGAACTGGTTCTATTGTATTTATTGATGATGTGACTGCTGCAGGATGCAGCAGAATGAATTCAGAAGTGTTTCGGGCAATATTATCTGCTCATATTCAACCAAATGCTTCAGAACTCATTGGACGGCGCTTCACAGTGCAGATGGACAATGACCCGAAGCATACTGCGAAAGCAACCAGAGAGTTTTTTTAAGGGAAAGAAGTGGAATGTTATGCAATGGCCAAGTCAATCACCTGACCTGAATCCGATTGAGCATGCATTTCACTTGCTGAAGTCAAAACTGAAGGGAAAATGCCCCAAGAACAAGCAGGAACTGAAGACAGTTGCAGTAGAGGCCTGGTGAGCATCACCAGGTATGAAACCCAGCGTCTGGTGATGTCTATGCGTCCCAGACTTCAGGCTGTAATTGACTGCAAAGGATTTGCAACCAAGTATTAAAAAGTGAAAGTTTGATTTATGATTGTTAATCTGTCCCATTACTTTTGATCCCTTAAAAAGTGGGAGGCCCATATACAAACTGTTGTAATTCCTACACCGTTCACCTGATTTGGATGTAAATACCCTCAAATTAAAGCTGAAAGTCTGCAATTAAAGCACATCTTGTTCGTTTCATTTCAAATCCATTGTGGTGGTGTATAGAGCCGAAAAGATTACAATTGTGCCGATGTCCCAATATTTATGGACCTGACTGTATATATGAATAAATAATATTACTTTATTCTATCCTAACGTAATAAAATGTATTGCGGCTGGCACACATCAAGTTTATCCTCGCTGCAAGTGAAAAACATATTTAATATAGTCTGGCTTGTATTTACTTTTACCCTTCCGCAGTTTTTATTTATGGTTTTCAATGATGCCACACAACCTGTCCATGTTGGCAACTGGCTAATTTGGCTATCTTCTACCGAATGACAGATGAATTTCCACCAAAATATAGTTTGATTGGACGTACATGCTTTGACGTCAACAAACTAACATTACGGGCACCATTTTCTCTCTAAATGTCCAAAGGATATCAATTTCATATGAGCTCACACACTCACAGTGGACAGCCGACCTGCTGTTACATTGAAATCTATGTGACTTCATGTGCTTAGGTGCACACTCAGGCATTAATGCTCTTTTTTTCCTTTTGTAAAATCTCTTTGTTTTATGCATGATTTTTCCTTTTTATGTTGGCTAGAATAGTTTCAAGCTGAGCGAATGGAGCACAATGCTTTATTTCTCTCTCTCATTCCCTCACACAGACAGTAACGCACAGGGTCTACCTTATCTCGATAACAAGTGTTCCTCTTGCTCACTTTATAGTGCAAATGGATGTAATACTCAAAGGGGAGGCTGTGTCAGGGGAAATATGACTCTTCTGTCTCTGTATTATTCATAATCCACAACTTCTCAACCTCAGGCCGATAGTTGCTGCTCACGGGTGACGATATTCACACGCTGAAATTAAGCTCCACGGGGGCCACGACTAAAACAAAGATGCGGGCTGATGAGAACACACTGATGCGCTGGTTAGATCTGATGAATGAGTATTATTGAGTCAGGAGTAATTTCATGAAGCAGGCTTTATAAATGATGCTCACTCCTAAGTAAAGGGCAAAGAAAGGTGGCTGTTCTAGTGGGTCAGTTTTGCATAGAGTTACATAATGTAAGGTTTCATTTTTCAGCTAGCTTTGTCACTCTGCAAAAAGGATTTTTCACAATGCTGTCAGGTCACATTGTTTTTTTCTTCTTTTCTTTTTTCTTTTTTTTTTGCCATGGAAACAATTGTTAAGGGAAACGTCTAGGTTACCTATTGTAACCCCCGTTCCCTGAAAGAGGGAATGGAGACGTTACGTCAGTGACTGAAGATATTGGGATCTCGTCTGAGAGCCTAATCACCTTCAAATGGTACAGAACAAGCCCATGGACATCAGCGATTGAGATTTGCATCGCAAACCATCCCCCATGTCACAGTTTTATAAGGAAGCATGCATGACTCACTCATTAAGTTTTTGCTGAGGAGCCGAGCCAGTGTCTGGTCGCTCAGCTGTGAGGCGTAATATCTTCATTCCCTCCTTCAGGGAACGTGGGTTATAGTAACTAACCTAGACGTTCCCTATAAATCAGTCATGTTAGACGTTATGTCAGTTACTGACGAATTGGGATCCCTAAGAAAAATGCCACAATAATCCCCCTGCACCTGTTGGGGCGGAAAAAGGACAGGGCTTACTGAGAATACAGGGAATACAGAAAACAGGGCTTCTACACCGAGAATGTTGATCACTGCTGTTCCTACGTACCCATACAGTAAGACTATTGGATAACACTAGGAAAGCGTTCCTGTTCCATCGGATAGGGACACTATGGAGGCAACATCCTAAGGATGTAACATGTGGAGTTACACATATGGACTGACCAACGGGGCAGTGCTTTATACGGAAGGTCTCTGTGGTAGATCCTGCCACTTTAGGGTGGAGTCAATACCAAGCAAAACTGCAGATTGGGCTCTGCCAAGGGAAAAACACAGTCTCGCCGAACGGGAAGCCATACCGTGGAACAATACACATATGGGATAACCCAGAGGGTAATCACAACATATGGGCACCTAGTCTAGCACAGGGGCTGACCAACCGGGCCTGCACACGAGTGCTAAACCTGGCATCAGATGCCTCCGCCGCTTCTAACTGCCCGAGGGTGCTGGAGGAGCTCCAACCAGGATTCGCCAGCCAGGGAACTTGCCTGGGGAGCGAAATTGGGCGCTCATATCCCGTCCTGAGAGGGGAATGGCGCTGCCTAGTGAGACACCGAGCCAGCCTCCCCGCATATGACCTGTTTGTAGCCAACACATGGGAAGAAATATGCTCTACTCTGTAGAATCTTGTGAATGTATTAGGTGTCGCGCAGCCTGCAGCCCTACAAATTGTAGGACAGCAACAGCAACGCAAGGGCTGGGTCTGCCTCCTCCGGGGGCAGTGCTTGAAAGTAACCACCTGGTCCCTGCAGGGTGTGATGGGAACTTGGGAACTGACTGAAAAGGCTCAAATGGAGCTCTCTCTAGGGCCATTAAGACCAGAGAGAGGTCCCAAGAGGAGAAGAGTCGAGGTTGAGGTTTCAACGTCCTTGTGCCTTTCAGGAACCTGATGACCTGGTCGTGCTTTCCCATTGACTTATCTTCTACTACATCATAATGTTCAGGGATAGCGGCAAAATACACTTTCAGGTTGGAGGGAGACAGTCTTCACTCCAGTCCTTCTTGCAGGAAGAAAATGATGACTGTGATCGGACATTTACGGGGGTCTTTTCTGTGAAAAGTACACCAATCAACGAACAGACTCCACTTCAAAGCAGAAACTAGCTTCGTAGTGGGGACTCTGGCTGAAGTGATCATGTCTTCTACCGCTGGCGGTAGGCCACTTTAGTCCTCCGCGTCCCGTCCAGAGATCACACGTGAAGGTTCCAGAGGTCTAGACACGGGTGCCATAAGGTGCCCTGTCCCTGAGAAAGAAGGTATTTCCTCAAGGAATCAGGGTTCTGGGAACCAGGTCCAACCAGGTACAACCATCAAGATTCCTACTCCTTGTCCCCCCCCTACCTTGCACAGTGTCTGTGAGACCAGTTATCATGAATGTCAGTCGGGACCAGGTAACGACCGCATTCAGAGACACACGGGTGGACTGACATTTTGAAATAGATGCAAAGTCACACCCATGTTTACTCTTTTAGAGGAAAAAGCTATTTTGTGCTGAAGTGCACAAGGGAAGGTTTGCCTGCACAGCACTCAGAAATGATCTTTTAGAGAATTTATAGAATTTATACAAAATCCTCTTCTAGAAGGCGACCATCGCTGACGCACCGTCACACCAACACATGCAGAAGCTTATTCCTGGTTCAGTTACACCACTATGAGAGATGCAAGCAGAGTAGAATCTTCTACAGAAACGCTCGGCTCAGATGCGTAAGCTTAATGAGTGAGTCCCGCACGCATCCTTATATAGCCGTGACACTGGGTGTGGTTCAAGGTGCAAATCTCACTCTCCAATGTTCATTGGCTTGCTCTGTTCCAATTAAAGTTGATCGGGCTCTCAGGCAAGATCCCAATCATCAGTTACTGATGTAACATAAACGTGACTGACTGATAGGAAACCAGATATTTTGGATTAAGGAGATGACCCAAATTTGTACTACAAACTCTCTTTGCACTAGAGCTGATTATTGATACAGATTCTCAATATGAATCTGATGCTGATTCACAATTCTTCAATTCTATTATATCTAATTTGATCCTGATTTATTTCGTTTCAGGTTTCAGTTATATTATCCATTTTTGTTTACATTTTAAAAAGACAGACTCTCTCGGGCCAATACTGTAAATTATATATCACATTGTTTAAGACTGATTCAAAATTGGCTCTTAAGAGTAATTTGTTTGTGAATCAGACTACACTGGTCACACACTGCATGTTGTTGAGTTACTAAAAAGAACTGGGTCTTAAGAGTAATTTGTTTTGGGAATCAGGCTAAATTGGTTGTGCTGTATGTTTCTGATTTACTAAAAATAACCGGTTCTTAAGAGTCATTTGTTTGGGAATCAAACTACACTGGTCACGCTGTATTGATTTGATTCACTAAAAAGAACTGGCTCTTAAGAGTCACGTGTTCAAATCCATTGAACAAATGAAATGAAATTTTCACATAGACACTGAAAATATCTTAAAGTACAATGTAGATCTAGAGATTTTAATAATTTAAATCCGGATTGTTCAAGTGGCAAATAATCAGAGACTTTTTTCAAGCCAATTTAAGATATAAATTGCACCCTTTGTGCAACAGAATCATTTCAAATCGTTTCATTTGTTTCATCATTGCATTTTTTTTCCGATTGCTCTATTTAAAGACACTTTTTACTCTCATATGAGATGTGATTCAGTGCAGCTTGCTGGAGTATCACAGGTGCTTTACTGAGAGTGGAATTCAGCCTTGAACAGGTGCGCCATAAAATTGATTTTAATGGACAGCAAAACCTGACCAGGCAAAGAGCTTCCTGGGATTTGGCAAACGTCAGTGTGTAAAGCTGAATGTCAAGCTTTATCACTGGGAACATGCTCAGGTTTGTTCATGTGGAATACAGATGTCCTCATATCTCTGTCCCATGTGTCCATCCGCCTTGTTTTGGTCGCCCCCTCTCTCACCATCACAGAGCTCCCTTCATTCATCCCTCCTTCTACACTAATTAGTCTTATGGGTGTCTCTGGAACAGGCACTGTGTAATTTGCTAATTGCACTTTTATTTGTTTATTTTGCCTTTCATTCTCACTTTTCTGTTGAATTGATTTGTCCTAATAAAAAATTTGAAGCTTTTGGGAGTAAATAGACTGTTGTTTACTTCGGTTTACCCTCCCGTCTTGTTAAGCCACGGTAAATGGTCGAGACGGCAGGGAGGTGTCCTTTCCGAGCTATCAAGAAAAATTTGATGTTTCTTGCAAAGAACACAAAAACACGGTAATGTTCACTAAAACATCTTCAGTGAAACCGACCTGCTTTTACACCACCATTAAAATAACCAGATAGACTGGCATCACAAGAGAGTTGTTTTAGACATATTGCTTAGCTCTTTGAATCGGCTCTCTGCAAGAACACTTTCTGCTGGTTGTAATACTATTTGCTTCTTTTGGGGAAGATTAGGTTGTCAGGCACTTGATGTGTGTACTGCAGGAACATAACGTAACGGCGTGGAATGGAGTGGAGTAGAGACTGGAGACCTAACCTGACAGGTAATCTGAGGAAGCAAACCAAATATTTTCTCCATTGCACTGCATCCGAGTACCCGGCCCTCCCCACTGCTCACCACCGCTCAATATTTCTCATTTAGGGAGGCGCTGACTCGGTCGGAATCAGAGCTGTGCTTCACTTGTGCCTCTGGGCAGGTCTGTGGGCTAAAGGGGCTGCCGGTGGAAGGTCAGATATTAGTCACCCTGGGGACAGATCCACTCCATCACCGGCTAGCAGCACAACAGGCTAACAGCTCAGCCTCCTGGCAGTGCAACTAACGAACAGACGAAGGGCTCATAAACATAAACAATCCCATAAACAAGGAATTGATCTGCAACCGGAAAAAAGGGCAAAGGCAAAATCACACCGCTGATCTGTGCCCTAAATATTCATAAAGAGAGGTTTTGTAGATGTCTGTAACTGTACTGTGAATGGATAACAGATGCGGTTCAGATACTCTGATGATGAAACTACCTCTACCACACCCTCGGAAATTTGTCAGATTAAAGGAATCTCTAATATGAGTTGACTGACCTTTTCAGAAGCAAAATATCTTGTATTAACCACTTTGTAGAAGACAGACGAATTAATTAGATGGAAATAAAAACACTAGCAAAAGCCCAGACAGTATAGGCTTGGAACGGTTATAATAAGCAGAAATAGTTGTTAAGTGTTGCAAATGCAACCGTGTATAGTGAAACTACTTTGAAACTACAAGCTACGAAGTTAAAATAGTTGAGCTACAGTAAAGCTACTTTTTTGAAACCTTACTGTAGCTATATTGCATGCTGCTAAGAATCCCAATGGGAAATCCAATGGGGATTTCCCATTGACCACACCCCCCCCCCCCCCCCCCCATTTAATCAACTATTATGAAAACATTTTGTTGGATTTTATGTTTTATATAGGTGTGTACCATATATGAAAAACCCGTAGTAAACATATAGTAGTATTCACCATGTTGTCATCATGTGACAGTGTCAGTTACGTCAATTCACTGCCATTGATAAATCCTCTCCCGTGGCCTCGTGGAATCGTAAAGTGTCCATGGTATGCACACTTCAGAATCTTGCTGGAAGTAGTAGGTCATCCAGGTACTTTTTGCCTACTCGTTTATGAGTACTGTGAATCCAGACATACTACTTTTGTCACATACTGTTTTTCACCTACTATAGTAAGGAAGTATGCAATTTCTGATGCAGTCCTTCTCTATAAGGAATGAGCGTTGATATATTTTTACGTTTATACATTTCCTATAGTGATGTTAGCTAATCATAACAGTGGCCGCTTACTGACAAGCCTTAAAGGTACGGCAAGCCGTTTTTAAAAATAGAGAGCTTTACAATTCAATTCTTACTAGTAGCAATTACAATTAGAGAGCTCTTTAATGCAATTATTACTAGTAAAAACTGATTTAGAGAGCTCTCTAATTCAGTTCTTATTAGTAAGAATCCAATTGCAGAGCTCTTTAATTCAATTAGAGAGCTCTTTAATGCAATTCTTACTAGTAGGAATTCAATTAGAGAGCTCTACAATTCAATTCTTACTAGTAGAAATTACAATTAGAGAGCTCTCTAATTCAATTCTTGCTAGTAAAAATACAATTAGAGAGCTCTCTAATTAAATTATTACTAGTAAGAATTACAATTGCAGAGGTCTCTAATTCAATTCTTACTAGTAACAATTCTAATTAGAGAGCTCTACAAATTAATTTTTACTAGTCATATGTCTCCATTGACTTCCATTCATTTTTAATTACGGAGCTCTCTAATTTAATTCTTACTAGTAAGAATTACAATTAGAGTGGGAGTCAATTGAGACATATGACTAGTAAAAATTCATTTGTAGAGCTCTCTAATTGGAATTGTTACTAGTAAGAATTGAATTAGAGAGCTCTGCAATTGTAATTCTTACTAGTAATAATTGAATTAGAGAGCTCTCCAATTGTAATTGTACTAGTAAGAATTGAATTAGAGAGCTCTCTAATTGTAATTGTTACTAGTAAGAATTGAATTGTAGAGCTCTCCAATTGAATTCTTACTAGTAAAAATGCAATTAAGACGATTAGGGCTGGGTACAATTTAAGCTAAAACGGTTTGCCATATAAAGAAGCCACCCTCTTAAACTGATCATTCCAGACACAGGGCCAGAATGAAAGTTGAAAATATATTTGTTTTTTGTCAAATTACACACACTTCTCATTGGAAATAGCAGCTTGTTCATGGAAAACCTACTTTGAACAAAGCTGAACTTCTGTCACTTCATTGCAATATGCAACTATGTAAGTAGCATCACTACTTGTAGTGAGTTACAAAAACTGAAGAGTAAACTCACTATATGATTAAAGACCCACTAATGAACAAATTAATGCCCACTTGCATATACATATGGATTAAAAAGGCATTAGCAGTTTACACACACACTCTTAATGTATGGGTAGAAGTAAAATTAGGTGTTATTTTGTAATGCAATACCATCCCTGAATACAAAGGCTCAATATTTAAAAAACCTGACACACATGCCCTGCCTGCACCAGCTACTCCATCTGGGCCTGTTTAAAAAAAAAGAAAAGAAAAAAGCACTAAACCCCTTACATGTTAAGAGAACGGCATGTGATTAATTGCTGTAATGATGGATGAATAGCAGGGGCTCGTTCTTCAGTGTTTACAGCAGGTTTAACCCCAGGGCCTCCGTGAGTCTTGGACTAGTCCCAGAGCGCACAACAGTGCTCTTTTCCTTCTAGTACTCTGTACACACAAGGGGTGGGCAAAAATATATCGCTCAAATGCAACCATACATCACCCTTCCACTTCCCCACAGACCCAACCTCCAATCCCAAACAGGACACATCAAAAACATACAAACGAGGAAGGGCTGCAAAATGCCTTTTGCTAAATGCTACAAATTATTTTGCTCTAGCTTCTTACTCTTTCACGAGGGGAAAACCAGGGGGAGGATAGGGGGGGAAAACGTGGAATGTATGTGGTAAATTATTCCAGCACTTGATGGAAATTACTTTGCTCCAAGTGCTGAGGGGAGCGCAGAGAGATGGCAATAAAACATGTTTGGAGTATTTTTCATTTTCAGGGGAGCGATTGTCTCCCTGAGGGTACAACCCCACACCCACACACAAGCAGGACTATACAAATTGGGTTTTCAGTCTACTTTATTATTTTTTTAGGGATACAAGAAGTGAAATTCTTGAACTGTTATTTGACGTTGTCATATTGCTTTAACATCCTGCAAATGCTTCATTTCTACTGGTGCTGTTATTAGGAGGGGGAAGAGTATAAAAGGATCATCTTACTACCTTCACGATCACTGTCTGGACTAGTCTGTTTCAAAATATTCAGTGACTTGGCATGAGGAGACTGGCAAGAAGAAGTCTAAAAAGCCATGAAGCTGATGCTAACTTCCTGACTGTATAGACCATTTGGGTGTTAGCAAACAGCGATGACGTGTTTTGTGGGCAGAGCCTACCCGGTGGTAGAAAAATAAATTTCTGCAATAGCAACAGGGGGGTTTCCGCTGAGGGGGCAAGGGAGGCAGTGCCTGGATGAGAAAAAAATTGGATGAGAAAAGAATCTTTATTACAAAATGAGACATTAAAAAGTGTATAAACTCGTTATTCTAAAATAACTCTGTCCACCCGCGACACCAGCAGCTAAAGTTACAGCGGGAGTCCGCGCGTCTCTTGCCTCCTCTGAGCCCATTAAGTTTTAACAGACCCGCTAAAGCATGCGGTGGGTGATTAATTAGGGAAAGTCACGTGAGAGGAGGCATCCATCGTGCTATGATTGGTTATGATTGGATATGATTGGTTTGTGCGATATATCCCGCCTCTGGTTTCCGTTTGAGTTCATTAATTGGTCTGAATAAACAGAATTATCGCATTAATTTGATGAATAATTAAAAAGTAAGCATCTCAGCCATATATATATATATATATATATATATATATAAATTGGTTTATATGAATGAATTCTGAGTACTTTCTCGCAATTCCAAGTTTCCATTTCTGGTTAGAAAAGTAAGAACTGTGAAATATAAATTCGATATTATGCCTTTTTTACTCAGAATTATTGATATATCTCCCAGCAATTCAGATTTTTTCTCTCAGAATTGTGATAGAAACTATGGCTTGCAACCATAAACATCTGTGTTTAGCTTCCAAGGGCGTCTAAGCGTCTTTGATGACAGTATTCTGTAAAAATTAAGACCATCTTTTTTTTTTTGCATTCCGATTCTGACATTCAAAGCACAACAAGATATATTTTTCACCTGTTACCACAGTTTTTTTGCCACCATAATGTGCGCGCAGCTACAGTGACGTAACTATGACAACTGCTCCTAAATGGTCTATACAATACAGTACATCCCCCTGTGCCTGTGACCCTGAAAGGAAAAGTTCACTCTCTCCAAACCTTGTTCCAAATCCAACTTCTTATGTTCTCTTCCACTAAAAAAAGAAAGTCATAATACTTGTGTGCTCTTTAGTGGAACACAAAAGGAGAAGTTAGATAGAATGTTCATCCTTCTCTTTTCTGCATAATGAAAGTGAATGTACTCTCACAAATTATGTTATCACTTTGGAAAACTTGGTATAGAGTGTCAGGTATATTTCTGTATACAAGCATCTTACTAATTTTTGACATTTTAGAACAGATAAATACTAAAATCAAAACAAATACTTTCTAATCAAAGAATCCTAAAAAAAAAATTTTTCATAAAAAATATTAAGCAGCACAACCATATGTTTATTTAGCACCAAATACGCATATTAGAATGATTTCTGAAGAATCATGTGACACTGAAGACTGGAGTAATGATGCTAAAAATTCAGATTTGCCATAATTTACATTTTAAAATAGAAAACAGAGTAAAAAGTTTTCTTTCATAAAAAACTATAAACATAAATCTTAACATCAAACTTTGAAACAATAGTGTATATTAAACATCAAAATAAATGTGAGAATAAATTGATTGTGAGAGTTGAGACATTGGATTTTATGTGTCAAATCATTCAAAGAAAACAATAATATGGTAATTGAAAGCAAAATGAGTGTTCTGCGAGGTCATCATCATAGCAAGGATGGTCAACTTAGTGCATTTACATCTACACAAAACGCTGGTCTGAATGTTCTCCTGTGGCTACTTACAATGCCTGTGTGACTACTTACAGTAGCTGTGGCTACTTACAATGCCATTGCAAATCTACCTTGGCAGTTTTGCTGCAATTCACACTCACATAGCGATTGCGATTCACAGCTCAGTGAGGCATATCCTTCAGCGATTGAGATTAACACCTTTACTATAGCAACTCCCACAGCAATTCACAAGTTGCATGATGTCATGTGTGATGCGCCTCTAGGATATCTTAAACAATGCGAAATCAGTCCAGTTATAACAAATTACCCCTACACGACATTCATCCACAAGAAATGTAGAACTACAATCAGCTGCAAATAATCAGATAATGTTACTAATAATAGGCTAATATTGTATAATAATAAATAACACTGTTAAATAACATTGTTAATGGAAATTAAGTCATAAATTACTCACCCTGGTGTTGTTCTAATGTTGCATGCCCTTCTATCTTTTAAGGACCAGAAAAGGATAATTTTTAGCAAAAAAAAAAAAAAGAAGCTTTTTACGCTTTGAAGAGCACAGAATGAGGTTACAACTGAAGAAATGTCAGCATTGATGCTGATTTAACGAGGGCAGGTACCTCCCGCAAGCGAGACTATAGATTATATGCATGTTACATCATTTCCCTGGTCTATTTATACAAAATTAGAGTGTCTTGAGTGGTCATAACTTATTTATATGACAAATATGGATTTTTATACAAATGCAAAATGTGGTGTCAGGCGTAGGCTATATATGTACATAAAAATGGGGATATGTATGGATATGACACTGTTTTTGAGCACATGTTAGAAGAGGAGACAGTGAGAGTTTTAGAAGTCAGGGCTTTCCTCCCACTGAATGGTAGAGATAGAGTGTAGTATTGCTTTGATCCAGTCCAGCGACAGAGTGTGTTTGGTAAACATGAGCGGGGTACACACAACTGTTCTCTTGCCCAGTGAACTCAGCACACATGTGCATTCCACTTCTGCTGCTGTTAGACTGCTGATGAGTGTCTTCACCTGTAGGCCTACAGGTCAGGTTGTAATTTTCCCCATATAGATTTATTTATTTATTAACTTCTAGAGATGCTGAGCATCGGCAGATATTCAATATTTTAACGACCGTCCAATTATAATGTTGACCAGATGACCCGTTTTTCCCAGGACAGTCCAGTATTTCAGGTCTGTTTTTAGTGTTCCGAATATGAAAAAATCATGTTCCCTTTCGTTGTCACTCCGAGTTACGCCGGATGACGACGAATGGGGTTTCGCTTAGAAAGCCTATCAACTTCGAGTATTACAAAACGAGCCAATGGCAAAGAAATGCCATGGGTCTGCGGAATTTGCATGGCGTAACTCCGCCCCACCTCGTGGGTATAAAAGTAGGAAGCCGGCAACATGCAGATATGTTTTCGCTTCGGAGCCAAGTGTATTCTTCTCTCCACAAGCCATCTCTGAATTGTCAGCTTCACAAACGATTACCTCGAGTGTTGGTGTGACGGCGATCTACGGCGAGAGCGTGCTTCCTGCTGATCTGTTGCTGTGGTCTGCCAGTCGGTGCGTTTCTCCCCGGGTGCTTCAACACTTGAGTTTTCTCTCACTAAAAGAGCTTACACGTGGCACGTCTTTTTAAAGATGTCTCGTCCGTGTACTTCTGGTTGCGGCAGATTGGTATCGGACTCTGATGGGCACGAGCGTTGCATAGTATGTTTGGGCATTGATCATGCTAGAGCAGCGCTCGTGGATGACTCATGTTCTCTCTGTGGGAACATGACCATCGCGTCATTACGGTCGAGACTCCGTGAACTCGCAAGAGTGAGTGTCCCCTCATCCACCCCCCGCTCTGTGGCTGGTGGCCAGGGTGACCTGAGGGTTACGGTCTGGAACAAGGCGTCGACTATGTGTCCGCGACCCCAGCCCCCCTCTTCAATGACAGTGCCTGCTAGCGAACTGCTGATTCCCGCAGGTCTACCCTCTGGTGGCCCGCGTGTTTCAGTTGAAGCTACAGAGGAATATGCCATGTCTGCTGCAGCATCACTAGGTGGGTTTGAGTCTTCTGGAAGTGAGGGCTCGTCACAGCTGCCACCTTCCGGTGTGCATACGGCTGTGCTCGAGTCTGATCCGGAGATGACAGCCATTCTTTCCCGGGCAGCCGCGAGCATCGGACTTGAGTGGAGACCTCCACCCTGTCTCGAGCGCTCGTGGCTGGACGATTGGTTTTTGGGTAAGGCCGCCGACCCTCGTCCCCGGCAAACTCCAATACCTTTCTTCCCGGAAGTGCATGATGAGATCTCGAAGTCCTGGAAGACCCCCCGTCTTCTCGGGACCGCTCGCTGGTCTCATCCGCCTTTCCTTTCCTCGATGAGGCAGCTGCCCGTGGGTACACTGGGCTTCCCCTGGTTGAACGCTCTGTTGCCATGCAACTATGTCCTCAGAGTGCTTCTTCTCGGGGCGAGCCTAAGCACCCATCCAAAGCCTGTAGATTTTCGTCGACCCTGGTGGCGAAGTCTTACAGAGCGGCAGGACAGGCGGCTGCTTCACTACATGCTATGGCCACTCTGCAGGTCTACCAGGCCCAGATGCTCAGAGACATGCACGAGGGTAGGACAGACCCAGGGCTCTTTGATGAGCTGCGCGCCGCGACCGACCTTGCTCTCCGGGCGACGAAGGTTACCGCGGACTCCCTGGGTTTGGTGATGTCCACAGCTGTAGACCAGGAGAGACATCTGTGGCTGAACCTGGCCGACATGCGGGACGCGGAGCGGACCCGTCTGCTTACGCCCCCTTGTCCCAGGCCGGCCTCTTCGGCGGTGCAGTTGAAGATTTTGCCCAACAGTTTTCAACTGCCCAGAAACAGACCGAGGCCATTAGACACATTCTGCCCCGCCGGCCCGCTGCTGCCTCCACCCAGCCGGCCGGGCAGACGCCTCGACCTGTTTCCCGCCGAGGGCGCCCTCCTGCGGCTCCCGCCCCTCCCGCCCGGACCACGCAGCAGCCTCCACACAGGGCCGGTTGCGGAGGAAGCCGCAAGAAGGCGTCACAGCCCACTCCTGCCCCACCCCCCGCTAAATGCCGGGCCAAGCGGCGCTCCTGAGACGGGCTGCTCAGGGATGATGATTTTTTCTCAGGAGGTGGTAGCAGGACCACTCCTTCCCCCAGTGGAGGGCTGGGGGAGAATCTTTTGTTCTCCACTCCCCGCTGCTCACCCACGGGTGGGCAGCACCCTAATGTGGTTAAAAACAGAAAGAATCCCCTCTTCCCTGAGCTCACAGAGTTCTCGGGCGACACAGAGCGCCGCCCACAAGCCGTGCTCTCCTCGCCCCCTCTGTCCCAGAGGCGGTTGACACGGCGTGCCGTCCACGGACCGCTTCGCCCCTGTCCCCCTCTGTCGCCAGACCCCTGGCAGAGCAGGCCCCCGCGGGACGACCAGCCTGGTCCTCCCCTGGCCCCCTTTGCCAGGGCGCGGTTGCTAACTGTGCCCCCACACCGGGTCGCTATGCCGTCCACGTCTGGACCATTTACTCCGCTTCGCTGCCCCTCCGGGGGGACGCGTGTGGTTCGCATGATCCCGCTGGTTCAGTTCCTGGGAGCCTGGCTAGAGCTTCCCCGTCTGTCCCGCTGGATCGCGCGGACCGTCAGGTTCGGCTATGCGATTCAGTTCGCACGGTCTCCTCCCCGCTTCAGGGGAGTCCACTCCACTTTGGTCGGTGGCAATTCCCCCATCATGAGAGCAGAGATTGCCAACCTGTTGGCGAAGGGTGCAATCGAGACTGTCCCTCCAGCCGAGATGAGGTCCGGCTTCTACAGCCCCTACTTCATTGTCCCCAAGAAAACCGGTGGGTTACGGCCAATCCTGGACTTGCGCGTCCTGAACCGCTCCCTTCACAGGATGCCGTTCAAGATGCTCACCGCCAAACGCGTTTTCGAATGCATACGGCCCCAGGATTGGTTTGCAGCAATCGACCTGAAGGACGCCTACTTTCATGTCTCCATTCTTCCTCGACACAGACCGTTCCTACGGTTTGCTTTCGAGGGGCAGGCATACCAGTACGCGGTTCTCCCTTTCGGGCTAGCCCTTCGGGAACACGGAGTTCGTATCCTGAGTTATATCGGCGACTGGCTGATCCTAGCTCACTCTCGAGATCAGGTTTGCGAACACAGGGACCTAGTGCCATAGGGTGCCCCGTCCCTGAGAAAGAAGGTTCTTCCTCAGAGGGATCAGCCAGGGAGGTGCTGTCGCGAGGAGTACTAGTGGTGTAGTTCACCCCGTGGTCGAACCTCAGTTTTCTTAGGGCGGGTGTCCCCCTGGAACGAGCTTCCCGGCATGTTGTTGTTTCAACAGATGCCTCCACCACGGGCTGGGGCGCCATTTGCAATGGACATGCTGCTGCGGGCTCTTGGACAGGACCCCAACGGCTATGGCATGTCAATTGCCTTGAGTTGTTGGCATTACGCCTTGCCCTGCACCGCTTCCGGGCGTTGCTCAGGGGTCAACACGTACTAGTCCGTTCAGACAATACCGCCACTGTAGCGTACATCAACCATCAAGGTGGTCTATGCTCCCGCCATATGTCACAACTCGCTCGCCACCTCCTCCTATGGAGTCAGAAGCATCTGAGGTCGCTTCGAGCCATTTTCATTCCCGGAGCGCTGAACTGTGCAGCCGACGAGCTCTCACGGCTTCAGCCTCTCCCTGGAGAATGGCGACTCCATCCCCAGTCGGTTCAGCTGATTTGGGACCAGTTCGGGGACGCACAGATAGATCTGTTTGCCTCCCACGACTCGACCCATTGCGCCCAGTTTTATTCCCTGACAGAGGGCATGCTCGGCACGGATGCTCTGGCGCACAGCTGGCCGCAGGGCCGCAAGTATGCATTTCCCCCAGTGAGCCTTCTTGCGCAGACCTTGCGCAAGGTCAGGGAGGAAGAGGAGCAGGTCATCCTAGTTGCCCCTTACTGGCCCAACCGGACCTGGTTCCCCGAACTAGTACTCCTCGCGACCTTCTTTCTCAGGGACGGGGCACCCTATGGCACCCTCGTCCCGATCTCTGGAACCTCCATGTGTGGCTCCTGGATGGGACGAGGCAGGTCTCATTGTCTCACTGGATAGTGGACGCCATTGCTTTGGCATACCAGCAGCAAGGTCGACCGTGCCCCCTTGGTGTGACTGCCCACTCCACCCGGTTTGTGGCGTCCTCTTGGGCTCTAGCGCATGACGCCTCTCTAACAGACATCTGCAGAGC